>NW_019154085.1:83583778-83899417 GCF_002288905.1 Enhydra lutris kenyoni
TTAATTTCCTGGTTGACCCATTCATTCTTTAGAAGGATGCTGTTTAGTCTCCATGTATTTGGGTTCTTTCCAAATTTCCTCTTGTGATTGAGTTCTAGCTTCAGAGCATTGTGGTCTGAAAATATGCAGGGAATGATCCCAATCTTTTGATAACGGTTGAGACCTGATTTAGGACCGAGAATATGATCTATTCTGGAAGAACCTCCATTTTTGATTGTACCTCATTGGTAGCTTTTTTGATTTCAGATTGTTTAGATTTTAGTTCTTTTATTTCTCCAGAAAGGGATTTTATTTCTCCAGAAAGGGATGCTCTCACATTATTCATGCCTTTTTTGAACCCAACTAGCACCTTGAATATCATCATTCTGAACTCTACTTCTGACATATTACCAATGTCCATATTGATTAGGTCCCTAGCCATCAGTACTGTCTCTTGTTCTTTTTTTGTGGTGAGTTTTTCTGCCTTATCATTTTATCCAGATAAGAATGTATGAATGAGAGAATAAAATATTAAAAGGATGGCAAAGACCCCAGAAAAATATATGCTAACAAAATCAGAAGTGACCCGATACTGGGGGGAGAAGAAGGGGAAAAAAATTAAAAAAAAATTAAATTAAAAAAATATATATATAATTTATATTTATATATGTATAATTTATTTATATAAAATATGTAAGATGTATAAAAATATATATAATATATTTTATATTATAATATTTTACATTTAATTATATATTTAATATAAAAATATACAAAAATATTGTATATATGTGTGTGTGTATATATATATATATATATATACATATATATATATATATATATATGACTGGTGAATAGAACAGAACCATGCAGTTGATTTTGGGTGTATTCTGGTCTCTTAGAAGAAACTACCTCCCAAAATTTTAAAGAAAGAAAAACTGATATATATACAAATATAAAGGTAAACATGATGAAATAGTGGAATATGAGTGTAAATATGAAGATTAAACAAGGTTCTAAAAAGGAAATTGATAAGATAAGTTGGTTGTAAAAAGAAAAAAAAAGGAGATAATGTGATTAGGCTGAAGACTAGTACAAAGCCATGCACTAGATTTAGGGTATATTTTGGTCTATTATAGAAGAAATTGTATCCCAAAATTTTAAAGGAAAAAAAAACCTATATGCATAGGATAAAATATGACTATAACAATGGAAATTTAAAAAGATTTTTTTGAAATAGGTATTGATAAGGTAAAATAGTTAAAAAACATTAAAAGAGGAAAGAGGAAAACCTAAAAAATAGAACAAGAAAAAAATGAAATTTAGGGGCTCCTGGGTGGCTCAGTGGGTTAAGCTGCTGCCTTCGGCTCAGGTCATGATCCTAGGGTCCTAGGATTGAGCCCCACATCGGGCTCTCTGCTCAGCGGGGAGCCTGCTTCCTCCTCTCTCTCTCTCTCTCTCTCTCTCTGCCTGCCTCTCTGCCTGCTTGTGATCTCTCTCTGTCAAATAAATAAATAAAATCTTAAAAAAAAAAAAGATTTAATTTTGCAAGACTAAAGGATCATGGGAAAAGAGCCATGAATTTTGTGTGTTGCTTTCCCCTAGCTCTTGAGTTCCATAATTCTTGTTGGTTGGTGAACTTGGTCTTGACTGGATGTTCTTGCTGATCTTCTGGGGTAGGGGCCTGTCACAGTGATTCTCAAACATCCTTTCTTGAGGTGGAATTGCACCACCCTTGCCAAGGGCCAGGCTAAGTAATCTGCTCGGTTTCACCCTCTGTAGCCTTTGTTCCTTGAATGTTTTCCATACAGCTTTGGAGGGTGGGAATGAAGATGACAGCCTCCCAATCTCTGGCCCTGTCGGAGCCAAGAGCTCGGAGGCTCATTCCTTAGTGTGCCCTTAGAGCAAAACAGTCAATCCCTCCTGTCTCCCTGGTCTCAGGCCACACTCTGAACTCATCCAGACTGTGACCAAGCATTTTTATCTCTAGTGCATGGCCCTGTTTGGACTCTCCAAACCTAGCAGATTCCTACTGCATGCTCCTGCTCTGGTCCTCCCAGAGGAGGAAGGAGGGGGTTTCTCTTGATCTACCACTTGTGGGGTCCCTGCTCAAAGAGTGGTGGCTCAACTATGCTTTGGATCATGGTTTAAGGTAACCCCAATTAAGCAGAGACACTGCTGCTTGGCTCTGTCTCTGTAGCTGGCTTCCCTGCTCTGATACCTGGCAGCTCTGTTGCACTCAGACACATCTGGTCTTTCTGTGACCCCGTGGGTCCTGAGACCACCTGACCCCACGAGGGCTTCACACCCTGCTTAACCTCTGGAGGACATCCCGTAGTGGAGCAGACTTCGAAAAGTTCTGATTTTGTGCTCTGTTGCTCCACCGCTTGCTGGGAGCCAGCCCCTCCCCCTAGAGTCTATCCTTCTGTTGCTTTGGATTCACTTCTCTGCACGTCCTACCTTCCAGAAAGTGGTCAATTTTCTGTTCCTAGAATTGCTGCTCTTCTTCTCTTTTAAAATTGTTTAAAAACATGAAAAGAGGAAAGAGGAAAAGCTAAAAAAAAAAATAGAATAAGAAAAAAATGCAATTTAAAAGATTTAACTTTGCAAGACTAAAGTATCATGGGAAAAAAGCCATGAATTCTATGTGTTGAGTTTGTAGGTGTTGGGAGTGGTTTGATAACTATTTAGCTGAACTCCTGGGACCTAATGATATTTCAGTCTCCTACTTTTCTGCCATCTTGCTTCCTCCTTCCTAGAGGACACATTTCTTTCTGTAAACTTGGGCTACTTTCCCAATTTGCTGACCTTTGTAGTGCCCTCATACCACCTGAACTTTATCATCCTTTCAGATGGACATGGATGGAATATTGTACTTCTGTCTCAGCTCTTTGGAAAGAGGGAAAGACAATCTTCCTGCAAATGGTGGGAAGGTGCATTGAAATTGACTTTCATGTTTCTTGCCCTGATCAGACATCACAAAAGGATTGAACTTCATTTTGGCTATAGCTATTTCAGCAATGGTCATAAAAGAAACAAAACAAAACAAAACAGAAGATGGGGTTTTCAGAGCAGTGTCTCTACCCCCAGTCTCTTGGTTTGCTTGAATGTGCGAGTCTGCCTTTGTAATCTCTGTTTAGCCCTTTGCCTGGCCTATTCAGTGTTTTTTCTTCTAAAAGTTAGGATTTATACTTTTCACACACTTGGAATCCTTGTCAGGCATTTAGTTGCCCTCCTTCTTTTTTTTTTTAATTTATTTATTTGACAGATCACAAGTAGGCAGAGAGGCAGGCAGAGAGAGAGGAGGAAGCAGGCTCCCCACTGAGCAGATAGCCCAATGCGGGGCTCGATCCCAGGACCCCGGGATCATGACCTGAGCCGAAGCCAGAGGCTTTAACCCACTGAGCCACCCAGGCGCCCCAGTTGCCCTCCTTTTAAATGAAGGTTTGATTTCATCTTTTTTATTGCTGTTGTTGATATTTCTAAGTTTAAAGAGACATGTTTTCATCATATCAGAAAGAAAATAGACTCTGGAATCAGACATGCCAGTATTTGGACCCATATTCCCCATGTGCTGACTTCTTCACTTCTTAAGCTAGTTATATAACATTTTGTCTGCAAGTTGCTTATAATAAGACCAATCATGTAAGATCTGCTATGAAAATTCCTTGAGCTCATGCTTGTAAGGTGCTACCCAGAACCTAATACATTGTTAGCACGCTATACATATGAGTTTCTTTTAAATTTATTTGAGGCATTCTAATGCCTATTGATTATTGTGAAAGGCTTTATGTTCAAAAAACATATATACTTTCATTCATTTATCAAATATTTGTTGTGTTCTTTTTAAATGCCAGGCATAGATTTAAGAGCTGGGGATATATAGTGAAAAAAACTGAGATTATTTAAGAAATACTAAGTTTATACAAGATTTGCATTCTTATGGGGAAGATAGATAATGAACAAAATAAATGTGAAATATAGAATATATTTAATGATGATAATTACTGTGGGAGAGGGTGGTACCCTGAGTAGGTAATGCTTAAGTAGAGACTTGAAGGAGGTGAAAGAGTGAGCCATGTTGATACCTAAGGCAAGAGTGGGTGGCAGGTATATTATCCTGAGAAAAGAAAGCCAGTGTTTCTGCAATGGAGTAGGACATGTGCCAGAGAGACAGCAGAGGGTGTATCATAGAGAACCTTGTAGGCCATGTGTAAGAACTTTGGGTTTCCCTCTGAATAAAGTGGAGCTAGGAGAGGGGTTTAAACAGAGAAATGACATGACCTAAGATTTAAAAAGGAAACACCTAGGCTGCTCTATTAAGAAAAGACTATCAGAAGGGGAGACCAATGAGGAGGCTAGTGTGTAGTATGTAGTGGCCAGGACCAGAATAGTAGGTAGAATAGGAAGTGGTGAGAAGTGACAGGAATCTGGATATATTTTGTATATAGGGAAGACATGATTTTTTGAAGGATTTTTGTAGGGTGTGAAAAAAAAAAGGTGAGTAAAAGATGGCTCCAGTTTTGGGCCCAGGAAACTGGAGTTTCTGAGAGAACACAACTAAAATATGAACATATTTGGAGTGGGGGTGAAGAGGAAGATCTGAAGTTTAGATTTGGATATGTTAATTTTGAGATTAAGATACCTACTAGACTTAAAAGTAAAAAGGTTCCTTAGGCCTCTAAAGTCATGAGACTAGGGCATCTCGGTGTCTCAGTTGGTTAAGCATCTGCCTGGGGCTGGGATCATGATCTCAGGTCCTGGGATTGAGCCCCGCATCCATCTGGCTCCCTGCTCAGCAGGGCATCTGATTCTTCCTCTCCCTCTGCCCCTCCCCCGTCATGTGCTTTCTATCCTTCTCTCTCTCTTTCTCCTTTCAAATAAATAAATAAATAAATTTTTTAAAAAAGTCATGAGATGGATGAGAACTACCAGGGAAAGAATATACATAGACAAGAAACTAAGTCCTGGATCCCTCTTACAATAAGAGATATTGGAGATGAGAGGAACTATCTGATTTGTTTCTCACAGTGTAAATGTAGAGGAATACATTTTGAGGAAATTTATCTATATTCACTTTATGCTTGTTTCCATAAAAAAGTTTATATTAT
This sequence comes from Enhydra lutris kenyoni, assembly GCF_002288905.1. Classification (NCBI taxonomy): domain Eukaryota; kingdom Metazoa; phylum Chordata; class Mammalia; order Carnivora; family Mustelidae; genus Enhydra; species Enhydra lutris. The sequence goes on from NW_019154085.1 coordinate 83,588,869, forward strand.
TGTTCTGTGAAAAGTCAAAGAATTGTGACAATTTCAGTACCAGAAGACCTTTAAACAATTGTGAATTGAATAGTATACCCCCAATCTTCAATGTTAATTCCTTTTATTAAAAAAAAAATCATTCACCTTTTTTCTTCCCTTTCCTTTTTTTGGGAGGGAGGGGTGCCCTTTTTTTTTTTTTTTTTTTTTTTTTTTTTGGTCTGTTTTGTTTTGCAAAGTTCTGCCTGAATTTGTTGTTCAACATTTATAAAGAGTCTTCACTTGCCTCTTCCCATTTAGAAAGAATCTGCTAAACTGGGTACCAGGTTTTAAGCCATACCAAGTCTTGGCTGGCAGCAGCACTATGCAAATAGTTTATGTCTTCAATATTAATAGCCTAGCTTAACTTTTCTTCCTGTTAGTTGTAATTGGATAACTTGTCATTAGAGATAGGGAGTTAAAAATCTTATGGTAGCAAAATAGTCATTCTCCAGATTGTAATTTCCCCTCTTCCATACACTGTTTCTTGTTGCCTCTAATATTTGCAACCATTCTTCTTATGACTTTAAAATCTCCTTACCATAGACATCTAATGAACATATTCAGCCAACTATGTAAGTAGAATTAGTAAGATGAGGTAGAGACCAAAGAAAACATCACAAAATTACAATATTAAGGATGTGTAAAGTTGACCTGAAAATTATCTTAGAACAAATTTCATAATCTGTTAAGAATATGCAAATATTTTGCAAAGATCCATTATTCTCTCCCATGTGCATGTGGCTTTTGTTAAGGACTGCTAACTCTCCCCTAATATTGATTTGGTCCTTGTTTCTTTAGTATTGAAATCTTCCAACATTTAGCTGAGCATCTGGCCACCCAGACAAAGACTGTATTTCCCAGCTACTCTTGCTGCCTTGTTTGGCCGTATATTTTAGCACTGGGCCAATGGTATGTGAGTAGATTCCAGCCACACTGTTGAGAGTTGCAAAAGCCATCTTAGACCAGGGGATGAGAGTCATGTCTTAAGAATGGAAGAACAACAAAGTAGAAGCGCCTAAGTCCTCAACACTGGGGAGGTGCCATAGACTAATTGTGCTTAGCTCTTATGTGAGAAAGAAATCAATGTCTTTTTGTTTGAGTTGTTATTTCTGTGGCCTTTGTGGCAGCAGGCAGACTTGTATTCCAGTTTGCTCATGGTCCTTCTACTAGAGGCCAGTGTGCTGAAGTACAATAGTGGTTGTCCTTTATTATTTGTTGATAGAGAACATATATAATGACAAAGAGCTATTATAAATGCAGGAAGACTTTAAATGGATTTTTATTTATTTAATCCCAGCTCTGTACATTTGAAAAACAACAGTCCTTACCTAGGTGAAATATATTGCTTAGTCACTATCTTGATAATGCTTGGACTGGATTTAAGGACTCTTTGTCAGGTCCCTTCCCCAAACTACTTTTTAAAGTCCATGGACTTAAGCATTCAAGTTAAAAATGAGGTTAGACAGAATAGAATCCAGCTCAGAAGATGCAAAGAAAATCTGAAATGCCAGGTCAGCGATGCAACTAGAACAGGTATAAAGAGAGCTGAGGACCAGAAGGTCTAGGATCTAGTGGACATTGTGGGAACTTCCCCAACATCACTTTGCCACTTTCCCATCGCTTAGCAACCACCCCACTAGGAGGGGTATACTGTGTTGAATAATGTCCCTCCCAAGTTCATGTTCACTTGGAAGCTGTGAATATGACCTTATTTGGAAATAGGGTCTTTGTACATATAATCAAGTTAAGATAAGGTCATGCTGGATTAAGGTGGGCCTTAACCCAGTGGCAGGTGTCCCTATAAGAAAAGGGAAATTTAGACATGGACACACAGACAGTCATCATGTGAACGTAGAGGTCAAGATTGGAATTATGCTATCATAAATCAAGGAACAACAAGGACTGCTAGGAACTACCAGAAGCTAGAAGAGGCAAGGAGAGATTCTTCCCTAGAGCCTCTGGAAGGAACAAGGCTCAGCCAACATCTTGATTTTGAATTTCTAGCCTCCAGAATTATAAGAGAATAAATTTTTGTTGTTTGAAGCCACTCAGTTTGTGGTACTTTGTTATGGCAGCCCTATGAAACTAATACAGTGAGGTTGGCAACATCCTCAGGTGTAGGCTGAGATTATATTCAATATGTTTCACAACCAGGATATGATCCATCCAAACAGGAGAGATGCCTGCCGCAGTGCCGGAGCAGGGGTCAAATGGATCCTCGCTTTGAAGATGTTAACTTTGTCGTTGCTGGGTAGAGGTATGTCAGGAGGATTCCAGGATGGACTGCTGATGCAGCGAGGAACATGTGTGTGGGGGGTGGGTCACAGAACCTTGGCTACTTATCATCTGGTTTAGAAGCATTTCAGTATTTAAAGAAGCCACGGAGTTATGTCAGTATGTTCCAAGAGCATGCCTTGGTTGGTCTAAACCAATATATCCTTCCTTCTTGCCATTACAGATGATTCAAGAGGGATCCAAATTGGGTCAGTCACAATGAAGCTCAGGACTTTCCTTCTCTGGGTGGGGAGAACAAGCCTTCTCTTGGGAGATGTGAATGGGAAAGAAGGTAATCCTGGTTACTGTGAGCTAAAATTTTGTAACCTGCCCTTGTAAGCCCAAGGACACAACCAACCATCAAAGCAGGGAAGAACTTGAAACAACTGCAGCCAAATCATCTGGAACGCTGGTCATTTGCACCTGAGTCTCTCCCATCCTCTGCACTATTAGTTCCATGAGCCAACAAGTGCTTTTATTGTTTATGTAAGTTTGGGTAGGGTGTTCTGTTGTTTATAACTAGAAGCATCCTAAATGATATGGTCCCTGTGACTTTCTTAGCAGATATTTATTAGGTCCTTTCCTCTGAAATATTCTATTTTGATGTCTGCTAGTATAATTATTTTGCAATTACCTTTTATGTTTGTGTTCTGTTAGTAAATGAAACATCAGCCAAGTTTCAAGGAAATAGGATTTTTGCTGAAAGACTATTATCATCAATTTTATACGGAATCCCTATTTTAGAATACAACCTAAACTCAAACAGACACACAAGCACACGCACGTGTGTGTGTGCACACGCGCATGCACATAAACACACACACCCATCTGCAATTTCCCTCACTGCATTCCTCACCATACATAATAAAAACTAACTTGTATTACAGATATTATTGATGGGCAAAATGGTACAAACAAATGGGAGAGGATCTGTAATCTGTGGGGGATAGTGGAAAAATAAAGGAAAGCATTAACTCAAAGAAATATGGCTTTGTGAATGAAATTCTCTTCTCTAAGAATAACTCCACAATAAATCAAATGGTAGTGCAAAGGCCAATTTAAATACAAAGGCTAGCAAAGGAATGGCGATAGGGAGAGATGAATAGAGGCAGCCAGGGAAAAATCATGAAGTTTAAACTCCTTTGCTTCTGTCTCAGCCTTCAAAATAAATCTTGCTTTTGCAGTTAGAGGGGCCATTTCAAAAACAGGGCTAAAAAGGGGCAGAAACAAAATACTAGTGCCCTCTGTGGTCCCCTAAAAATGAAAAATTTGAGGTGCCTCAATTGATTTGGGTTACCTCATATTACTATTTGTCTGTTTGCATACTGAATTTGAGGCTTCTGCTTTATACACCTCATGGCAGTGACTGTCTATATATCATTAATAATAACTATTAGAAAATGCAATGCCAGATTTAGCCAACATATCGGTTACCTTTGATTGATTTTGAAATTAGGATATTGCTTTCAATAATAAGGGGAGAAAAGTTTAGAAAGGAGACTCTAAAAATGCTAAAGTCGCTTTTCTTAGTATGCAATTCATGTGAAATTGCTGGTGTCTGAAGAATACAGATCTGAGATTTTATCAATACATGCAGTACCACACATTTCCTATTTTAGTCGTTAATTAGTATTCAGGTGTGCAGTGGAATACATGAAATTAAATGCTAATGCTGTTTCATTTGTGATTTAACATGTACAAGTTGTTACTATATGCACATTACACTGTCAATGCACACATATAATTGTTGCTTTTTTCTTTGTAATCATCATATCTTCATGTATTCATTTGATTCAATCTTCTAAGGGCATGAAATGAATAAATCTTCTTGGTTACAAATAAATGATTATTTTCTGTAGTTTAGAAATGAAAATAAGAGATACCTGAGAGTCATTTTTAAAAGGCTTCAGTTGAGGCATTACTTTAATTGACCGACTAGTATAGAAATTATAGTTTTTCCCTTTATTTTGTTTCACTTCATTTGTGATTAACAGCTATATAAAACTGTGAACCATCTAATGGAAGTAGTTTTATAAATATTGCATGCCATTTTATGTTCAATTTGTACTTCCCTTATCAAGTATTTTTATGTTAAAAAATTTCAAAGTTAATGTATGAGGAAGTAACTAGCTACTTTAGTTAGTTAGATTTCTCTTCCTTGAAGAAAATTACTATAATGGTTACTTTTGCTAAAATGCAATTACTGTCACTGTAACAATCAATCATATTTTTATATAAGAAACTTTAACAACTTTTGAATGCATTAAGAAAAGTAAATGAAAAAGACACAGTGTGAAATAAGACTAGACACCCAAATCCCCCAACCCCAACATCTGATGTGAAAAAAACTCAGCTACCTTTCTTGTGATTCATGCTCATGCCTTAACTAAGATCACTGCAAAAGTTTTATAATATAGCAGTAAGCAAGTTTCTTAGAACATCATTGAAAAATACAATGTATATGAAACAACTAGTAGCTATTATTGTTTCTGATGAATAGTTTACTCCTAATCTGTCAAAAATCTGTTCTCTTGAAGTCTTGCATATCAAACCAAAAGACATAATTTGCAAAGGTTTAGCATTGTTATACTCCTGGAGCTGAAAATATCTCCACATGAAAAGCGAAGGTTAGGAAGTATGAACTGGATCATTTCTTGGCTTGGAGGAGATCACTATTTGAGGTTAGGAAAATGTTTTTTGTCTCAAAATATTACACAGTGACATGGAGACAGTATTTTTCCTCCAAAGCATCTACAATATACTCATAAAACTGGAATACTAAACATAACATGAGATTTCTGTCCTGCTACTCAGAATATTATACCCCTCATGCAATGTTGGAAATACAGAAACAGATGACGTGGTCTGTACTGTTACTTAATAACATATGTTTTGACAGGATGAATACATTTAAAGGGAAGCATTAATCAAAACCAATTAAATAATAACATGGTATGGGCAAAACAGATAATTTTATATAGCTATGTACTAGGACACCCAGTTAATGCCTGGGCACATAGGCGATCACAGCTCTGTTCTCTCTCCTACTCCATCCCACACCTGCTCATGTCTGTTTTTTTTTTTTTTTCTTCTGTTTTCCCTATTATCTTTAATGGTCTCTCCATCCAGCTAATCTCCTAAACTAAATACAGGAGAAGTATTTTGATTCCTCCCTCTTCCTTAGCCCCTTCATTCACTCCATTGCTAGTCATTTCCAGTCTCACTGCCAGCCCAGTCTCACTACAATCTCAGCTTTCTGTGTAGCCCCCTCAAGGATCCAGGGTAATTGGTCTCTTTTGTCACCCATCCTCTTCCCTGCCTCCAGAGTTTCCTTTTCAAACTCTTTGGCATGACGTATAATTCCTGTCCCATTTTGTCTGGTCTCACCCTGTTAGTTTCCTGGGCATTCCTTCCCACTGTGCCCTGTCTGGCCAGGGACACGATTAATCCACAGAGTCCAGTTAATAGCGGGTGCTGCCTTTGCTTCCTGGAATATTATCTTCTAGGGCCTTTGATTAGCAAATGACTATTTCTCCATCACAACCTTGATCTAAAAGGCCTTCTCTGACACCCCCAGGCAAAATTCACTGCTTCCTCCTTTGTGCTGTCATAGCTGTCTGGACGTAAGAGGTTTGTAGCACTGTCTGTGCTTCTCGAGCTTTCCTCTGCTGCATTGAAAGCTTCACTAGGACAAGGACATGTCTTATTCTTTTTGGTATTCTTAGTGCTTAGTTCTGTGCATGACAATACAGTGGGCCATCAATACAGAGTGAAGGAATGAGGGAATGAATACATCCTTTAGTATTTTTAGTTGTGAACCAATTTCGGTGTTATTATTCATGGTCCACATTTTGTCTGAAACAAAACCATTAAGAAAAATAATAATTTTAAGTCATGCTATAAAAATTAGCTTTTAGTCAATTTACCTGAAAGTAACATCCATTACAATGAGAAACCATTCTTCATTATTAGAAAGTCTCTTCATTCTTAGAGATTCTTTTTTTTTTTTTTTTTTTTTTTGGTGTTAAAAAATGTGAGGTGTGAATGACCAGTGGGTAACAGCTGCACGCGCAGTGATTTGTTAATAAAACAGCCCCAGAAAGGCAGACCCTTACAGGGTATCTATTGGACATTTGATTTTTTAAAAAATTTCTCTCAAAGCTAAAGCTGGCCATAAAGTTCATCTGGTGGCAATTTTTTCAACGTATTTTAAATTGAGATAGCAGCAGGCCAGTGCTATCTATAGAAAACTGCATTTGGCTCTATTGCCAATATGTGCTGCTTTTTTTTTTTTCTACACTCCGTCTGTTATCAGGTGCTTCTTTATGTCCCTGTCATGCTTTCTAGAAAAGAGAAAAGGTTAATAGCATAAACTTCAACATCTTCCTTAATGAAGACCCTACAATTATTCAATTTAAGGTACATTTGCATTAAACATCAGTCATTTTAATCGGGTCAGAATCCCTATGTTATTTGAGGAGTGGCGTCTCCCTCTTCCTACGGGTTTTGGTGGAAAGGACAGTCTTTGTGTCTTGCCAGCTTCTGCTTCAGGAATAGGTAGGAGACCCAAGCCTCTCCAATCATGGTATCTCACCCTTCTGCCTACAGTGTTTGATGCAAGTGGTGGGTATATGACCCAGACAAGGCAAATTGGAAAGTGTGCATGCGTGCGTGCGTGTGTGTGTGTGTGTGTGTGTGGTGAAAAAAAGGGCTTATTTATTTTTTGCATTTCAAGATTTTAAAAAGATGCATGCTTGGAAATTCTGGCACTTATGGTTTCTGACATGTGAAGATAGCCTGTTCAGAGTAGGAAAACACGTACCTTACATACCAAGGGAAGAAGAGAATAGCATGGTTGAGACATGTTAAGTAAATCTTATGATACTATTTGCACCCTTTTACCTAGCCATTCCTAAAGTGAGAGTCATCCTTAAATTTCCAGGTATATGAGCCAACAAATTCCTTCTTTTCTGCTTAAGCTGGTTTGAATTCTTCCAACCAAAATAGTATATATCAGAGTGACATTATGCTGAGAAAAACTAAGTGTTATGGCTCCTTAAGTATGAAATGTCAGGGTTAAATAAATACAAAGTGCGCACGATCTGTCACTGCATGGGAAGAAGCTTCTGGACATGAATTCCCTGACATCTCCCAATATTTTCCATTCTAGACTTTTGAAAGTTCTAGAAAATCATTTTATTTCAAATGCAATATTTCAAATACTGAGACTATCCTTTTCACCAAAACCCATAGGAAGAGGGAGAAGCCACTCCTCAAATAACACAGGGATTCTGGCCAAATTAAAATGACTGATGTTTAACGCAAATGTACCTTAAGTCAAATAATTGTAGGGTCTTCATTAAGGAAGATGCTGAAGTTTACACTATTATTCTTTTCCCTTTTCTAGAAAGCATGACAGTGACATAAAGAAGCACCTGATAACAGATTGTTAGTTAACTCACGGCTAAAAGTACTAACATGGTATGATGGCTTTGTACCATGTCAATTTCCCCAAATTCTCTTCCCATAATGGTTCCAGGTTAGGATTTGCCATGACAGAAATGTTGCAGGATTTGGCACTAAAGGGCACCCATTTCTAGGCTCTGAGTATTGAGGCAGGGCAGACGCTATTGGGGCTTTTGCATGTTGTCATGGATCTGCTGTTGGCAAGGGGCAACTGCTGAGCCCACAGCACCTCTAGCTCCCACCAAACTCCTTCAGCCTCTGAGAATCCTGGGCTAGGGGCATGTACATCTCTGTGGTAAAAGATGCTGGCTTATCCCAAAAGTTGCCCAAATTATCAGGACAGAAGACAGGATAAAGTGATCTTTCAGTTTTTCGAATTGAGTCCTGGTTTGTCCTTGGTTGCCCCTACTTTGTGCCCACCTTCACTTTTTTACTGGTGATGCTCAATCTCAGTACTAGACCTATAGGCAGCAGACATCTATGACTGCATATGGGCTAACGCCTGGGAGTGAATTTTTTGTTTTCTTCATTCATTGGTTCTGCCTGCCTGGTTGAACTCAAACTGATGGGTGGTCTACTTTTGTTATTTATTTCTGAAACATTATGGGAATTTATTTATTATTGGGAATCAACATTGGTGAGGTTGAAAGAATTTAGGCTTTATACTCACTCTTCACATTCTATCTTTGCCACTTGCTATCTATATAATTTTGAACAAGTTGTTTGATCTTTTGATGACGTAGTTTCTTTAGCTATCAAATGGGGGAAGAGTATATCTACAAATGGGATTGTTACTACGATTTACAAGGAAATAACTTTTTTTTTGCCACTGGACTATTCATTATTACAATCTCAGCATTTAGCTGAAAAATCAGTACATTGTATCTACTTCACAATCTTTCTAAACTGATGCATAAAGATGTGCTTAATACATGTTAATCTCTTCTCATTCTTCATTTGAGGAGTTATGGTGGAGTAAATTATCTCTCAGATAATATTTAGTTTCTTTCCCCCAAGAAACCTTCTAGGGAGAAGTAGATTTCCCTATCTCATTAATATTGGTCCTGACCATGTGACTTGCTTGGCCAATGGGTTGTTAGAATATACAGCAGGTAGCCACTGGTCCTTTAGACTGGGCTTCTGAATGAGACAAGTAAAGCAAAGCATTTCTGACCTATAAACACATGACTAAGAATCAAAGCTTATTATTCTGCGACTTGAGTATTCAGGTAGTTTGTTACTGAACAATTGCTGACTGATGCAGAGACCCTTAATTATAAAGATAGAATCAATATTTATAGACTTAGCATGTAAAAAAAGTCACAACTCAATTGGGTTTATGTGCCTATTATAAATAAGATAAACAGATTAGAACAATAGTTTAGAATGGTCTTCGGCCAGATTAATCCATCCACTACATAATCCATGAGTACAATTTTAGTGATAGTTCTGGCATGGTTGTAACGTGTATTTAAGAGCACAAGAGTTGGTAATCATCCTCAAAGAGCACATAAATATGTCCTCAAGAAAAGTGGGAATATTTATTTATTTATTTATTTCACACTATAGCACATACCCTCCCCAATGTCCATCACCCAGCCACCTAATCCCTCCAACCCTCCTTCCCTCCAGCAACCCTTAGTTTGTTTCCTGAGAGTAAAAGTCTCTTACAGTTTGTCTCCTTCTCTGGTTTCATCTTCTATCATTTTTCCCTCCCTTCCCCTTTGATCCTCTGTCTTATTTCTCAAATTCCTCATATCAGTGAGATCATATCATAATTCTCTTTCTCTGATTGACTTATTTCGCTTAGCATAATATCCTCTAGTTCCAAACATGTCATTGTAAATGACAAGATTTTGGGTTTTGTTGATGGCTGCATAGTATTCCTGTGTGTGTGTGTGTGTGTGTGTGTGTGTGTGTGTGTGTATGTACATATATTTATATATATATTCATGTAATATAATTATTATCTACATTTATATCTATATCTATATCATGCATCTTCTTTATCCTTTCATCCACTGATGGACATCTAGGCTCTTTCCATAGTTTGGCTATTGTGGACATTGCTGCTATAAACATCTGGGTGCATGTGCCCCTTCAGATCACTACGTTTGTATCTTTAGGGTAAATACCCAGTGGTATGATTGCTGCGGTGTAGGCTAGTTCTATTTTCAACTTTTTGAGGACTCTCCATACTGTTTTCCAAGTGGCTGCACCAGCTTACATTCCCACCAACAGTGTAGGAGGGTTCCCCTTTCTCCACATTCTCACCAAAACCTGTTGTTTCCTGCCTGGTTAATTTTAGCCATTCTGACTGGTGTGAGCTGGTATCTCATTGTGGTTTTGATTTGTATTTCCCTGATGCCAAGTGATGTGGGGCACTTTTTCATGTTTCTGTTGGCCATCTGGATGTCTTCTTTGCAGAAATGTCCGTTCATGGCTTCTGCCCATTTCTCAATTGGATTCCTTAGTCTTTGGGTGTTCAGTTTGATAAGTTCTTTACAGATTTTGCACACTAGCCCTTTATCTGATTTGTCATTTGCAAATATCTTCTACCATTCTGTCGGTTTTCTTCTGATTTTGTTCACTATTTTCTTTGCTGTGCAAAAGCTTTTGATCTTGATGAAGTCCCAATAGTTCAATTTTGCCCTTACTTCCCTTGCCTTTGGCGATGTGTCTAGGAAAAAGTTGCTGAGACTGAGGTCGAAGAGGTTGCTGTCTTTGTTGTCCCCAAGGATTTTGATGGATTCCTATCTCACATTGAGGTCTTTCATCCATTTTGAGTCTATTGTTGGGTGTGGTGTAAGGAATGGTCCAGTTTCATTCTTCTGCATGTGGCTGTCCAATTTTCCCAACACCATCTGTTGAAGAGCCTGTCTTTTTTCCATTGGACATTCTTTCCTCCTTTGTTGAAGATTACTTGACCATAGAGTTGAGGGTCCATTTCTGGGCTCTGCATTCTGTTCCATTGATCTATGTGTCTGTTTTTGTGCCAGGACCATACTGTCTTGATGATTGCAGCTTTGTAATAGAGCTTGAAATCTGGAATTGTGATGCCACCAACTTTGGCTTTCTTTTTCAACATTCTTCTGGCTATTCAGAATCTTTTCTGGTTCCACATAAATGTTAGGATTATTTGTTCCACTTCTTTGAAAAAATGGATGGTATTTTGATACGGATTGCGTTTACTGTGTATATTGCTTTAGGTAGCGTAGACATTTTCACAATATTTGTTCTTCCCATCCATGAGCGTGGAACATTTTTCCATTTCTTCGTGTCTTCCTCAATTTCTTTCCCGGGTACTTTATACTTTTCTGAGTACAGACTCTTTGCCTCTTTGGCTAGGTTTATTCCAAGGTATCTTATGGTTTTGGGTGCAATTGTAGATGGGATCGACTCCTTTTCTCTTTGTTCTGTCTTGCTGTTGGTGTATAGAAATGCAACTGATTTCTGTGCATTGATTTTATATCCTGTCAGTTCACTGAATTCCTGTATGAGTTCTAGCAGTTTTTGGAGTGGAGTCTCCTGGGTTTTCCATATCATCTGCAAAGAGTGAGAGTTTGGCCTCTTCTTTGCCGATTTGGATGCTTTAATTTCTTTTTGTTGTCTGATTGCTGAGGCTAGGATGTCTTGTTCTATGTTGAATAGCAGTGGTGATAGTGGACATCCCTGCCATTTTCCTGACCTCAGCAGAAAAGCTCTCAGATTTTCCCCATTGAGAATGATATTCACTGTGGGCTTTACAGAGATGGCTTTGATGATATTGAGGTATGTACTCTCTATCCCAACACTGTGAAGATTTTTGATCAAGAAAGGATGCTCTACTTTGAAATGCTTTTCCAGCATTTATTGAGAGTATCATGTGGCTCTTGTTCTTTCTTTTATTAAGGTATTGTATCGCATTGATTGATTTGTGGATGTTGAACCAACCTTGCAGCCCAGGAATAAATCCCACTTGGTCATAGTGAGTAATCCTTTCAATGTACTGTTGGATCCTGTTGCCTAGTATTTTGGTGAGAATTTTCGCATCTGTGTTCATCAAGGATATTGGTCTGTAATTCTCCTTTTTGGTGGGGTCTTTGGATTTGGGATCAAGGTAATGCTGGCTTCATAAAATGAGTTTGGAAGTTTTCTTTCCAATTTTATTTTTTGGAGCAGTTTCAGGAGAATAGGTATTAATTCTTCTTTATGTGTTTGGTAGAATTCCCCTGGGAAGCCATCTGGCTCTGGGCTCTTGTTTGTTGGGAGATTTTTGATGACTGCTTCAATCTCCTTACTGGTTATGGGTCTGTTCAGGTTTTCTATTTCTTCCCGGCTCAGTTTGGGTAGTTACGCATCTCCCGGAATGCATCTATTTCTTCCAGATTGTCAAATTTGCTGGCGTATAGTTGCTTACAATATGTTCTTATAATTGTATTTCTTTGGTGTTGGTTGTGATCTCTCTCCTCTTTCATTCATGATTTTATTAATTTGGGTCCTTTCTCTTTTGTCTTTGATAAATCCTTGCATGGGTTTATCAATCTTATTAATGCTTTCAAAGAGCCATATCCTAGTTTCGTTGATCTGTTCACTGTTCTTTTGCTTTCTATTTCATTGATTTCTGCTCTGCTCTTTATTATTTCTCTTCTCCTGCTGGCTTTAGGCTTTCTTTGCTGTTCTTTCTCCAGCTCCTTTAGGTGTAGGGTTAGGTTGTGTGCTTGAGATCTACCTTGTTTCTTGAGAAAGGCTTGTATTGCTATATCCTTTACTCTCAGGACTGCCTTTGCTGTGTCCCAAAGATTTTGAACAGTTGTATGTTCATTTCCATTTGTTTCCATGAATTCTTTCAATTCTTCATTAATTTCCTGGTTGACCCATTCATTCTTTAGTAGGATGCTCTTTAGCATCCCTGTATTTGAGTTCTTTCCAACTTTCCTGGAAGGTGATTGGAAAGTGATTGAGTTCTAGCTTCAGAGCGTTGTGGTCTGAAAATATGCAGGGAATGATCCCAATCTTTTGGTACTGGTTGAGAACTGATTTGTGACTGAAGATGTAATCTATTCTGGAGAATGTTCCATGTGCACTAGAGAAGAATGTGTATTCTATTGCTTTGTGAAGGAATGTTTTGAATATATCTGTGATGTCTATCTAGTCCAGAGTGTCAAAGGCTTTATTTCCTTGTTGATCTTTTGCTTAGATGATCTGTCCATTTCAGTGAGACTAAGTTAAAGTCCCCTACTCTTATTGTATTAGTTTTGATTTTTTAAAAAATTTTTTATTAATTGGTTTATAAAATTGGCCCTCCCATGTTAGTGGTATAGATATTTAAAATTGTTAGATCTTCTTGTTGGACAGACCCTTTAAGTGATAAAGTATCCTTCTTCATATCTTTTTTAATTTAATTTTTTCAGTGTTCCAAGATTCATTGATTATGCACCACACCCAGTGCTCCATGCAATATGCTCCTTACTTAATACCCACCACTAGGCCCCCCTAACCCCCAACCCCTCCCCTCCAAAACCCTCAGTTTGTTTCTCAGAGTCCAGAGTCTCTCATGGTTTGTCTCCCCCTCTGACTTCCCCCAAATTACTTCTCCCCTTCATCCTATGTCTTCTGTGTTATTCCTTATACTCTACAAGTACGTGAAACCATATGATAATTGACTCTTTCTGCTTGACTTATTTCACTCAGCATAATCTCCAGTCCAGTCCATGTTGATACAAAAGTTGGGTATTCATCCTCATATCTTATTATATTGTCCATAGCATAAAATCTAATTGTCTGATAAAAGGATTGCCACCCCAGTTTTCTTTTATGTCCATTAGCATGCTAAATTGTTTTCCACCCCCTGCTCACTGTAAATGTGTTTCTTGCAGACAACATATGGATGAGTCTTTTTTTTTTTTATCCATTTTGATACCCTGGGTCTTTTGATTTGGGCATTTAGCCCATTTACATTCAGGGTAACTACTGAAAGATATGAATTTAGTGCCACTGTATTGCCTGTAATGTTACTGTTACTGTATATTGTCTCTGTTCCTTTCTTGGCTGTTAGTTTTAGGCTCTCTTTTTGCTTAGAGGGCCCTTTTCAATATTTCTTGTAGGGCTAGTTTGGTATTTACAAATTCTTTTAATTTTTGTTTTTCCTGGAAGCTTTTTATCTCTCCTATTTTCAATGACAGCCTAGCTGGATATAGTATTCTTGGCTGCATATTTTTATCATGAGGTGCTATGACTATATTATGTCAGTCCTTTCTGGCCTGCCAGGTCTCTGTGGATATGTCTGCTGCCCATCTAATATTTCGGCCATTGTATATTACACACCTTTTGTCCCGAGCTTCTCAGGATTTTCTTTTTGTTCCTGAGACTTGTAAGTTTTACTATTAGATGAGGGGGTGTTGATCTATTTTTATTGATTTTGCAGGGGGGGATCTTTGTGCCTCCTTGATTTTGATGCTTGTTTCCTTTACCAAATTAGGGTAGTTCTCCATGATAATTTGCTGCAATATACCTTCTGCCCCCCCTTCTTCTTCTGGGATTCCAAGTAATATTAATATTGTTTTATCTTATGGTATCACTTATCTCTTGAATTCTCCCCTCATTGTCCAGTAGTTGTTTATCTCTTTTTTGCTCAGTTTCTTTATTTTCTGGCATTTGGTTTTCTATATCACTAATTCTTTCTTCTGCTTCATTAATCCTAGCAGTTAGAGCCCCCATTTTTTTTATTGTACCTCATTAATAGCTTTTTAATTTCAACTTGGTTAGATTTTAGTTCTTTTATTTCCCCAGAAAGGGATTGTCTAGTATTGTCTATGCTTTTTTCAAGCCCAGCTAGCATCTTTATAATCATCATTCTGAACTTTAGTTGTGACATCTCACTAGTGTCCATGTTGATGGACACAACAATTGATACTACCTCTTGTTCTTTTTTTTTTTTTTTTGAGATGAGTTTTTCCACCTCGACATTTTGTCCAGAGAAGAATGGATGAATGAGAGAACAAAATGCAAAAAGGGTAACAATGACCCCAGAAAAATATACACTAACCAAATCGGAAGAGACCCAAAACCGGGGGGAAAGGAATGGGGAGGAAAAAAAAAAGTATATATACATATATATATATATATATAGAGAGAGAGAGAGAGAGAGAGATCTCTATATATAGATAGATACTTTATATCTATCTATATATAGAGAGAGATCTCTCTCTCTCTATATATATATCTTTTTTATATATATTAAAATACAATTTTATAAATATATATATTATAAAATAAAGTATATTATGTATATATTTATATATATAAAGATAAGTATAAATGTATATTTATTAGATTGGTGAATAGAACATAGCCACACACTTGATTTTGGGTGTATTTTGGTCTGTTAGAAGAAACAAAATTTTGAAGAAAGAGAAATATATATATATATATATATATATATGCAATACTTTTATATATACTATACACACACACACACACACAAAATGAAGGGATAGAATATGACTATAAGATGAAAATTTAAAAAGATTTTTGAAAAGGTATTGATAAAATAGTTAAAATAGGTTAAAAAAGGAAAAAGGAAATATTCAAAAAAATAGAAAAAGAACAAAATAATGAAAATTTTAAAAATTTAACTTTGAAAGACTAAAGAATCATGGGGAAAAAGCCATGAATTCTATGTGCTGTATGCCCCTACCCTGGAGTTCTGCAGTTTTTATTGATCAGTAAACTTGGTCTTGTCTGGATGTTCTTGTGGATCTTCTGGGGGAGGATCTGTTTCAGTGATTCTCAAATGTCTTTGCCCTAGGCAGGATTGCACCACCCTTGTCAGGGGCCAGGTTTAGTAATCTGCTTGGTTTTGGTCTCAGGAGCTTTTTTCCCCTGAATTCTTTCCTTACCACTTTGGAGGACAGGAATGAAGATGGCAGGCTCCCAATCTCTGGTCTATAGGAGCTGAGAGCTCAGGGCCCCACTCCTCAGTATGCCCTCCGAGAAAAGCAGTCAGTCAGTCCCATCTCCCTGGTCTCTGGCCGTGCTCCATGCTCACCCAACCTGTGACAGAGCATTTCTGTCTCTGGTGCACAGCCCCATTTGGAGTCTCCATACCTCACAGATTCCTCAGTGCACTCTTGTTCTGCTCCTCCAGGAGGAGGAAGATGAGTCTCCCCAGATCTGCTTCTTGTTGGGTCCCTGCCTGAAGAGCAGTGGCCCAACTCTACTGTGGATCATGGTTTAAGGTAATCCCGAGCTGAGACACTTACTACTTAGACACCCCCTACTTGAGCGACATACATCCATGAAGCAGATTTCTAAAAGTTCTGAATTTGTGCTCCTTTGCCCTACCACTTGTCAGGAGCCAGCCCCTCCCCCCCGGTCTATCTTCCAGAACATCACCTTGGTTTCACTTCTCTGCACATCCTAACTTCCAGAAAGTGGTCACTTTTCTGTTCATAGAATTGCCATTATTCTTCTCTTTGATCTCCTGTTGAGTTTGCAAGTGTCAGAATGGTTTGATAACTATCTAGCTGAATTCCTGGGACCATATGAAATTTGGGTCTCCTACTCCTCCACCATCTAGCTCCACCCCTTGTGAATCTTCTTTAAAATATGCCTCATTTCAGAGCTCTGCCACTGGCTCAGTATAGGGTCATGTGTTGCTCATCATTTGAACATTTAGAAAGAATTCTGCACTACTTAGGGGCTGTGACCTTGGAGAAGAAGAAACTCAACTTCACTTCTTCATCTTTAAAAGATGCATAATAATAGTTGCCATCCTATGGAATTGAGAGACCTAAATGAAGGCATGCATACAAAGCTCTTAACACGTTGGCTGGCACATTATAAGCAGTCAATAGAAGGTTAGCCCCTGTTACAGTTGTTATGATTGTGAGTGACAGAATGCTTAGGCAAGTTGCCAGGCTAATTCTGCCACTCTAAGCCACTCACACAGCAAAGTGATAGAGCATTCCAGCTTGGCTCCATGATTGGACAGGGAGTCTCATAGCAAGAAGAATTCATTAAGAGGACAATCTAGGAGAGCAGCATTTAGTTCTTATGAAAGAGAAAATCATGTAGATCATAATTTTTTTATAAGTACTTTAATGGAGTCTTTTGGATCAGATTTCAGATTTCCTTTCCTTGGGCTAAGGAATCCAAATACATTTGTTAACTTTGTTGTTTACTTATGAATTACTTATTAATTTTTCATATTTCTCACTTTATTTTGTGAAGACTATGGACCAAGGAAAGTCAGTTTTGAGCCAACCAGGGTGGAACAATAATAGGTGGGTATAGAGTACATACTTTTAGTACTTAATTTTATTATTTGTTTTATTTTGTCTTACAGCATTCATAACCATTGTACCTTCTCTATTCTTAGTCAATGATTTGGTAGGTGGCATTGCCCTATTCTTAGCCCTAGACCAGATCTTGTTTGGCTTATCAATATCTCATTGCTGTGGCCCTTGTGATTGGTTCAGAGTTAAGCATATGGTCCACTTTGGACCAAGGAAATTGAAACAAAAGTTTGTATTTAATTGTTGGAGTCTTTCTTTTCTTGGCTGGAGTGATATGAATATGCCATATTTGCAGCTGCTGTGGATAGGACCACTAGGGGCAAATATGTGGAACTGGAGAATAAAATCAACAGTGAGGGAGATAAAGCACTGGAGATAGAGATAAATTGGCTCATTGGCAAAATCAGTGAAGCTGCTAAATTCGGCCTTACCTGAAGTCAGAATCGCCTCTGGATTTTTAGCTCCTTAAACAATGTTAAAGGCAGTTTGAATTTGGTTTTCTGTTATCTGCAGCATAAAGAGTAATGTACCTACATGCCACACCCTTATTCATATGCCCTATCAAGAACTCAGGTGATCAATAATAATGATAAACTTAACAAATTTTTATAAATGAAAGACTTGTTTAGCACTGTGGCACATTCGGCTGGCTGCCCCTTTATTATTATTATTATTCCTTCCTTTTGACTTGGGATGTATAGCAGAATAAGGATCCTTAATTCACTTTAAAAATGCTTTCTTAAGAAAATAGAGTGAGGGAGCCTGAGTGGCTCAGTTGGTTAAGTGTATTCCTTTGGCTCAGGTCATGATCCTGGGTTCCTGGGATCAAGCCCTACATCAGGCTTCCTCTACTTGTGCTATCTGTTGCTATCTCTGTCTTTCTCTCAAATAAATAAATTAAATCTTAAAAAAAAAAGAAAATAGAATATAAGATGCAATGTCAGATTAAAAAAGCAGGGCAAAAAATTCTATCTATATATATATGTATACATAAACTTATACAATACATGTATAATTCTATATATAATATAATCTCAACTATGTGGACATACGTAGGAAAATATTACTTTCACAACAAAAAAAAATTATTAAAAGTACTCTTTCCTACCATGACACTATTAATTTAGGATGTTTTCTTTTTAGGCATGATACACCCCCTCACTATCTAAGTGGTCCTTGTGACACTTATATTATGCTCATTTGTCACACAATCATTTCCCTTAACAACTAGATTGTGATCAAACATTACAGCACATTAATTCCCTAGTGAGACAAGTTAGAATATAGTGTGCCCTGCTGTTTTGTCACATTTTCCTCTTTTTATTGTAACTTTCTTTTAACGTCACCAAATTTGGTGCTTTTATCAAAATGATTGACTCTTAAATTAGAAGATTTGTTTGATGGTTAGGCTCCATATCTTCAGTTAGAGAGTTTTGTTTAAGATTTATAAGAGCCTGAGAATGGCGTTATCTTCACTGGCCTTACATAACACACATATCAGCTACTAGATTTCTCATTCCTGAAGTTGTGAGTTCAAAAATAAGGAGAAAGTGAATGAAAAACTTTCCACTTGAAGGCAAGTGTAAAATGTCTTAATGATTTTCTATATACTCTCAAATCATTACTAAATTTTATTGTTCCTACCTTGACATATACCTTTAAAAGAGTCGCATTTCTGACAAAGCAAAGGAAATGAGTGATTCCAAGTCAAAAGCTAATAAAGCTGACATTAGTTTAATAAGAATTTTGAAATGTCATTGAAATGGTAAATTTGTAAATTCCATGACTAATTTTATTGTTTTTAACTGCCAGGAGAGTATGTTTATGCTTTTAGGAGTACAGATGAAGTGATGGAGTTGTTATCAGGTGGGAAGAAAGTAACAAAAGGGTATAAAACATATACCTTCCTAGTGAGTGATAGAATTGTTAGGGTGTTTTTTCTTTTTGAAATGTGAGTTATTTTCTAATGTCTTTGACTATACATGGCTTCTTAGGACAGAACCTCTTGCCCTCTGAGGGGATGAGGTTGTGGGAGGGAGGGAGGAACGTGGTAAAAGAAAGAAGACTAGAGAAGTAGAAGGGAGCCTTCGGGATTTGCTCCGTATTGGTTCAACAGGGGGAATTCTGTAGCTTTCACAAAGTTGGACTTTTAAAGCACTGATGATACAATGGAGCCACTTTCATAACATTGGTGACAGAAATAAAATTTACATTCATCATTTAGGTTTTTTCTGCATTTTAATGAGAAAGGTACTCAAGGTCATTATTTGAACTAAAGTATAAATCTGATCCACAGTAAAATGAAATCATTGCAGGATGATATTATACTTTGATTCTGCCTAGATGTTAAGTCATGTATCTTGGCACATTAAATTGTGGTAAATGACCATTTCTTTTTCTATCAAGATATTTGTAGTAATATACTCAATTTTAGATAGGATGATGGGCAAAATTTTAAGGAATTTTCTTCTTCTTTGCCAAAGATTCATAACAGAAATTCAAAAGATGCTGTGTGCATGGAGAAGGCTTATCAAATATCCCCTGAATTTACTGTAAAATTTGAACCATAAATGTTGACCAAGGTTAGTTAGATTTCATTCTTTCTAGTCTACTAGTTCTTAGCTTATACTATATAACAAATACACACACAAATCTTTAGGTTACTTTGTATATCTAAAGAAAAAATTTTACATATGGCATTTTTTCCCCACTCAGTGTTAAGTTTAACAGTTGTTTTAGAAGTTATTAACAAATTGACACATTAAAAATTCAAAAAATTAACTCTGGTTAGTATCAGAGAATATTTTTAATATATGTGCATTTAAAATAATTATTGAGCATTAAAATCCATCTTGAAAATATGAAATCTATCATTATTTTCTCTAAATCTGAAATGATGCCAGAACCTTAGCTCATTTTCCATATTCATAATTATGTTTAAGACTTTGAAGAGGCATGAACCGATTGTATCCTAATAATTGTCCATGGACATTTGACATACAATCTTTTAAAAAAATAATTTATTCTCAGTTGTGAATTTAATAGTATACTATAGTAAGAGCAAGATGTCTGGAACTAGGTTGCCTGACAGAGCTTCCTACTAGCTATCTAACTGAGTTCATATTATTTAACCTCTTTTCTCACAGTTTCCTCATCTATGATATGGACATAATAATACTTCATTACAGGGCTGTTGCCAGGATTAAATGAGCTGATAAACATAAACCACTTAGAATTGTGGCTGGCATAGAGGAAGTTCAATAAATGTTAGCAATTTTGATTTTTTTTGCCCTCCTATTTAAAGTAATTTAATTTAAAATAAAAAATAAAAATAAATAAAAATAATTTATTTAAAGTAATACAATTAATATTACTTTAGTATGTTTTCAAATCACAGTATGTCACACCAAATATACAGTGAGTCCCAAGCCCTATATTGTTCTATTTAAAGGAAATTTAAGAGAATCGAATTGATACTTTCAATAACACTTTCTATTGCATTATGGAAAGAAGACAATCAATTAGTGAAAATGGTATTTTCTTCATCCATGTCACTAAGATTCTGAGGAACTAAAAAACAAAGTATTTAATATATGTGTTACAGGAAGCACATAAGTCTAATATAATCACTTTCTCATTCCCAGGGTGCTTTTGATGTTTAATTAGTTAACATTTGAAAAGTGCTTTGTGGATTAAAACTGCTACATAAGTGCTAAATCTTTATTGTTAGTAACAAAAGACCAAGTTTGAAAGAACACATCAAGCATATTTTACAAAGGAATTGTGTTTTATTGTAATTTTTGCTTTTCAACTTTGTACAAAACTGCCATTAAAGTTTATTCTTGCAAGAGATAAAAGCAGAGCACTCCCACTGAAAAGCTCAGCTCAGTTAATCCAGTGATAATGGTGGAACTTTGACTAAGTCACCCCAAACCAATGTCTTTTACTTTCATTATTACTGAAGTGAAGATAATCATACTTAACCTCTACCTACTTAATGCAGACATGAAAAAAAAAGACTCCTGGAAGCTTTAGCTAACATTAACTGGGAGTTCTTTGCAGGACAGTGGAATTTATCATTGTTGTGATTAGTGCTCAGTGACACTGCATTCATCATGTATTTGGTGCAACGGTGTTGAAGCAGCTGAAGGGTCTTTGCCTACAGCCCTGATTGCAGAACCAGGCAGTCTCCTGTCCATTGCCTTCTATCGCCTCATCAAGAGAGTAGGTGGGATAGCACAGCAAGAGGGAGAATCCCTGACCTGCAAATGCCTTGAGACCACCTAATCCAATGTTTTTATTCCCGATTCCCCAGACACAAGTGAAACCCACTTTGAACAGAAAACAGTGATTGTACACCTTAAATGGGTAATCAAATTGGGTGACTCAGTTGGTTAAGTGCCTGCCTTCACCGTCCTGGAGTCCTGGGATCGAGCCCTGTGTCTTGGGCTCTGTGCTCAGTGGGAAGTCTGCTTCTCCCTCTCTTCCTTCCTGTCCCCACTTGTTCTTTCTCGCTTACTCTCTCTCAAGTATATAAATAAAATCTTTTTAAAAAAAATGGGTGAACTCTATGGTATATGGATGATACAGCAATAAAACTGGTTTTTAAAAAACACTCGCATGAGCAAGTATATTTGTGTGATGTATATAAATGTCTGCCTCTTTGACCATCTCTAAACTGCATTGCAAGCCTACTTCACTGACCTTGTTCTCGTTCATTTGTGGTCTTTGATGTATTGTGGAATGCAGTAATGTTGCTCAGACAAGAACCCTAGATGATCTCTTCTTTCTTAAGAGCTAAAGGCAAGCAATGAAGAAAAGTTACTTAGGCTTTTCTCTTTATCAGATGGCATTGACTTTTCAGGAGTTCTGAGGAGGTCTTGCTAACCTATCAAACTTTTCCTTTTTACACTCTTGCTGAACTCATTTTTTTTTACCCAGTTCCTAGCTGTTGGTTTCTGCCATTTCACCTGGGAGCTCTATTCCTTTAGTTCAATGGTTCTCAACCAGGAGTTCCTTATGAGGCTTCTGGTATTGAGAGGAGACCTTTTGGATTATTACAATCAATTGGAGCAGGGGACAGGGATGAAAATAAATTGTCTTTCATGAGCAGTCAGTCATGTAGAACAATGAATCATCCTACCCAAATGCTAACAGTGCATGTAGTGAGAGACACTGACGGAGTCTAGCTTGAAACTTTGGTTCCTTTTAACTTGTAAATATAGCAATCTCCCCTTATTTGCAGTTTCACTTTCCATGGTTTTTGTTACCTGTGATCACCTGTAATCTGGAGGCAGACAATCCTCCTTTTGATAAATCATCAGAAGGTCAATCAGTAGCCTAACACCATGTCACAATGCCTACATCTTTCACCTCATGTCATCTCATCAAGTAGGCATTTTATCATCTCACATCATCTCAAGAAGAAAGATGAGTAGAGTACAGTAAGATATTTTGAGAAAGACCACAGTCACATAACTTTTATTATAGTACTGTATATTGTTATATGTTCCATGTTATTATTAGTTATTGATGTTAATCTTTTACTATACCTAATTTATAAATTAAACTCTCTTCAGCATGTTATGTATAGGAAAAACTGGTATATGTAGTGTTCAGCACCATCTGCAGTTTCAGGCATCCATTAGTGTTCTTAGAACATATTCCCTATGGATGGAACTACTGTACTAGAGTTGTCTCTCAGAACTTATTGTAAATGCCATATTCTTTCCTTGGAACTAGTTTGATGAACAGAATGGTAAGAGCTGGTGGGAAGAGCACATGTAAATGAGTTTCTTGGAAGTAATGTTCTCATGGGAGCAGAGAAGATGAGAAGGGAAGAATCTATGTGTGGTAGGTACTGTTGGTTAGCTGACCCACACCAATTTCCAATCCCTTTCCTTTTTGTCTCCTTTCACTAATGAGGTTGAAAAAATATGATTGACTTCCTCAGGTTTCCTCATAGATGAGTGACCATGTGACAAAATGCTAATCCATAAGACTTGAATGAAAGTCTGCCCTGGGTGGGAGGAGGCTTCTGGTAAAATATTGCTCTCCTGGAAAAAGTCATGGTGTTGTCCCATTCCCTTTTACCTACCCTGAGTATAGATGTGATGTTCAGAGCCATCCTTCAACATAAGATAAAAATCATGCCAAAGAAAAGCCAGTACATTGAGTATGATAAAGAGTAACAGAACAAGTCTGAACTTCAGTTCATCCTGGAGCAGCCAAACTAATCCTGGCAACTGCTACCCTTGATCTTGTTATGTGAGAAAAAGAAACTCCTTATTGATTTGCAACTGTTGAGTTTCTATTACTTTAGCTGAACATTGCTATAATGCTAACAATATAGAATCAAAGGAAAATTGCCTAGTATGTATAATTTTCCCTAGGTCTGAGTCTATGCCTTCATCTTCCCAGAATATTTTGTCAATCAGGATCAACCTACTCTGTGCTCTCAAGAGTAGCCAAACTTGACAAGGCCCTCACTGAACTAATTTCAGCCTTTATTGAGAGTCTAGTACTTGAAAGGAGATATGGCCACAATAAAAATGAGTAAGATATAGTCCCCTACCTCAGTGAGCTTGAATTTTGAGACAAATAAGGGAGACAAATGATTTTACTGAACCATTCTGATTCATTCTATATTAGAACCCTTAATATCATTGATCTGGAAAGCAGTGGTCTGGAGGTGGGGATATTGGAGGCAGAGATGCCAAAGAGGAAGTTGCTGCTATCATTTAGACAAGGACAGTGTCTACACTACAATCTCACTCAAGAGATGTCATTGCTCAGTGGCCAAATATGACATAAGGCAGAGCTTCTGAGTTATCAAAGATATTCCGCTTTTTACTTGAACAACTGGCCTTTCAACTGCTTTCCCACATTTT
This sequence comes from Enhydra lutris kenyoni, assembly GCF_002288905.1. NCBI lineage: Eukaryota > Metazoa > Chordata > Mammalia > Carnivora > Mustelidae > Enhydra > Enhydra lutris. The sequence continues at coordinate 83,612,798 of NW_019154085.1, forward strand.
CATGAGCACCACCGTTTCAGTACACCACCGTTCACTGAAATCATCTATTCTTATATCAAAGTTTGATTAAGCATCTATGGTATGCTTAGTGGAAATGTTGCTTAGTGGTCAGGAGTGTATACTCTGGCTTTGAATTCTAGCTCTGCTACTTAAAAATGTGGATTTGCACTTAGGCCGGTTACTGAACATCTCTATGCCTTAGTTCTATCCTCTGTAAAGTGGGGATAAAATTAACACTACTTTAAACCACTGTCAAAATGATTAAATGTGATAATGTATGTTAAACGTATAGAACAGTGCCTGGCATATAGTAAGTGCTTAATAAATATTAGCTATTATGTATATAGCATTGAATGAAATGACGGGGAATGCAAAGAGGGATACAAAGAATGTTAGGGCTATAAGCGTACCATTTAGGGGTTTAATGCTATGGGGGAAGGGATATGAAGGGGGCAATTCAGTTTGTTAAAGATACTTGGAGGAAGGGGCAGAACTGAGGTAATCCTTGACTGTAGCACTAACCACTATCTGGTTCTGTATGTACTTCAAGTCAGGTTTTGTGTATGTACCTCCAGCCTGGTGATTTTTTTGTTTTATTTTAATTCCAGGATACTTAACATACAGTGCTTTATTAGTTTTAGTTGTACAATATAGTGATTCAGAAATTCTAGACATTACTCAGTGCTCATCGTGATAAATGTACCCTTTAATCCCCATCACCTATTTCACCCATCTCCCCTCCCACCTCTTCTGTGGTGACCATCAGTTTGTGCTCTATAGTTAAGAGTCTGTTTCTCAGTTTCTCTCTCTCTCTCTTTTTTTTCCATTTGCTCATTTGCTTCTTAAATTCCACACATGGGTGAAATCATATAGCATTTGTCTTTCTTTGACAGACTTATTTTGCATAACATTATACTCTTTAACTCCATCCATGTTGTTGTAAATGGCAAGGTTTCATTTTTTATGGCTGAATAATATTCCTCTGTGTGTGTGTGTGTGTGTGTGTGTGTGTGTGTGTGTGTGTATTATATCTTTATCCATTCATCAATCAAAGGGCAGTTGGGCTAATTCCATAATTTAGCTATTGTAAATAACACTGCAATAAACATAGGGGTGCATATATCCTTTTGAATTAGCATTTTTGTATTCTTTGTGTAAATATCCAGTAATGCAATAGCTGGGTTGTAGAGTAGTCCTATTTTTAATTTTTTGAGGAACCTCCATACTATTTTCCAAAGTGGTTGCACCAGTTTATATTTCCCCCATCAGTGTATGAGGTGTCCTTTTTCTCCGTGTCCTCACCACCACTTGTTTCTCATGTGTTTGATTTTAGCCATTCTGACAGATGTGAGGTGATATCTCATGGTAGTTTTAATTTGCATTTCCTGATGATAAGTGATGTTGAGCATCTTTTCCTGTGTGCTTGTTAGCCAATTGCATGTCTTCTTTAGAGAAATTTCTATTCCTGTCTTCTGCCCATTTTTAAATTGGGTTATTTGTTTTTTGGGTGTTGAGTTATGTAAGTTCTTTATGTATTTTGGGTACTAACCCTTTATCAGATATGTCGTTTACAAATATCTTCTCCTATTCAGTAGGTTGTCTTTTAGTTATTTGAATTTAATTTTAATTCCAATATAGTTAATATATAGTATTATATTAGTTTCAGGTGTACAACATAGTGATTCAACAATTCCATACAGCACTCAGTGCTCATCCTGACAAGTGCACTCCTTAAACCCCATCACCTATTTCACCCATACCTCTACCCATCTCTCCTCTGGTAACCATCAGTTTGTTCTCAATAGTTTAAACTCTGTCTTGTCTTGTTTCTCTCTCTCTCTCAGTTGTTTTTAGTTTTGTTGATTGCTTCCTTTGCTGTGCAGAAGCTTTTTATTTTAATGTAGTCTCAATAGTTGATTTATACTTTTATTTCTCTTCCCTTCAGAAACATATCTAGAAAAATGTTGCCATTGCCACCGTCAGAAATATTACTGCCTGTGCTCTCTTCTAGGATTTTAATGGTTTCACATTAATCAATTTTGAGTTTATTTTTGTGTGTGGTGTAAGAAAGTGGTCCAGTTTCTTTCTTTTGCATGTGATTGTCAAGTTTTCCCAACACCATTTGTTGAAGAGACCATCTTTTTTCCATTGCATATGCTAGCTTTTTTTTTCAGTGATTAATTGATCATATAATTGTGGGTTTATTTCTGGATTTATATCCTGTTGCATTGATCTGTGTGTCTATTTTTGTGCCAGTACCATACTGTTTTGATTACTACAGCTTTGCAGTATAACTTGAAATTTGGAATCGTGATACCTCCAACTTTGTTTTTCTTTTTCAAGATTGTTTTAAGTCTTGTGGTTTTTGATACTCATGCACACATACACCACCCCAAAATCCTTTGCTGCAAATGTGAAGCTAAAAGTGCTGACATGGGACTGAGTAATTTTCCTAAAGCAGCTGGATGGTAAACTTTGGACACAGACCCTCTGAACAAGGTAGAGTCAAGTCCACCTGCTTGTTAGGACTGGGGAAAGGATGTGATTGGTTATACTTCGCTCATTGTTCAAAAAGATTTGCACTAGCTTGTACACAACACAATAGGACAAAAAGTAGAGGAAATTTTAGGGTAAAATAAAAGAAATAAGAATAGGAAAATAAGATTTGGCCTGGATTAATAGGACTTGGAGAGAATTTCTTGGCCTTTCTTAAACTGGACAGAAAAAAAGGAGTAATTCAATTTTAATCCAACAGAGAATTGACCAAAATACATGAATGTCTGTCTTTGTCATTTTTTCCAAAAAGGTGGCAATATTTTTATTTATAAACATGTATAGTTTTATATAAATGTATAGTTAATCTTAGTGCTCAGGAATGCATATATCCCAACATCATCTTGTAAATGTATGAGTTTTCTGAGATTGAATTACATCATTACGCCCACATAGATATGTAAACTTCATGCTGCATTTATTTAACACAACAAGACCCAGTTACTAAAACATCCTTTGTGTCTTTCATTTCTACCACATGATATTGTTTAGAGTAGTGTTTTGGTTCCAAGCACATAAGACATTTTTTAAATAAATGAGAATTTATTTTCCTTGTGAGGATGTGGGTTGTCTATTTGAAGCATTAGCAAAACCATTCTTTGGGACTTAATGTTTTCATTTGCGCAGAGATCTGTAGGAACGTACAGTAAGTAAATTGTCAAAGGTGAGTTTAAGGCATCTCTAACTATTTAAGTAACCAGGATTAGAGATGTCCCTTTTTTGTATTTCTTTCTCCTGCCCTCACACACATGTATGGAGCCATAAACAGATCCCATTTACTCAGCCGTGAGTAGGTGTGGATGGTCCTGTGACAGCCCCCTACCTGTTTTACCACTTCCATTTGGGGACATAAGCAGGGCTGAGGGGAAAAAACAAGGAAGACAAAACTAACCCCCCATTCAGAGATGGAGCCACAGAACTTCATTCCTCCTGTCCTAAAAGGGACAGACGGGTGCCTCTTTGCAATTTTGCATCTTTTAGCATATTGGGCTGGAGAGCTAGCCATTAGATAATGGACAGATGAAAGTGCTGACAAGAAATTGTGCAAAAGCATTGCCATTGGTGTATCAGAGAAGTTTTATCGCAACAAATTGGAAAGAGATCATTGAAACGAGCTTTTTAAAAAATACTTTTTGTAATTTTTAATAAGATTTGAGATTGCCTTTTTTGTAACACAGCAAAGATGAGGAAAAGAATTTCTAACAAAAAGATATTAAGCAGACTTTTTTTTTTTAAAGCAGCCTAAAAGGTTTTGTTTGTTTCTAAGACTCACAAATGTTAATATTAATTCAGTTAGTGGTAAAGTTGTTAAATTGAAAAACAAAGGGAATAATAATACAAAAGAAGAGTTTTCTCCATTTTTGTGTGATAGAAGAAAATAGGACTAAGCAACTTTGCAGGTAATCAGTGTAAGCTTTAGTTCTGTATTTAACAAACTACCCTTTGATGTGCTTTGAAATAACCTATAAATGGGTAGGCATGTTCCATAAATAAATAAATAAGCTAACTCAACTTTCTCATCTTGATGTTTAATAATATTTCATAATGAGGACACATAAGTTATTTTATTAAAAAATTAAATAAAAGTTTATGACGTTTGGTTTACTTTTTATTTATAGTAAATTATACTATGGGAGAGAGAGATGAAGAGAATGCTGCTAGTGTTAGTCCTTTTCCTCTTTCTTTGAATTGGCCTCATCCATAATGAAAGTTGGTGATTATAATGCATAAGCTAACTCCTCTAAATGCTTTATATCTGTACTTGTATTTAAAAGGGACAAATGAATGATTAATTTCCTTTATTTTCAGTAATAAGAAATTACTGAGATGTATGTCATTGTATTCACATCCATGACCAGTTTTATGATTATTCTCAATGATTCTTCAGGTACTTTGTTCCGTCTCACCATGAATTACTTGGGTGACTGGGTTTCCCATAATTGGCATAATAAAATATTTCATGATGGAGTTGGAGAAGACTTCTCAGCTTCTGGGCTATAAGTGGTAATAGGAATATTTGAGTATTGATGAAGTTTTGTCTTCTGTTCTTGAGCTCATGAACAAATCTGGAAGGGTTTCTAATATCAGTATTGAAGGACATTTGAGTATCAAAATGCACATGGTACTTTCAAGAGTGTGCCAAGAAGTCAACAAGACATGATCTCCAATTACCTGAGCTCATAGTAAAAAAAATACAACTTGCCCAGTTCGAGTTTTCTCTCAGAAGTGGTCCAAGCCTGCCTAAATTACTTCTGAGGTTTCAACCACTATGCTTATGGCCCTGCCAGCCAGCAGACTTGCAGAGAAAGTAGATGCTCTTCATGTTTAAATCTATTCATTATTTTTTTACTAGACTTAATTCCTATTGAACAGAAAGTTATCCTCTAAAACCTTGCCTGTTGTTGTCTTTCTTGTGAAATATTAAGTCAGAAAACAGTTTTCTTTTGTTGTTGTTGTTGTTGGAAGAATGAACTCTTTATATCAAGCAGCTGGCCAGCTTCTATATAATTATGTTGTATAACCATAAAAAGCACAAAAATAAAAAAATCAAAACCCAAAAAAACCTGTGAAAATCTACAATAGGGATACAAGACCTCGAAACTAAAATTATTTCTATAGATTCCATGTTTTATGATGTTTTACTACTCAAATCAATACGAAGGAGGCTTCCCCTCCCTAACACTGATGATATTCTATTGGACACAGATTTTTGCTTATATTCATATAGTTTCATCATTTGAAGGACATCAAAAGTTCTTTACATCCTGCCTCCTTACTTCTAGTGTTACTTCACTGACTACAATTTGCACAAGCAACCCTATATGTCATAAAATTGCAACCATGAAACTGCTGTGTTCAGCATGTGTATCTTTTTTTTAAAAGATTTTATTTATTTATTTGACAGACAGAGATCACAAGTAGGCAGAGAGGCAGGCAGAGAAAGAGGAGGAAGCAGGCTCCCTGCTGAGCGGAGAGCCCGATGCGGGGCTTGACCCCAGGACCCTGAGATCATGACCAGAGCCGAAGGCAGAGGCTTTAACCCACTGAGCCACCCAGGTGCCCCTCTTTTTTTTTTTTTTTAAGTTTTTTTTTATTTATTTGTTTTAGAGAGAGAGATTGTGCGTACAGGGGGAGGAGCAGAAGGGGAGAGAGAGGGAGGGAAAAGAATCTCAAGCAGACTCTGCGCTGAGCGTGGAGCCTGACACTGGGTTTGATCTCATGACCCTAAGATCATGACCTGAGCCCAAACCAAGAGTTGGTTGCTTAACCAACTGAGCCAACCAGGCACCACTCAGCATATGTATTTTATTATAAACTTCTCTGATTAAATTTGGATATATGGAAATTGGAGAGAGGACAGGTGCATTTTGTTGGGAAAGAGTGGAGGAAAAATGAGAATGTTTGTGACCACAGGGGTTCTCTTATGGGGCCTAGGAAGCCCTGCTACCCTGATAATGGAAGAAGGTGCTATATGATTCATTTAAAAAAAAAAAAAGGGCAAAAAGCACAGAAAAAGAGATTTGAAAGGGTACACAAGGTTATCTATTTCACATTTTTGACCAGAGAAGGCCATATCTAGACACCACACTGAAAAAAGATCTGCCAACTTATGACTTTGTAAGAAGTAAATGAGCAGATGATTCATGCAAATTTATTCCAACCACAAAATGAATTTTGAAAGCCCCAGAAGTTTAGAAATATAAATATATGCTTTATTCTGAGTTCATTGAGCATAAAAAAAAGTTATATAAGGTAAGTCTAAGGATGGTATGCCAAAATAATATAAATAGTGAGATCAGATAGTGGAGGCTTGAGGTACGCTGAAATATGCAGGAGAAGTTATGAGGAGGCCACATAAGAGATCTGACGAATTGGTAGGATTTAAATAGATCAGCAGAGAAGAAAGGAGCTGATATTCCAGAAGGCAAGAAAAGCATGAGCAAACACAAGAGGATGGGTTTTCCATAGCATGTTTTGTGGACAGAATGGTGAATACAACAGTCTTCTCAGTTGGGCAGCTCAGGTGGGATGGGCCAGTGTGCAGCAGTCCTGTCTGATCACCCAGTTGAGGAGTCTAAACTTGATGGTGGTGCCACAGAACAGGTGATATATGTATAGTTAGAGTCATTTAAGAAAATCATGTGCCTTTAACTTACAGTTTTAATATACTTGATTACCCTGTGTAATCCATGAAAACTACACTGGTTATAAAAGTGAAGAGTGGAGTGAGGTGACTAGCATTTATTATATGCCTGCCAGGCACTATATATGTATTAAAAGATACTATTAGTTATTAACTGTAAGACTTATGCAAGTCAATCTTTCTGTGACTCTATTTACTTGTATATAAAGTAAGGATAATAATATCCCTACAACTATGTACCTACCTGTCCACTCATACATCTAATGGATTGGGAAATTTTAAGAGAGAGTTTCCTTTGTGATTAGCATGTATAATCAACTCAACAAATATTTGTTCAGTGGATACTTGAATTGGTTTTTAGAGGAGTAAGTGACTTGGGTACTAACTGAGAAAAGTATTTTATAAACAGCAGAGTAATACATAAATAAAGGAAAGATTTCCTTCTTCTGCTTCTGTGCCAGGTCTCTCCAGAAATTCTACTAATTCCTGGTCTGAGCAGAGATTCATTTCCACCTCAAATTCAGGCTACCCAACTTGAGCTAGGCAGCCATAGCAAGGACAGTTTCATGGACTCACCAAACCCTTTTCTTTTTATTCCTGTCAGACAGCTGAACAACATCTTCTTACCTTTCCTGCAGTAAAGTGAGGCCATGTGACTGAGTTATAGCTAATGTTACCAATATGATATACAACCATAGCCCCTCAGAGCTCCAGGCATTGACCCTGAACTCTCCTGCAAGATTCTTGACATTTTCTCTTTCCTCATCTGCTGGTTGGATGACACTTGGGAACTAGAAAGCCTTGTTAGTTTTCTAGGATTGCCATAACAAAGTCTAATGGATTGGGCGACTCAAACAATAGATTTTATTTTCACACAGTTTTGGAGGCTAGAAATCTAAGACCAAGGTATTGGCAGGGTTGGTTCCTTCTAAAGGGTGTAAGGGAAGAATCTGTCCCAGGCCTCTCTCCTTGGCTTGTACTGTGCATAGATGGCTATCTTTACCTTTTATGTTCACATCTTTCCTCTGTATGTGTCTGTGTCTGAGTTTCCTTCTCTTCTAAGGACACCAGTCATATTGGATGAAGGCCCCCTAAAATGTCATTTTCACTTAATTGCCTCCATAGAGACCCTATCTCCAAAGATGGTCACATTCTTAGATAATGAGAAGCAAGTTCTCAAATATATGAACTTTGGGGGAGATACAAATAAGGCTGCAACAGAAGCTATGTATCAAAGTTAGGGGGAGCCTAGATACCCCTTGTCCCTAACATGCACCGATAGTGACATGAGCTAGAAAAGTTTGGTCTATTGAGATTTGGTCTATTGTAAAAGGTAGGATATCTTGACTAATACAGATATTGGGTAATATATAATAAAAACCTAAAATATATTGCATTGGCTTACCAATGGGTGGGGTGCAGGTAGCAAAAGACACTAGTGTTACAAACTAAAAAAATGGCAATCCATGTAATATACTGGTAAATTGCTTAGTGATAAGAATTGTCACCTCTTATATTTCAGGCAGCAGGTATGCCTACATTGAGAAATTGCTCTAAAGGAAATAGTAAAAGGACTCAAACTATCAATGTGTATTGACTATTATTGGCTAATTTTTGAAAAATATTTCAAAAATAGATAAGGTCAGGTAAAAGCTGGCCACTTAGTGAGCGGAAATGAGATAAATAGACTCTAGAAATTTGGAGTCTTAAAGGGTGGAGAAAGGTGACCATTTCTAAGTGCCTATCAGTAGAAAATAAGATTGAAAAAATTAAAAACCCACTAATAACCAAGCATTTGGCAAAGATCAGATTAAAAATGTGGTTTTCCAACTGAGCTTGAGCATTGAGGTAACTGCCATTACATTTAGACAACAGGTACAGAGTGAGAAAAAAAAAACATATTTGAGAATTATGTCGAAGATAATTTTGGGATGCTTACTTAGCTAATAGGATGAGTAAAGTAGATTAGAAACATTCTATACTTTTGAGTGAACTTCATTATCAAAGAAACTGTAGACTTCAAGCTTGGATTAAATACAAAAAAGATCTTCACTGTTTAAGGAGTAAGACCACTCTTGGACTCCCAAGTTGTTATAACAGGACTCAGCCTATAAAAACTGTACAGTCTGTAAGAAGGCAATACTCCCAAGTACCCGTTTTAGACATGGCCAAAGATGTTGCATAAGGAAGAAGCTTCTAGGTGATCAAAGAAGTCCTCCTAAAGTGGAGACTCAAGGCCTTCACAAGAAAATTTTCCTCTATCCCCCACCCTAGTATTTGACCAGCAGGATTTTAGAATTGTTTTAACTCAAGTCAGCTACTGTTTCCCAAATGCGACTGTTTTCGGTGGTAATTCTGTGCCCATTCCTCCACTGAGTTTTGGGAGTATGTGAGTTAAGAGGGACATAACTTGTGCCTTCTTTTTAGTTCATAATTTATAAGAACTTGAGAAATCCCACCTGGAATTGACAGAGACCTTGATCATTGTTGGGAGATCCTGGACTTTGGGCTGTATGCAGAGATTGAATGGGAATTTAGACTACCTCTTATGGGAGGTGGTGATTTTGTTCTGTGTTTGGGAGGAGAGGATGAAATAAATATGTGATGACCAGGTGGGCAGAGTGTGATGGAAACATTTTCATGTTCTCACCAAATCTATTCTCTCTCTCTCTCTTTTTTTTTTTTCCAACTGTCCTGCAACAAAATTACTTTTTCCAGTATTTTCTGCAGTTAGATGAAGCCATATAACTGAGATCTGACCAGTAGAATGTATGTAGAAACACTATATACCTTTTCTGGTCCTGACCTCTAAAATGTCTTATAAATTCTCCACAATCCCTCTTTCCTCATTCTCTTGATGGATGACACTAGAGTGGTGTTGACTCCACACTTGAAGAATGAAGAAATTGGGACCCCTGAGTGGGTACAGGGAGCAGAGTCAAGCCCCTCACCTACCCTAACCCTTCGTTTCCTCTGAACGTCATTAACTCTCATTGAACTGTGACCTCAGCAAGGGATGCACTGTTACTGTGTTAAGCCACTGAGATTTGAGGGCTGTTTGTTATAGCAGTTGATATAGTCTGACTGATATAGCCACTGATGTTGCTAGAGATTTTACTTTTACTTTACTTTTAATTTACTTTTACTTTTACTTCTTCCCAGTGTATTCCTTCTCAGGTTCCCCACAATGATGTCTTTGCACAGCTGATACATACAATGGAGGGGCAGAAAATTCAGCTAGCCTATCATATTTAAGGGCCCTATCATATTTAAGGGCCCAATTGATCCCAAGCCTCCACTTTCTATACAGCCAAATTCCCTGAGGAGTATTCTCATGTACTATTTTAAGTAGTACCTCTGTATAGAGGTACCACATCTACCTCACCAATTTTGATTTCTCTTCTGAATTCTAGACCTAAATTTCCAACTGACTACTGAGCATCTTTCTAAATCATGTTGAATCTGATTTTCTTTTTTTTTTAAACATTTTTTAAAATTTATTTTCAGCATAACAGTATTCATTGTTTTTGTACCACACCCAGTGCTCCATGCAATCTGTGCCCTCTCTAATACCCACCACCTGGATCCCCCAACCTCCCACCATTTCAGGTAAGAAATGTATCACTACAGTCATTGTCTTTCTCAAAATCTGGGCCTCCTTTTCAGTCAATGATCACAAGTCCTCCTGAAATCCAGCTTGAGGTTTGTGAGTCATTTTCAATCCCTCCCTCCATCTGACCCTCCATCTCTACTCTGACACTGGATATTTCTTTTGCTGTCCCATACATCTTTTCTTTCTTTTCACTCCTTCAGTAATCAGGACCTCCCCATCTTATTTCTGGCCCGTTAATGGCTTTACCTGACTCTAGTCTCTTCCTCAACTCCATCTTTCTAATGCTTTAAGAATTATATTTTAAAAATCATGACACTCCTTTTCTAAGAAGCTCTGGTAGCATTTCATTATTTACAAAATAAATCTACATTTCTTAACTTGCCATTTGAGAGTCTTTAATCATTTGTCCCAACCTAACATTTTAGTCCTTACCTGAATTCTCCAACCACATCCGTGTTCTCCGTATTACTCTGCATGTCTGTCTTTATTGTAGCATAGCTAATAAAGATTCTTAATTACTTTCAATGATGGTCTACCTCAGAATCACTAGGTAGCTTTAAAAAATTATATTCTCATGTGACACCCTTATAGATATTGTGGTCCTCTTAATCTGTTTTACATTGACTGTGCAGTGCAAACAATCTCTTTTTGGAGATGGGAATAAGAATAAGAAAAAATTGTAGCAACTTTAAAAACAGTATAGTTTTTTGGGTGTTCCAGGGACTACTGAATCAGAATCTACAGGGATAGTATTTCCCCAAGCATATCTGATATGCAGGCTTAGGAACCACTGACAGGCAAGCTGGAACTAAGAAAGAATAGAATAAGGCATTAAATATATACTCCAAATAACTGCGAAGGGACAAAAAAAAAAAAAGGAAATATCATTATGAAATCAGGGAAGATTTATTTGAGTCATCGTGTTTATAAAAACTAGATACACTGGGATCTGGAGTTTGAAGAAAAGTGTCCCCTTACTCTTATAGGATCTTCATCATTGAGAAGAATAGGAACAAAGGGAAAGTGACTTCCTTAAAGTAGGTAAATTGTGAAAATATACATTAAACTCTGACTGCATTATGATAAATGCCATAGCTAGCAACAAAGAAGGCATATATGCTCAGGAAGCCTACCCTCTCAATGGACAAGAAACAAAAGCACACTGACAAGTGGGTAAAGGGGGAAGGCATGAGGCAGTGAGATGACAACATTATTTGTGTCCAACTGGCTATCCTGTCAAGAGGGAAAGTGAGAGAGAAAGAGCCATTAAGGACTCTGCTCTTGCTGGCTTAGCCCTATGTTTCTGTCCTGAATGAAGAAAGAAAAACAGCAGTTGAATAGCTAATAACAAATGAACAAACGCATGGCATAAAGGACTGTGACTTGCTAAGTAAGGACTCTGTGATGAGTCAGCCTCTATTTTGACCTCGATGTATGAATAGGAGAATTATATCCATTGCTTTTGTTCTTGGCTTCAGCAATCTGTAAACCACTGGATGCCACACAGTAAATAATTTAAGGTAGAATGCCACCACCCCTGCACGAATGTCTTATGTTGAGATACAAACAAATATTTGGATACAAAATGATTTTCTGTGATATTTTTTCTCTTTAACTTTGAGGATAATCATTTCAAGGAATTCTGCAACTTGAAAAGGATTAACAATATAATGTTTTGAAACCAGATCTGATCTGTTTTTTAAGCTGTGCTGTATTTAGTTAGAGATGTATTTAGTTGTGTGAATCTCTTGAGTCTATCATCGGAATTGGACTTTCCCATCAAAACCAGACACTGCTTCTCGAGGAGCCAGAATAGGGTGCTCAGTGCAATTTGGTGGCATCGTTTTCATTTTGCTTTTCACTGTGTGAGGGAGGATGGGAATGAAAGAGCTGATATGGGAGCACCTGGGTGGCTCAGTCGGTTAAGTGTCTGTCTTTGACTTAGGTCATGATCCTAGGGTCCTGGGATTGAGCCCAATGAGGGGCTCTCTGCTCAACAGGGAGACTGGGTCTCCCTCTCCCTCTGTCTGCTGCTCCTCCTGCTTGTGCTCTGTCTGTCAAATAAATAAATAAAATCTTAAAAAAAAAAAAAGGCTGATACCATTTTTCTCTTTCTGTCTGGCCCAGAGAAGCTGCTTCCAATTGTCATGCAATACAGGTAACCGAATTTTGTTTGGGGATTGCCGTAACTAAGAAGTCTTCAGGAACCATGTAATTTAATCACTTCCAAGGTTCTGAAAAAGTATAGAAATAGGATTTAAAAAGCATTATTTGGAGTTTAATTTATATTCTTTCCAGAGAAGAGCTGTTGACAATGGTAGGGGATGAGGGGACTGTGATGAAGAAAAGTATTGAAAATTCTGGCAGTTCACGATTCTATAATGAGCCTCCAACTTGTCAAGAGGTCTGGACCCAAGATCTGAGGAGCTCAAGATTTTATCTGAGGTTGGAATAGACAAAAGCAAGAACCATTCTTTTTTTCCGTTTGGCACTGAATTTTTAAATGGTCTAGGAATCATTGAGTATGGCAAAAGCCTGGCACGTATCTCATCTGATTGAATAGATTAAAAAAAAATCATTCAGGGTAAAATGGTTTTCTATTGCTATTGTGTTATTTTGCCCAATTTTCCCCCCAAAGGTGTGATTTACATAACAAAGTTAGCAAAAAATTTCTAGGCCTAATTATCACTTTCAAAATAGAACCTGGAAATCAGCCATTGGTAACTGAAGATTACAGATTGTTTTTTAAAAAGCAAATCTTGAGTTCAACTCAAATGTTACCCTTAAAACTGGATTGTATTATTTTGCCACATCAAATCAAATGCCTTTTTGGCATCAAAGAAAGCAGCTCCAAGCTAATTCATAACTCAAGTGCTGTCAGTTTAGGCTATATTAAAGCTTTAGCTTTTTTAAAATTAAAAAAAAAAAAAAGACAGTTGTGCCTATATTGTTTATAATGACAATTTGCTTGTGTGGCATTAAACTTTACTTGGAAACTGAAAATATGTTCTTTTTCTTCAGTCTACGTTCTGTTACAGAGACAGGAGAGGAAGTAGTTGCGAACATAGGCTCTAGGTTAGATTCCCTGAATTCATATTTTGGCTCTCTCACTCCCCAGTTCTAAGTCCCTGGGCAGGTTTTGCAACCTCTCTGTATCTCAGTTCTTTCAACTGTAAAAGGGAATAGTAATGACACTTCTTTTTTTTTTTTTTTAAAGATTTTATTTATTTATTTGTTAGAGAGAGAGAGAGCATGAGCACAGGCAGACAGAGTGGTAGGCAGAGGCAGAGGGAGAAGCAGGCTCCCCGCTGAGCAAGGAGCCCGATGTGGGACTCGATTCCAGGACGCTGGGATCATGACCTGAGCCGAAGGCAGCCGCTTAACCAACTGAGTCACCCAGGTGTCCCAGTAATGACACTTCTTTCATGGGGTTTGTTGACAGGAGTAAATGAGTCAATACATGCAAAGCACTTAGCTCAGTGCCTACAAATAGAAAGCATTCAGTATTTATTACACTCTGATATGCTCTCTACATTGAATTCAGGAGGATTCAGACTTCTGTGCCTAAAAAGTCATACACTACTAAGCTGGCTGAGAATTTTTTTTTAACGTGGAAATCCTTGAAATTAGTAAAAAAAACTTTTTTTAATGTGGATATGATTTAAGCAATTTGTTTACAAGGTTAACTAATTTAAAGAGTACTACCAAATATAGTCTTTTATGCCCAGTTTTTCTTTAATAAAAGTTTTTTTCCTGAAACATTTGGATAAAAGCCTAACTTGTGTAGTTCAACTAGTAAATGATAAATAATTTTTCAATTCTTATGGAAGACAAAGAGGTAGTGGTAATTAAGGAAGTCACACACCTAAATAAATATACAACACTGATCCTGCTGTACAGGAGCTTATTCATTTTTGGAAATTTTATCCTATCACAAACTATTGAGAATCTAAAATGCTTTAGATTGTACCATGAGTAAGAAATAAACTCTTTGTGTTGAACTACTTGAGGTTTGGGGCTTTTCTGTTATAGCAACTATAGTTATTTACCTTAAAAAGTAAAGTTGGGTTTTGAACTCTCTAGTAGGATTAAAAATATCAGATTTGGAACTGCTGTTTAAGTCCAGTGCTGTTGGTGGGTCCCAAGAAATCCTGCCTCAAGAGCACAGCAGAGAAAACTACTTTGTTCACATTTTGAAATTTTGTTGTGTACCTACTGGTAAGCAGATGCTGTGTGAGACACTGGGGACAAAAACAAGAAGACAGAGGGCCTGGCAGCCTCAGTCAGAAGAGCATGCAACTCCTGATCTTGGGGTCATGACTTCAAGTTTTACGTTGGATGTTGAGATTACTAAAAATAAAGAAATAAAGAAATGAAAGGAAGGAAGGAAGGAAGAAAGAAAGGAAGAGTTGCTGTCCTCAAGGAGTCCATGAACTAATAGAAGCAGCAGTGAAAAATAGAACATTCGTTGAGTGACTACGGTGTTCCTTGCATTCATTATTTTTTTTATTCCTCTTAAAAACGCTATTAAATGCTTATTCCTGGGCCCATTTTGAAGGGGAAGAATATGGGGCCTATAGAAGTTAAGAAACTTGAAAGTATTTCACATTCTACTATAGAAAAAATAGGTAAATAAAAGACAATGCGATTAAAGCTAATTGAATGCCTGCAATGTCTATGGTATGCTGGGCATTATGCTCTATAATTTGTAAATATTGCATTTAATCTATACGGTATTTCCCCAAATGTATATTATTATCCTTAAGTTACAAAGAAGGAGCATAAGACTCAGAAAGGTCAAGTAAAAACCTCTAGATCACTGTTTGTAGTAGGGGAGTAAAGAAATTTAAATCCGCATTTTTCTGGCTTCAAAACCGAAGTTTTTTTCACCACATTGAATGGTCTGTGCAAGGTTAGTGGAACGAGAGAGAACTGCAGAAGACAAGGCCAGATCAGGCTAAAGCTTGTGGGTGGTGAGAAACCATTGGAAGATTTTGGCAGAAGAACATCAGATTTGCTTTTCAGAAAGAGCAGACTGATAGCAGTTAAGAATGATTATATCTTAAAAAAGGTGTATAAATTACAACTACTATGCTGCTTTCTTTCTTGACTTACAAGCATCACCAAGATGAAGGTTACGAACAAGATGCTTCATCATCGCTCTCTCTTTTTGGGACTTTGATTCTGTACTTTCCCTTTTTTCCTAGGGGTAGCTGATTCATGCTCTGGTCCTAACCAGTCTTGAGTCGAGGTCCCCAGCTTTTATGAGAGTACCTGCTGCAGACCTACAACCTTTCCTGTGTGCACTTACTCTATTTCATATCTTCTTTCCACATTTATTATCTATATTATCCTCTAGATTTGACTGTGGATGATATTCTCAAATCAATGTTGTAAAAGAAGTATCTCTTGTGTGTTTTACTAGTGTAATAAGGTGGAATATGTGGTTTTTTGAAGTTACCAATGCTATATAATTTATCTAGCAGTGTATTATATTGATTAAGAACTAGGGCTCTATACAAGAACTGCCTGAGAGTATGAATTCTGCCAAGCTGTTTACTAACTGTTAAGCACTTTGCTCAAAGCTATTTAGTTTAATAAATAATTGGGAGACAGTACAAAGAATATGCTGGACACAATGCTACATGCTTCACATATCACACTGCATTTAACAAGAACAAAGCGGACCTTGGTGGATATATGCTTTATGTATATACTCTTCAGTTCATGAGAATATGGTGAACCTGGAAGTGGGTATTATTTCCCAAGGTTGGCCTCTTTGTGTATCACTTTCCTTATCTTCGTCAGGATAGTAATAGTAAGGATCTCTTAGGATAATTATAAAGATTAAGTGAATTAATCCATTACTATATGCCTAGCACATAGTAAGCGCTCAATCAGTATTAACTATTACCTGATGAATCAAGGAGTGATTCAAAAATAAGCTTGTAACCTTTGAGACACAAAGATATGGTGCGAAAAGGGCATATTCATATAGAAAAAAAACAAAGAAAAAAATTCAGCAGGGAGAAAACAGAACCATTTTTTCCCCCAGCTGGTTTATTAGATTAAAGTAGAGCAAGCTGACTAGCTGTAAAAATTGTGCTGTGTATCTATGACCACAAGTACAGAAATAGCACCAGTTTTTAGATTTAAACATCCTTGATAATTTATTGGAAAATCTTATAAAATGAATACTTTAAGCAATTACATGTTCACTGATTAAACCATAGAAACTTTAAACTTTAATGAAGAAAATCAGCTTAACTCTTAAGTGTACTAATCTAATGGAATCCAAGTCAGAAAATGCTAAATTTAAATTCTGTGAAACTGAAAAATAAGCAGATGAAATTGCCTGTAAATATCAATTGGATGTCATTTTGATTTTTTAACCAGTTTTATATGTGTAAATGACATTCATTTGCATAAATAAAATATTAGTTAGTTGAAAATGCAACCTTATCAGAAAAAACTTATAGGAAAACAATCTGTAGGAAGAAAAAGGGACAGTGCTCATCAAATCAGAGCTGAATATATGAGTGCCCTGAGCTCTCAGACGTGGTATTCCTCTCATTAAATGTCAGAATGATTTTCAAATTTTCCTCTACTAAACATTAAAATGATTCTTGACAAATGTGAGTGGCCAGCTGATTAGTTTTCCCATGCTGAGGCATGGTCCACTGAGAGTTCTGTTTAAACTGGCCTTTTTTCTCTGTAATAGATTATTGGGTCAAAAATACCAAATCAATCTGTCTTCACTCTTCTGAGTATTCAAGAACTATTCAACTCCTGATATATTGGTAACTTTAATTTCTTTATTCATTGGGTGTCCATTCAAAGAAGGAATTTCAGAGATAAATTTCAAACTGTATTTTCTAACTACTGAGGAAATTTTAAGTTAATTTTCTTATTTCAAATTATTTTACTTCATGTGTCTGGATTTCTATGCTTCTTCTGTGCTTGGAGTTTTTTTTTTTTCCTCAAATATACATAGTCAATTTGGGAAAAGATGACCCCCCAGAGTTTTAAGAACTAAATGACTGGTTATGGGTTAGAGACAGTATAAATGAGGAGATGGTTCTATCTGCTAATACTAAAAAATAAAGAAATAAAGAAGGATTCAGAAGAGCCATTAGTGAGGAATTAATTCCTGTATCCCCAGCCAGGTAATATTTGGGAGTCAATAAAAAACTAGAGATTGTTGGTTTCTATTCTTTTGCCTTCTTCTCTAGCACCGACAAGCATCTGTTTGAAGCTGATGGTGGAAGGAAGGTATGTGAGTCTGAAGGTGTGTGTGTAGGTGTGTGTGTGTGTGTGTGTGTGTGTGTGTGTGTGTGTGTGCATGTGCATATGCATGTGTAAGAAAACCAAGGTAGGAGCTGAAGAAAGAGTTCTATTCTTTTTTTTTTTTTTTTAAAGATTTTTTTATTTATTTGACAGACAGATCACAAGTAGGCAGAGAGGCAGGCAGAGAGAGAGAGAGGAGGAGGAGGCAGGCTCCCTGCTGAGCAGAGAGCCCGACGTGAGGCTCGATCCCAGGACCCTGGGATCATGACCTGAGCCGAAGGCAGAGGCTTTAACCACTGAGCCACCCAGGCGCCCGAAAGAGTTCTATTCTTAAGATGTTTGTGAGGTGCACTGAACACTCAAGGAGGAAGTCTTATTTTATTTTATTTTTTAAAAAAGATTTTATTTATTTATTTAGGATAGAGAGAGCACAAGCCAGGGAACAGAGGGAGAGGGAGAAACAGACTCCCCACTGAGCAGGGAGCCAGATATGGGGCTCCATCCTAGGACCCGGAGATCATAACCTGAACCAAAGACAGATGCTTAACTGACTGAGCCCCACAAGCACCCCAGCTTGCTGGACTTTTAATATTGGTTCTGCCTTTGTTTTTATTCCCTTCTGAAATTCTGCTAATTCTTTAGGAAATCTGCTGAAGTCTATGCAGCATGATTAGTTATTCTTGTGGACATGGAAAGGTTAGTGTGGCAAAAGGAAGGGAGATCATTTTATCTCTTCTCTCAGGAATACTCTGTGTTGCAGATGGAGGTCTAGCACTGAAGGGTATCCCACAGAGAAGCCACCAGGGAAGGAGCAGCTCTTGGGGAGGACATGGTAGTAAAAACAGGCTGTGATTACAGCCACAGGACAGACACCACCATTTTCCTGAGGAGGAGGTAGCAACTCCAGGGAACTCCTGGATTCCTTATAAATACTTTAGTTCTTGACCTGCTGCTGGTTACTTCTACACATCTTCTCCCCCATTTCCTCATATGCTTCTCAAGAAGCATCTTACCTCTATGTGACATCTCTTCCTCTTCTTTTATCTTTCTAGATTGTCCTCAGTGTTCATTTAGAGATAACAAATTTTTGTGTTAAAAAATGTTAGTTGCAAACATCACTTTCTCACAGAGACCTTCCCTGGAAACCTTATTTATAACTGCAACCTCTCCTCTACCAACATTCCTTATCCCCCTTCCCTGATAGATTTGTTCCATTGCAATGATCACTATTCTTGTGTATTATCTATTTTACTTACTGATCTATTCTCCATATAAAAAGAAAGCTCCATGATGGCAAGAGATTTTATCTTTTTTCTCACTACTGTTTATATCCAATGTCTAGACCAATGTCCTGTGTTAGTGGTCATGCAATGAATATCTGAGGAATTTTGATGCAGATGACAAATGAAAGTCCCCTGTTCCCTTCTGCTTATGCACAAAGCATTCAGGTGAGTCCCAGTCTCACATTGGTAACTCCTTGAAAGTTAGTTGAGCCATCCAATCCAATGGTGACAGTCATATTCTTTATAGGGTCAGTTTTTGTGCCATTGTTTCCTTTAGCGAACTCTGCTTTCTATGTTATTGTGGTTCCTTTGGTCTTTCAGGAGCCTCTCACCTGCTCAAATACCTACTATTGCTTGCTGAAAGGAATAATACGTTGGTACAACCACTTGCGTTAATCTGGCTTTCCCTTCATTGTCTCAGTCAGAGGTGCTGCTCCTAGAATCACTGATAGGGCTCCCTTTTTGCTGACGACCTGGGACTTTTTCTGCTTGCCTTCACCAATGTTGCTTTCACCATCATCTTTGCCACTTTCCTCATCAATGCTCTTCTTCCTTCCCAGAGCTAATGGATGTTTCTCCGATTCAGATGTTTGGAAACAAACAAAAACTCCAAGCAAAAAACTGTTCCTAGAAGGGCATGTGCCTGGATTCTATATGCTCCCATTCTCATTTTGAAATCCTTGGGAACTGAGAAAACAGGAAGTCCAGACTGCCGGGGCCATTAACCGTTCCTTGCAGGCCTGTGGGTTTGTGTATGGCACAGCAGCACAGACTTCTTCCCTTAGCTTCACAGTGCTCTCTCAGACCCCTCTCGCCTTTTGTCTTCTATTATAAATCTTGTGCTTAGAACTATTTCTGGTTCTATGTTTGATCTCTGGGCTAGATGCTTTGGGCTATCTGGTCTGGAATTAGGACTCTGAGTCCCGTTTGGCCACAGCCTTAAGCTAACCCTGACTATTTTTCTCCCAGATGCTACTACTTGTGGAGCTGGGGAGGTTGAACCCAAAGGGTTTCTGTCCCAGCCTTTCATTCCTTGTTGAGAATGGCTGGTTTCAGCTCGGGTGGAGTAGAAATGAACAATGAGAAATCAAACACCTTAATCTATGTGTCCTAGAGCACTGGATCTGCTGATGGCAGAAACACAGTGAACCCCAAGAAAATTCAGACAACCACTCTACAGACTTATGACATTCACTACCAGCATTGCCCTAGACCAACTCTCAGCTGGGAAATCTTTCCTGCTCCAATTTGATCTGGGCTATGGGATGATCTTAAAGCACATGCGTATTATCTAAAAAAAAACTCTGCCTTTTCCTGTCCAGGGCAACAGTTGACTCCCTCATGGATTAGAGGGCTGGGGAAGTCCAGGGGGCTTTCTTTGGGACCTTAAATATCCTTGGAATAAGGCACTGCTCACAGCTCAGCTCTCCCCACAAATGCCCTCAGCCTTGGAGCACATGGCACATACTTGGTATCAAGAGCAGACTTACGGTCAAGGAAGAATGTTACATATTCAATCAAACAGCAGCTCCCAGGCCAGTTGGGGGCAGGGGGAAGTGGGCAAGGGATTACTCATATATCATATGTTGACTTGGAAATCTTGATGTCATCAGGCTGTGATGGCAGTAATCCCTTATCTTTGTATATATGGAAACAAATGCACAATCTCTTGCACAATTATTAAATTTTAAAATAGTTGTGAGGAAACATTGAGCACCTACTATGTATGTATAGATCATTGGGCTGGGAGGTGGAAGTGCTGAAGTTTATAATGAACAAAGTCTGTTCCCTGCTTTCCAAAGAGTTTCCTGTTTTGTGGGGTAGACAGATAAGCACAGAAATAATACAAAAGGATAAAAAGGGGCATGGCAAGTGATGAATGTGGAGGCTGAGAATGGAAGTAGCCAGCAAAAGTTTCTAATTTTGAACATTAGTGTTATAGTGCATGTGGCTTTTATTTCTTTTGCAAAGGGAAGAATAAAAATTCTGTGATCTTTTTTTATAAGACTATTAAGCTAAACTACTTCCAACAACTTAGAGAAATTTGGTTATTCATGAGAATAACACCTTTTCTAAAAGAAATAAAGTTAATTTTCTACTCTTCTGCAAAGGAGGTCATTAATTATACATTTTAGATTTCATCAATTTCAGTTAGATGAGACTAACATTTTAACTAGATGTCAAGGAAGACATAAGATATTAAGTTAAATACAGTGGATGACAATAAATGGTTATTAAAGAACATAATTCTGTTACTCTCATAATTTTCTCACTTGGGTATTTAATTGAAGGCCTGAGTTTCACATTTAGGCAGATAAGTCAATGTATAGCAATCCTGTGAGCTTTAAACAAAAGCTTCTAAACCATTGAGTCATTTCCAGATTAAGGACAGATGGATGGCATTTTTTTTTAAGCACTTAAAAAAACAAAATCAACAAAACACTGGCATCCACAGTAGTAACCATCTATCTGCAAAAGAATCAACATACCTCTTATCCTGCTCCCACTAGGAATTTACTATTTTTGAGATAGGAACTTTATCTTGAAAAAATTTAATGCATGTGATTCTGTGTTTTGGTGACTCTCATTGCCAACAAATGTAGAAAAAGAAGGAAGGAAAAGCTAAGAGCACTAGCTGTTTGGCATGCGTCGTGATTTTCCCAGGTTGCTCTTCTGTGTTCATCTTCTCCTGTTTTTTAAAAATTGCCCTGTTTGGACAGCCCCCTATCAGGAGAAACAGGAGGAGTAACACCACACTGTCTCCGATGCTGCACGGGGGAGCCAGAGCCATCTTTCATTTTTTCACATTGTCTTCTGCTTGTTTGGCCCAGATTCACAAAAGAAGAGTTGTTTCTTTTTAAAATTCTTTTTTCTTAAGGAATCCAATGAGACATATTAATGAATTTTGTTTTTATTAAACCAATGGAGAGGGGCCCATTCATGTTCCAATAAAGATTTGAATTAATTTCTGGAGTATAGTTTGAGGATTAAAAAATGCCTTTAAACCCTTCGAATTCACACATCTCTAGTGACATTTGAATAGTTCAGACAACTATGTGATGAAAGATTGATCTGTGTGGGTTGCATCTGTTTGACCCTGCTTTCTTGCCCTATGATGTATTCCATAAGTACAATAAAGCAGGGAAGACTCTTACAGAAGTGAGAAGTGGGGTGAACCAGGCCACCCAGAAGTGAGGATGGGAAATCATACTCATCTTGATTTTGGTCCTGCATGGACACTCAGGCTGACCATATATACTTTCCCTATATTTTTGCATGTCACTGTTTTGTATTTATTCAGTCTCCATTGGGTTTGGTCTGTCCCTGGTAGACTTTGAGTTAATCAAGAGGTATGGTCCTTATCTTCTGCTTCCTGTTTCCTCATGCAGAATCTATCCCAGTACTTCACACATCATGTCTACTTAATATATAATTATTAACAGATTGATCTTTTCCTTCCCAGTAACAGACTGAAATTGGGTTCTTTTTCTTTTCTTTTTTTTTTTCTTGTTTGCTTCATGTTGCTCTATGCAAAATCAGTGACCTTAATCTGCGGTGTGGTACAAACAGAAAAGAGATCGCTAGAGTTGACACGAATTTGAAATAGCAAAGAAATGGGTCATCCAAATTGAAGTCAACAATGCATAAAAGAAGCCTCTACTTTGTAAGTGGCCACTTACTATTAGTAACTGTCACTTATTTTTTGTCTCCAACTATTATGGACTTGATTTTCTTCAGAGTGGCTTTGAAAGAACTCTTAGAGCAAACTCATCATTTACCATGCTTATTTATTCAGTTTTGTACTCTTCAATGGGATATACAGGCATTAAACTGGAAGAGTCCTGTTAAATGTGGTTGGAGCCGAGGAGATAAATTCCCAGTGCAATGAAGGGGTAAAACAAACAAACAAACAAACAAAAAAACCAAACTCTTTAGTAGTCTTTAAGAAGAAGAAGCAATTACAGTTTTGTAGGTCTGGGAGAGTTTCCCTTCTTTTCCTTTTTCATTCTGTCATCATTTTTGCTTTATTAGAAAACAAGTACCATCTGTTTTTTATATGAAAATGTTTCTTAATTGTATTTGGTACAGTAGTTCCAAGCAACATGATTAATATAAAATAATAAATAAATGACTTCAAGAAAACTTATAAAGGCCACTACCCCTGACGTTCCCAGTTTTTCTCATGTTCTCAAGTTTCTTGGGTACAATCATTCTTGATTTCCCAATTGTTATGAATTTTTATTGCAATTATTACTGAAAAAGGAAGGTTAGTAGGACAAAATTTAATCACTACACAAAAGAGAAAATTTGTAGCAGCTACCTGAACTATGGCTTATCTTTCTGAGGTCAATTGGATAAATCTAGAGCCAAAGAAACTAGTATTTAAAAACCATTTTTAGCCATGTCCTCACAGGAAAAGCCTGTCTAGACAGCACGGCCTATTAGGTCAAGAAAAAGTCAGACTTTTTCAGTTTGATAGAGATTTTCCCACATAATTATATTGTAATATGTAGTCTAGAAATACTTATTCCAACACATAAAATAGTTAAGATAATCCCACTCACTGTCACTGGCTAAATATTTTAGTTCAACTCTTTGTTAGATGGTCCCTATTGATTGCTTCATTTGAAGAAGCTTTTCCCAGTGCATATAGTTGCTTATATAAGCAGAGCCATAAAGTTTTCAAAAAAAGTATTTGGTTAAAACAATTGTGGAATGATCGTGAATTTTTTCTCATCTTCTTTGTTCTAAAATAAATTATAAAAATAAAATTCAGAAGGAAAAATATCTAGTCATTTGGATCATTTTGGTATTTGGATCATAGACCACCTCGAAAAAATTTGGAAATTTGAAATTTAGTTATAAAGCATTTTTACATACGGTGGACAAATTGATCAGTGATAGTCCATTATGAAAATAGCATTTAATATATTGTCCTTGTGCACTCTATAGGTACCAAGGACTATGCTAACCCCTAGAGACACAATGTTTTTTTCTTATAGAAGTTCTGAAAGTAGAGAAATAAGATGGCACTTGAGATGTGTGTGAGCATTCTGCGAATTAATTCTCTGTTAATGGTTGTTCTTCCAATACTAACAGATGCCTTGAGCAGGATATGAGGTGCACTTCTGGGCACAAGTAGGCTTATCTTAGTTTTGGTGAGGGCAAATAGAAAAGAAGCTTTAGATGTCTTTGAACTTGGACTAAGGAAGGGCAGAACAGACATTTCTCTATCTAGTTGAAGAAGTAGAAAGGATACCCAAGAGAAGTTGGATCATCATGTGTATAAGGTGGGGAAAGAACATGGAATTAGAAAAAAAAGAGAATGAAATATATATTCAGTTTCATATATGATATTTTATACCTAACAATCTTGAAGAAAGCTTTTCAACCTTCACTTGGTGTTCCAGTATGAAAAGACAATAACAAAGACAATATATCCCAACTCCATTTGATTCTGAACTCTTAGTCCCTTTTAGTTTATTAATGTGGCCTTGGAAACTCAGTAAAATACATAAAGTTATTGGTGGTGAATGCTGTAGCTGAGACCAGTATGTAATTTAGCTATATATTTAATATTAATATAATATATAATATATATTGCTAATATATATGTAATTTAGCAGTATGTATTATTTTATTGTGGATTAATAGTTGTATATGAATTCTTAATTTGTGTGTTCAAGCATATGTATACTTAAGTCTCCTCTAGACATACTGATGGCCAATATTTATAAGGATTAAAAAAACACCAAATTAGTAAATTCACACATTTTCTCTGTAATACATGGTTAATTACACAACTGAGGGATCAAAGTCCTGCGCTATGAAGTATGTTTGCTTTTCACACCAGGGAGCCAAGTTTAGCAGCACCTGAGGAATTCAAATAGAACCTGTGTTTACTACGCCTGAGGTATGTCCAGGCAAAATCAGATAAACACCTAGGGTATAGAAAAGATAAACATGGGCACCATTCTCTAGAGCTTTTTCCTCAGTGTCAATTACATGAATTTCCATTTTTCATCTATAAGTTGTTCAGAGTTTCTATTTGCAAGCCATAGAATCCACTCTGGCTAGTTTAAAGGGGAAGATTTATTAAAGTATTTCAGGTAGCTCAAAGAATGTTTTCAAGGGCCAGCGGACCAAGTTTGAATGCAACACATTCTCCAACAATATAGCTGGGAGGTCCACTCAGCTGCTGCAGGATTGTTATTACCAAGACACCACTACCACCTCCCTTCAGAGATTGTCCTGGATGCCATATGCCAGCACTCCTGGAGGGTCAGATGGTTCCACTCCCATGTTTGCTAAAGGTTAATCTCCCCACATGTGGCCATTGGCTCATGTTGCTACTGTCCACATTTTACTTCCAGAGTCTTATAATAAGTGTATTTGCTTGACACAATCTCAGTCTGATGTTTGCACTGTGGCTAAGAGTGAGACTGGAAGAAGTAGTGGATGTTGTTGTTGTTGTTTTAATTTTACTTCAGCAAGACTGGATTCATGATCTCAGAATCTATCAAAATATTGAGAACATTTGAAAGATACCAGACAGCTCCAAATGACAAAGTTCCAAGGCTATGACTAAAGAACCTCTGGGAGGACACAATTATTTCAGGATGAGCTAGAAATTAAAATTAGGTGGCACATTAACAGGATGTGCTGACCAAAAGTTGGAGGCTAAAATCTCTTTTGAAACTTGATGTGTAGGATTTGGAGAAATTGTGATTTCTAAATTGCAAACCTCCAAACTACCTAGGGATAAACTTAACATGAAATATACATGACCTGGGGTGCCTGGATGGCTCAGTGGGTTAAAGCCTCTACCTTCGGCTCAGGTCATGATCTCAGGGTCCTGGGATCGAGCCCCGCATCAGGCTCTCTGCTCAGCAGGGAGCCTGCTTCACCCTATCTCTCTGCCTGCCTCTCTGCCTACTTGTGATCTCTGTCTGTCAAATAAATAAATAAAATCTTAAAAAAAAAGAAAGAAATATACATGACCTATGAAGAAAGTGATAAAATGTGCTGAGGAACATAAAAGATAACAAAAAATTTAAAGACACCTTCTCTTGGTTAGAAACACTCATTAATGTGACGATGTCGATGATCTCAAAGTCAATCAATGCATGAATGGTAATCCTAATCAGAACTCCAAATGTTTTTTTTGGAGGGAACTTTACTAAATGATTTCAAAGATTATATTGGATCATAAATATGGCCAACAATATTCTAAAAATATAATAGTCAATGAATGTAATAACCAGCAAAATTCTGAAAAAGGAAAGTGATGGGGTAATTGTCTCTGGTGTCCAGGCATTAGTAAGGAAATCAGTGTAGTCCTGCCAACACAGCAATACCTAGAAAGATGAGATAAACTGTGAGTCTAGAAGAACACTCAAGTTAGTAGGGGAATAAAATATGATAAAGGTGGCCATGCCAAAAGGATAGATTATTTAATAAATCATGTTAAGGTGACTAGTTAGTCATTCAGGAAAAAGAAAAAAGAACTCAATACTGACTTCAGTCATTGTGTTAGCAGAGACTCCAAATAGATCAAAGATTTAGTTAAAAAACTAAACTATAGAATTACAAAAACAAAACAAAAACAAGGATTAGTATTGTTATTATGCTCTTCTGGTGAGAAGAGCCTTTAGCCATCACATACACACACACACACACACACACACACACACACTCACAGATACTCCCCTTTCATAGGCACTAAAGGAAACTATTGAACTATTTAAGTACATAAAAAAAAATTCAGTATAGCAAAAGGAACCATGAAAAGAGAAATACCATGAAACAAATTGGGAAAATATTTGAAACAAAGTTTTGAGAATGTATATGAAAATAAAATCAGGTGACAGTACGGTCCTGTGTTTAAGGAATTCTCAATCTTTTCATACACATATATTTCACACACACACACACACACACACACACATTACATGTATCACATACTCTGTGTCTCTTCCGTAATTTAGTCCCTTTACAGAATTGCCACTGGCTGTATGTTTTATAGTACCTAATAAAGCATCTATGCTGAAAAATTTTAAAAGATTTGGTTAATTCATCTGATAACTTTTTTAAGTTCAAGAACATAATTCTTAAAAAAAAGAGTTGTGGTTCTTCGTATTAAATAAAATTTTGTGTATTGAATATGTTTCCCCTAACAAAAAAATCTTCAGAAGAGTTGCATTTCTGTAAAAAGTAATGAAAAGTCTTCTGGGGTTATGCAGACTCTTCTAGATTCTTTTGCTTTCCTGGATTCAAGGAAGAGAAGACAGGGTTTTTAAAAGGGGGATTGCTTTCCCTTCAGATTGTTATTCTAAATCTGACTTGATGGCAGAATCCAAAGTACATCATCTCCCAAATAAAGCTAGCTGCTTGCCAGACTGCTCTGTTACAATTGAACTGTGAATGGCTCACATCAGCACATTCTGTCAACTTTATATAAACCCTGCTTTATGTAATATGATTATAGATCTCCTGAACACTGTTCTGTACCTGCAACTTGCAGACTGATTCTCTTGATATTCTCTATCAGATATAATCACCATGAAAAGCAACTTGGGCTGATGTTGAGGACAGATGCAGAGATAACAAGTGGCTAGTGCCTGGTAGTTTCATTTTTTCTGGAAGCCTGTTACCTCATATGCAGAAGACAGGTAATTGTGTTCTTTCTCTCTTTCCCCTTAAGCCTTTACTCCTTGAACCCTGTTTTTATCACATGTAGAGATGTCTGGGGGTGGCTTTCTTTGACCAGAGGCCCTGAGTACTCCACAAGAGCACACGATTCATGTGGTCAGCATGCCCTTCTGTGCAATGTGATTTATCCAGGAAAGCTTCACTCTCTGTTGCTCTTTGACGATATGACTCCCACTGCTCCATAATCAGTCCAACCTGCCAGCGTGATGAGTTCTTAGGAGATTCAGTTCAGATCGACAAGCATTTATTGAGCCTCTGTTGTGTTTAAGCACTAAATGAGGCACTGGGGATACCAAGGCATATAATGCAAGATCCCTCTGTTGTGGAGGTGACAGCCTAGTGGGAAAAGAGACAAAACCAAAGTTTTAATTCATGCCAAGATTAAGACTCCTGGATGCTGAGCACAGGTGAGGTACTTAGTCTAACCTGGGGTCCAGGAAAGGTTTCCCAGGGAGTTGATGCCTGAGCTGAGTCTGGAATATTGAGAAAGAATTGTATAGGTGAAACAAGAAATCTATACAAAAGTAAAGCCTGAAAAATATCACAAGGATGTGAAATGGCTTAGGGATAAGGGCATGGAAACTCCTAGAATTCAGCTATTGAAGGGAAACCTATCAGGTGTGGAGTGGTGGGAGATGAGGCTGAAGAAGGAAGCAAGTGTCAGGTAGGGAAGGACTTGGATGCTGTGCTATAAGCTTGATTCTTATTTTATAGGCAATGCCAAGTCCTTCATCCCCTGATCTCTCTCATAACTATTTCAATCCTTCAGCCAATCGTCTTAACCCACCACCATAACCAACTAGTCAAAGCTACCATGGATCATAGCAGTAGCTCTGCAATGATAGTGGGAATCAGTCTCCTTCCATTTCTGCCCCTTTGAGGTCTGGGTAGACCACACAGAAGTGTGAACAGTCTCTCTATAATATAAATCAGTGAACACTCAAGCCTCCAAAGACTTCTGCACATTTAGAAGAAAATCCACATTCTTACCAAGGTGTAAAAGGCGGGTCCTTATTTGAATTGGCCCCTGCCTTGCGCCTCACTTCACCTTCGACCTCCTTACACATCGTACTCCAGCCGTGCAGGCCTCCTAAATGTTCCTTGGACATGCTGGCATATCTCTGACTTAGGGCTTTGCACTTGCTAGTCCCTCTGCCTGGAGTGCCCCTTCTTCCTTCCTTCTCATGGCTGACCCCCTCCCCTCATACCCTCTGCTGAGAAAGGGCCCTTCTTCATTGACTGCCCTCTGTAAAACTTATCCTCCACCTCCATTACTCCCTCTTTTTATTCTGCTTTGCCTATATATCTGTCATTGTGTAGTTGTCTTCTATTGTCTGTCTTACAGGGCTGTAAGCTTCAAGAAGGCAAAGATGTGTGTGTTTTGTTTACTGTTGTATTGCCAGTGCTGGAGCACTGGGATTCGTTGAATAAATTGATGAATTAATTCAGAACCATTTAGAACTTGGGAGTGAAAGGATCAGCTAGGTAGGTCACCATGGCTGCAATGTGGAAGATGTATGTAGGGGGGTAGATTTTGTTTGGGGGAGGTGGGTAGATAAGGTCAGAGAGACCAGTCTGGAAGTTCTTGTGTTATTTGAGATCAGTGAAATGAAGGACTGAACTGAGGCAGTGGTGTTTTGCACGAAGAAAAAAGAGATAGATTTGACAAGAATTTTGGAGATAAAATTGGCCAAACATGATCAAATTACATCTGGGCCTCCCTTCAGACTCTTGACTACATGAAGGATGATGAAGAATGCTGGAGCTGGATGTGATCCAGAATCAGAGGGAGCAGGATGATATTGCCCGAGTGCCTACTGGGACTCGTGCTTTTCCATTTCAGTATTTCCCTGGGTTAAAATTTCCAAGACATTCATGTGTCCCTTGTGAAGCACCAAAGCGTTGTCTTGCTGCGGATCTGAACGACTACAATGAGTTGGATGTATTTTTGGCACCAGATAGATGTTCAATAATAGTTTTAATGATAGTTTCTACAGCAGTTGGGTTTACCCTGGAGGCTGTCCATCTCTCTAATGACTAGGGCCAAGACTGGTTAGTTTATAAAATCTGGCAAAATTACAGTGTGAACTGGTAATGCCGTGGGCTGCTATACAAATTATACCAGGTCTGTCTTTGAGAAACTTCTCCCAGCCCAGTGCCTCCAGATACTTCAAGAATACTGACTTCAAAGGAAGCCTGTGTTGTTTACGAACACCACAAACCATGTACCTAGCAAAACAAGAAAGGGACCCATGGAGCCTAACTTGTAGAAATATTAGATCAGCCTGAAATTTCTTAAAAAGTGTTTGAGCTGTTGAAATTGACAGAGCATTACAATTTTGTTTTCAACATGGTTTGGGAAAGTTCCTTTAAGCTTAGGAAAATTTATTATCTTAGCCAAAGAAAGAATTATGTAGAGGCCTCAAATCTATAAACTCTCAATCCAAGAGAGATTATGAAATTATTTTGGATGATTGAGACAGAAGTGTTTCCAAAGGAAAGGTTTATCACATGGGTGATTTAAAACACTACTAAAATTGCCTCTCCAAGCGATGACCTAGAAATCTGACAATGCGATAATGAATTCTAAAACAAATAAAACAAACAAACACAAGGATCACATTGGAACATTTCACAATTGGCAGGGTGAAAACTGGCAACAATGACTTCTGGAAAAGTGAGTTGGATCTTATAGCATTAAGATGAATTTTGGGACTATAACATCAAGTCAACACTTTCGTGAGAATTTTGGAATGCTCAATTTCCCACAATCTCATCATTTCTCTGCCTGACAATTGTAATTATTCTTCATCAACTTGACAGTCAAATTTGCTTCCTGTAGTGATAATATACCTGCTACCATCCTGACCATATTGGAGAAATAGCTTTTTCTTTCATAGGTTTGTTCATTTTGAAACTAACTTTCTAGGTTATTCTGACCACTTTCTTATCATTAACTAATTACCATTCATTTTTTTTTTTTTTAAAGATTTTATTTATTTATTTGGCAGACAGAGATCACAAGTAGGCTGAGAGGCAGGCAGAGTGAGAGAGGAAGGGAAGCAGGCTCCCTGCTGAGCAGAGAGCCCGATGCGGCGCTCGATCCCAGGATCCTGGGATCATGACCTGAGCCGAAGGCAGCGGCTTAACCCACTGAGCCACCCAGGCGCCCCTACCATTCATGTTTTTGACAGTACTTTATAACTTTGGAAAAAATGAGGAGATACACAATTATCTCCCTGTTTATGAAGAAAAGACTATTTTACTTACTTCACAAATTGAAATTAGTTAGTTACTTGGCCAAAGTACGCCATATGACTTCAGAAAATATTGGACATTATTGTATGTTTCCAAAACATCTAAGGTTGTTCAGTAATTGTGGATTTAGTGTATGAAACATTATAAAGAAATCTCATTTTGTACAGGCTGTGAAAAGATGCATGGGACATTAAAACCCAGTCACATTAAAAAAAAACAAACAAACCAAAAAACCAAAACCAAAACAACATCAACAACAAAACAATGATAAGGAAAAGAGTATAATTATAAAGTAAAAGTGCCAGCCAGTTATAAAAGATATTGATGTGAAATCTCTTCACTTAAGTATTTATTCAGTAAGTTTCTACTCCCTTCTGATCAGGTGGCATTTGAGTAAAACTTAAATTTAGGAGGTGATGAAGCACACCTTGGAGTTACCTGCAGAAACAACTTTCCAGAGGGAACTGCAAAGTCCTTGCGGTGGGGTAAGGTCGGGCATGGGGTTTCAGAGGTGGCACAGGGAAGAGGGCAGAGGCTGTGGGCTGAAGCAGAGCTGCACATGGCAGATGGGAGATGAGGTGGCGACTGGGGTCTGTATAAGCCAAAGTGGGGATCTTGGTTTCTGTTCTGTGTGAAATGGGGAGCACTGAAGTGTTTTAAAGTAAGTTTTAAAAGATTCAATATGCCTAGTGCATTGGGAGTAGATTGCAGAGGACATGGATGGGATCCAAGAGACTCTAATAGGCTGATACAGGACAATGGCTTCACCAGGGAGAGAAGTGGAAGTGCTAAGAAGTGGTCAGACTCATGGTGTATGTTAAACATAGTGCTGTTGGATGAATTGGCAGTATGAAAAAAAGAAGGAAGTCCAGGGTGACTTGGGGTTTTGGTGAGCAACTGGAAGGGAAGAGTTGTCATTTGTATTAGATTTGGGGAGATGTTGTAAAAAAAAAAAAAAGTACCACAAATTGGGTGATTTATAATGACCAAAATGTATTCTGGAGGTCCAAAATCAAGGTGTTGGCAGGCCTGCACTCCCTTTGAAAACATTACAGGAGAATCCATTCTTTGCATCTTCTAGTTTTCCTTGGCTGCCTGACTTTAGTCTCTGACTCGGTGGTCATGTTGCCTCTTGCTCTTCTGTCTCTTAGGGCCCACATGGGGAAATCTAGGATGATCATATCACAGGTTCTTTAACTTGATTATGGTTGCAAAGTCCCCTTTACCAAATAAGGTAACATTCATAGGTTCCTGGGACTTGGATCTATTTGGCAGTTGGCGGGGGGTGGGTGGGTGGGAGTGAGCATCATTAAACTACTACACCTTTCATTCACAGAAATGGAGGAGATTGTGGGTACAGCAGGGGGTGGGTGAGAGGGAAGAATGTGTATAATTTTTCTTTTATCTGACAGAACACCTGATTACAGCCTGAGTTGTTGAAGTAAATAACCAGGTATTATTATTGAAGATATTCATTATATTGGTCATGTAAAAGAATAGATTATTAAAACTATGAAAATCCAATATTCTGCTCAAATTTTGCCATCGTCCTCATTCTTTAGGAGGTATGTTACCTCAAACAAGTCAATTGTTCATGTTCGAATTTTATTTCCTCTCCCTTTCACCAGTCTATGGTTTGTTAAAAAAAATGTTTTTATTGAATAGATATTTACTTATTATCTAGAGTGTGTAGTTCACTGCACTAGACAATTCAGAGATACAAAAATTATTAAGAAATAGTTTCTATCATTAAAGAACTTACGCATAATAATTTGGCTCAAACTAGTGTCCCCATCCTGTCTCAATGTGGCTTAATAGGCATAGAGCTTACTTATCTATAGTAGGTGTTTTGCGAGCGAGAACACAGGTGATTAAGTCCCCCTGGCTAGTCAAGTTTGAGAGTGGTCACAAAACCTTTCTCCTGCTTTTTGTTTCCCAACTGCTTTCATTTCTTTACATTGAGAAAGTTTAGGCGGTCACAGACAGTGAGCTGTGGATCCCAGAAAAGCTTCAAAATGTAGAGATAAGACTCCAGAATAAGTATATAGTTGGGCGGGGGGTGGGAATCCGTTTACTTGGAGGAATTTTTCCTAGAAATAACCTCTCTACTACCAATTTGGAAGAGAGAATTTGCTGAAGAGACAGAAGTGGGGGTGGGGTGAAGAAGCACCGTAAAATGTAAAGAATGTAAAAGAAACTGTAATCTTGGAGGTGGAAGTGTGTTCACGGCAAAGGGCCCTTGTGGAGTTTAGGAAAGGAAAAGGTTGGGAGTGAGTATGTCTATCCATGACCACTGAACAGGAGGAAAAGACTGTATTTGATGTCACTAGTAATCTGAACCCTTAAAAAGTGATGAATTCTCTGATCTCTCAGATAGCCTGATTTAAATAGTTCCCAGAACTATCCAACCTCCTCTGCAGTGAATCTGGGCTCACCAGTCACCATATTATTATTGTAAAGAGCTTAAGGGGCAGTTCCTGGCACATCATACAAGTTCCACAAGGATGGGCTATTATTATAAGTTGTTATTTTTTTTTTCCCTTGCTACCTGATCATTTCTCGCAGTGTGATCAAACTGTTGGAGGTGTAACTGATGAAACTGAACATAGAAACCTTGTTGGCTTGTCTGAACTGCGATGATTCTGGTCAAGATGTGATCAGTTATTTAACTAGTCACTCCTGAAACAGTCCACTAGTTCTCTCCTAATATTGCAAGCAGAATATTTCTCCCCATTGAGATTGTATTTGCTGATAATTGTCAAATAGCATCACCTAATTATTGTTTCCTTTTGTAATCACACTGAAGCACTGTTTGCTCATGCCCTTTTTCTTCATACACCTTTCAATAGATCACTGGTATCCACCACATAGTCTAAACTCCTTAAAGTAGCATTCAAGACCTGCCTATTACCATTTGATCCCAACCTGTTTCCAGTGAACTCCTCCCACCACTCTACCATATTATTTCTACGTTGCCACCCAAAAAGGTTATTGTCTCCTTTACAAAACATATGCTCCCCTACCTCTATGCCTCCTTCTGGAATGATCCTACTTCTTAAAGTTACTCAGCTCCCATTAGACTCCTTGCCATTGCTCAAAGGCCATCTCCTTCATCAAACACTTCCAGTTCCCTCTGGCTGTGAATGATTGCTATAAAAACCTGCAGTTCATGGGTCTG
Source organism: Enhydra lutris kenyoni (assembly GCF_002288905.1). Lineage (NCBI taxonomy): Eukaryota > Metazoa > Chordata > Mammalia > Carnivora > Mustelidae > Enhydra > Enhydra lutris. The sequence goes on from NW_019154085.1 coordinate 83,646,826, forward strand.
CTTTTAGGATGTTTTCCATGTGACAGTAGTTTGTCTGTTGTGGGAGATGCAGTGTTACATCACAGAAGGGAGCTAATGCTCCTTGGGGTCAGAGCAACAAGTCCTACTTTACAAGTTTTATAACCTTGAACCACTTACTTAAACTCTGTGAGCTTAGTTTCTTGTTTATCTGTAAATATTCCTAGTTTATATGTAAAATAAGTGTAATAATAGCTATCTTATAGTGTTAATATGAGGATTAAATTAAATCCCTCAATGTGCAATAAAGCTCTTAGTGTAGTCCCTGACACATTATGTGACCCAAGATATGTTTGAAATTATTACTTTATTGCTATTATTATGTCCTTTCCTACTTAAAGATTATAGTCATTTTGAGATCAAGGACATGGCGTCTCATTCCTCTTTGCATTCTGCTTAGCATAGTATCTTGTGCAAAGGGCCCTGTTTGCTAAATTTGTGGATTGTGTATATCAGTTTTCCCTCTCCAACTACACTGTATGTTTCTAGAAGTCCAGGGACAATGTTTCATATACTATAGTACACATTGGTCCCAGTTAAAAGTCGGAATAGTATGTATTTCCTCAGATAGGAATAAGACCTGTTCAAGCACTCTGTGCTAGCAGTGACATTTATTTTTTGTTTAAAGATTTAATTAATTTATTTATTTGAGAGAGAGAGAGAGGGAGAGAGAAAGAGAACAAAAGTAGGGCCGGGGCTGAACAGAAGGAGAGGGACAAACAGACTCCAGGTTGAACATGGAGCCTGACCAGGGGCTTGATCCCACATATCTCAGATCATGACCTGAGCCGAAATCAAGAGTCAGATGCTTAACCAACTGAGCCCCCTCAGACACCCCTGGGCAACTGAATCTTGACTGCAGTTGTCAGGTGGGGTCTTGGGAAGCACGTTTTCTAGACAAAATTCTTAGTAAAGTCTGAAAGAATTGTGTATAGCGGAGAATAACTAAATCCATGGTATGAAATTAGTACTACTACACTTAAGTTATGCTTAAATACATATACAGAAAATTACAGTGCGTATTGAAAGTCATTCTGATGGTGACATTCATCTCTTCCCATGAAGGAATCAGTGGACTCTTAGGTAAATGTAGATCAGAGAAATATCTCTGACCTCATCTTGGTCCCTTTGTATGGCTCCATTTCTGGGTCCTACATTCCACCTGTACTACAATTGCCTGCCTCGGAATGGGCGTGTATTGCCTCAGACTTAAGATGACTGCTGGGAGAGGACTTCTGATTGCTACATTTACAGTTGCATAGGAAAGCCTTTAAGTAGAGTTTTCATAAGCCATTTCTTTGGGTAATCATGTCAGATGTAATCATCAAATTCACTATTGCACCAAATGTCAAGGGGATTCCTGTGCCTCCCCTATATTTTACAAAGTCCTTAGAGTGGAATTGTTTTTTGAAAGCACTGCTGCAACTTGCTTTCTCTGAGAGTTTTTTGATTTGCCCTATATTGTAGGACTGGAAAAAATTATATGTATTTCTGTGGATCTGTGACAAAATGGAGCAGCTAGTGGTTGGGCTCAACCTGAAAAAGAATCCTCTGTTGTATAGAAATAATTTCTATGGTTTCCTGGGTGTCATAGTCAAACATCTTTTCTGCCTACCTCTAAGTATGTAAGTATAACAAAATTGCTACATATTTACTATGTAAATTCACAGGATCTGAAAAGTGTCTTATAACAACCATTTGATCTATATATTATCATCACAGATGAGGTGTAGGCAATTATGTATCATTATGACAGTAGAAAGATTACTAACTAATTGTATTAAGTCTGGTGGTGATAACATTATCATAGTATGAAGGAGTAAATTCAGAGATGAAGGTGAGATGATGAAAGGAAATTAATAAGAAAACTGAAATCATTTAAACCTTTTCTCAGGTGAATTGTTCCCCAATGTCTCTCTTTCATCAATCAAGTGATATACATTATACATGGTTTTGCAACATTAAAACCATCTCTCCCATAGGTACTGGAATTTATTTATTTGTAGCAACAAAACTGGATTTTTGTTTGGAAAAGATAATTTTTGAAAGGGAAGGGGAGTTGCAATTCAGTCATCTCTTCACAGCTGGACAGAAATTCATTTTAACTGGTGTCAGAAAAATGAGGTGCTATAACATTCTTTTTGCTCTAAATAAATGGAATATTAACTCTGATGGTGAGTCTGTAGTCCACCTGTCTCATTTTAACACATGCAAGAGACATATTCAAAGACACACAATGAGTTATAATACAACTCAAATCTCTTGACTTCTAATCCAGGGCAATTTCCACTACTTTTCGTTCTCTGTAATTCTTCTAATTGTACAATTAACCAGGAATGGTCAGTGCTATGGATTGAATGTTTATTATCTCCCCCAAATTTGTATGTTGACACCTTGAACTCCAGTGTGACTATATTTGGAGATGGAGCCTTTACAGAAGCAATTAGAGTTACATGAGGTCATGAGTATGGGGCCTTATGATGGGATTAGTGCCCTTATAAAAAGAGATAACAGAAAGCTTGCTAACTCTATCTTATATGTGAGGACACAGGGAGATGAAGGCAGCAGTCTGCAAGCCAAGAAGAGAGCCAGCATTAAAAAGCAACCAGCCGGGGCACCTGGGTGGCTCTGTGGGTTAAACCTCTGCCTTCAGCTCAGGTGATGATCCCAAGGCCCTGGGATCGAGCCCCACCTCGGGCTCTCTGCTCAGCCGGGAGCCTGCTTATCCCTCTCTCTCTCTGCCTGCCTCTTTGCCTATTTGTGATCTCTGTCTGTCAAATAAATAATAAAATTAAAAAAAAAAAAAAAAAAAAAAAGCAACCAGCCTGGCACCCTGATCTTGAAAGCATAAACTTCTGTTGTTTAAGTGACCCGGTCTATGCTATTTTGATATGGCAGCCCAAGCAGACTAATACAATGAATAAAAGAAAAAATACTTTTTTTATATGGCCAAATTTGGCTACTTTCCATTGATTGTTGTTGCAAGTACAGACGTTGCCTTGATGAAATACAATTAGGTGAGAAAGAAAACAGAAGTCTTTATCTTTACGCCTGCAGTGCTAGGTTTCCTTAGCTCATAAATTCACATTCATAGATAGAGATGTGTTGCGTGATTCATGTGCAAATTCTATCTCAGACCTGCCCTAGAGATGGAGCTGCTTATGCAAACACAGATTAATTTGATTAAAAAGAATATTTATTATGTCTTAAAATTTCTCTTTCAAGTGGGAATATGTTATTCACTACTGAATGTTCAGGGCTAAATTAGGTGCTTCCTAATTATCTTGGTCAAAGGGGCTAGTAGCAAAGGGAGTTTTACATTTTTTATTCTGCAGGGCACGTTTCATACGATTGCCCCAGCTTCCAGTGAGATAGGAATTAGCTAGCAAGGTAAAATTAGCTCTACAACTTCTACTCAACATTTAGGAAGTCTAAACATTTAGGAAGGAACTAAAATCAAAATGGTTTCTTTCCAACTTTTTACATGGGTTTTCTTCATAACAGAAAAAATGTTCTTGATTTTCTCATTGTAAGTCAAATCTTGATGGCTAATGTGTTTGGAGGGCACACTGTAGCTAATGTTTTAGTTTTGGATTGAGAAGTGTCAGGAGGGGTCAATTCCTGATTAAATGTGTAAAGGATATTGATTATAATAGAGGAATATATAAAAGGATTTAAAAGTATGCTACTTAATAGTGGTTTTCTCTGGCAAATGAGATACTACAATATTTTATTTTTTATGATTTATGTATATTTATACTATCCAACTTATGCTAAAGTAAAGATAACCAATAGGATTTTTTGCCTTTTTTTTAAGCTATAGCTTCAAAATCAATGGATTTTAAGTCAGAAATAAAATATATATTTTATTTGGAAAAGAGAGGTATTTGGGAAAGCTGCAATATCACAATGTAGACACATCAAGAATGTAAATAGTTTACATTATAAAAATGGACTGGTGGAGCAAACACTAAATCTTTACTTTCTGAAATATTTCCCTTAGGATTCTTTTTTCTGCAGTACAATGTAGTGATAACAATAATGTTATGTTTACCTAATTGGGCTTCATAGCTTACCAACTAAAGAATATTCTCTTATTTGAATCCAACAAGACTACTCTCCAGTAGACAGGGCAAATGTTACTTTCCTCATCTTAGAAATTGAATAACTGGGGCTCACAGAGGTAAGTGACTTGTTCAGGCTGAAAGGGTAAGAAATGGCTGGGTCAGAAGTAGAGATAATGTCCAGTGTTCTTTCCAGCATAGAACTCTATTTTCATGATCACCATTTAACTTACCTCCCACTCACTTAAATCTCACTAGGTTTTTGTCTATACCACTCCAGTGGACGCACCCTCACAAAGATCACCAAGGAACTCTATCTTGCTTTGTGATTCTCAATTCTCATTTTGCTTGACCTCTTGGCAATACTCCTTCCTCCAAACTTTAAAAAATACATAAAAATAGAAAATACATGTAAATGCTATAAAATTCAAAATATATAAAAGAGTATAAACCAAGAGTAAGTCTCTCTTCCACCTCACACAGTTCTCATGCCCAGACAACCTTGTCATAAGATTATTGTATATCCTTTCACAAACATTTTAGGCATACACAAAGATATATGTATATGTATTTATTTATATTTATTATTTCTTTAGTCTTTATCTTTATTAATATATATGTATATACATACATATAATTTTATTTATTTATACAAGAGATGGGTAATATGCCAAAGATACTAATCTAAATTGTGACTTGTTTCACTTAATCAAATATCTTCAGGAGCCTTCCATATGGTAACTGTAGAGCTGCCTGATTTTTTCTTTTCTTTGCCTCATTTTTTAAAAAAGCTGAATAGTATTCCAGGATTAACCATAATTTATTTAACCAATTCCCATAATTCTATTATTTATTTCAAGATGAGCCATAATTTATTTAGCCAGTTCCCTGATGATCTATACAGGTTGTTCCCAACCTTTTTTTTTTATTATTAATTATTTTTATTAACATATAATGTATTATTTGCCCCAGGGGTACAGGTCTGTGAATCATCAAGCTTACACAATTCATAGCACTCACCATAGTTCATACCCTCCCCAAAGTCCATAACCTAACAACCCTATCCCTACCCCCACATCCCCCAGCAACCCGCAGTTTGTTTCGTGAGATTAAGAGTCTCTTATGGTTTGTCCCCTCCCGATCCCATCTTGTTTCACTTTTTCCTTCCCTACCCCTCAACCCCCCGCAAACTGCCTCTCAAATTCCTTATATCACAAGAACATATGATAATTGTCTATCTCTGATTGACTTATTTTGCTCAGCATAATACCCTCTAGTTCCACCATGTTGTTACAAATGGCAAGATTTCATTTCTTTGGATGGCTGCATAGTATTCCATTGTATATATATATATACAACACATCTTCTTTATCCATTCAACTGTTCATGGACATCTAGGTTCTTTCCATAGTCTAGCTATTGTGGACATTGCTGCAGTAAACATTCAGGTGCACGTGCCCTTCAGTTCACTACATTTGTAACTTTAGGGTAAATACCCAGTAGTGCAATTGCTGGGTTGTAGGGTTGCTCTATTTTCAACTTTTTGAGGAAACTCTATGCTGTTTTCCAGAGTGGTTGCACCAGCTTGTGTTCCCATCAACAGTGTAGGAGGGTTCCCCTTTCTCCGCATCCTTGCCAAAATCTGTCATTTCCTAACTGATTAATTTTAGCCATTCTGACTGGTGTGAGGTGGTACCTCGTTGTGGTTTTGATTTGTATTTCCCTGATGCTGAGTGATGTGGAGCACTTTTTCATGTGGCTCTTGACCATCTGGATGTCTTCTTTGCAGAAATGTCTGTTCATGTCCTCTGCCATTTCTTGATTGGATTCTTTGTTTTTTGAAAGTTGAGTTTGATAAGTTCTTTATAGATTTTGGATACTAGCCTTTTATCTGATATGTCATTTGCAAATACCTTCTACCATTCTGTCAGTTATCTTTTGGTTTTGTTAACTGTTTCCTTTGCTGTGCAAAAGCTTTTGATCTTGGTGAAATCCCAATAGTTCATTTTTGCCCTTGCTTCCCTTGCCTTTTGCGATGTTTCTAGGAAGAAGTTTCTGTGGCCGAGGTCGAAGAGGTTGCTGTCTGTGTTGTCCTCAAGGATTTTGATGGATTCCTTTCTCACATTGAGGTCCTTCATCCATTTTGAGTCTATTTTTGTATGTGGTGTAAGGAAATGGTCTAGTTTCATTCTTCTGCATGTGGCTGTCCAATTTTCCCAACACCATTTGTTGAAGAGCCTGTCTTTTTTCCATTGGACATTCTTTCCTATTTTGTCGAAGATTAGTTGACCATAGAGTTGAGGGTCTATTTCTGGGCTCTCTATTCCATTCCATTGATCTATGTGTGTGTTTGTGCCAGTACCATACTGTCTTGATTATGACAGCTTTGTAATAGAGCTTGAAATCTGGAATTGTGATGCCACCAACTTTGGTCTTCTTTTTCAACATTCCTCTAGCTATTCGGGGTCTTTCTGGTTCCATATAAATTTTAGGATTATTTTTCCCATTTCTTTGAAAAAAATTGTGGTATTTTTTATGTGTTCATCAAGGATATTGGTTTGTAATTCTCCTTTTTGGTGGGGTCTTTGTCGGGTTTTGGGATCAAGGTAATGCTGGCTTCATAAAATGAGTTTGGAAGTTTTCCTTCCATTTCTATTTTTTGGAACAGTTTCAAGAGAATAGGTATTAATTCTTCTTTCTGTGTTTGGTAGAATTCCCCTGGGAAGCCGTCTGGCCCTGGGCTCTTGTTTGTTGGGAGATTTTTGATGACTGCTTCAATCTCCTTACTGGTTATGGGTCTGTTCAGGTTTTCTATTTCTCCCTGGTTCAGTTTTGGTAGTTTATGCATCTCTAGTAACACATCCATTTTTCCAGATTGTCAAATTTGCTGGCATGTAGTTGCTTATAATATGTTCTTATAATTGTTTGTATTTCTTTGGTGTTGGTTGTGATCTCTCCTCTTTCATTCATGATTTTATTAATTTGGGTCCTTTCTCTTTTGTTTTTGATAAATCCTTGCAGGGCTTTATCAATCTTATTAATTCTTTCAAAGAGCCATATCCTGGTTTTGTTGATCTGTTCTACTGTTCTTTTGCTTTCTATTTCATTGATTTCTGCTCTTTATTATTTCTTTTCTCCTGCTGGCTTTAGGCTTTCTTTGCTATTCTTTATCCAGCTCCCTTAGGTGTAGGGTTAGGTTGCGTGCTTGAGACCTACCTTGTTTCTTGAGAAAGGCTTGTATTGCTCTATCCTTTCCTCTCAGGACTGCCTTTGCTGTGTCCCAAAGATTCTGAACAGTTGTATGTTCATTTCCATTTGTTTCCATGAATTTTTTTCACTTCTTCTTTAATTTCCTGGTTGACCCATTCATTCTTTGGTAGGATGCTCTTTAGCCTCCCTGTACTTGAGTTCTTTCCAACTTTCCTCCTGTGATTGAGTTCTAGCTTCATAGCATTGAGGCCTGAAAATATGCAGGGAACGATACCAGTCTTTTGGTACTGGCTGAGACCTGATTTGTGACCGAGTATGTAATCTATTCTGGAGAATGTTCCATGTGCACTAGAGAAGAATGTGTATTCTATTGCTTTGGGATCGGATGTACTGAATATATCTGTGATGTCTATCTGGTCCAGAGTGTCATTTAAAGGCTTTATTTCCTTGTTGATCTTTTGCTTAGATGATCTGTCCATTTCAGTGAGGATGTGTTAAAGTCTCCTACTCTTATTGTGTTAGTTTCAATGTGTTTCTTTGATTTTGTTATTAGTTGGTTTATATAACAGCTGCTCCCTTTTTAGGGGCATAGATATTTAAAATTGTTAGATCTTCTTGTTGGATAGACCCTTTGAGTATGATATAGTGTCCTTCCTCATCTCTTATTATAGTCTTTGGCTTAAAATCTAATTAATCTGATGTAAGGATTGCCACCCCAGCTTTCTTTTGATGTCCATTAGCATGGACACCCCCTCATTTTAAATTTGGAGGTGACTTTGGGTCTAAAATGAGTTTCTTGTAGACAGCATATTGATGGGTCTTTTTTTTTTTTAATCCATTCTGATACCCTGTGTCTTTTGATTGGGGCATTTAGCCCATTTTCATTTAGGGTAAGTATTGAAAGATATGAATTTAGTGCCATTGTATTGCCTGTAAGGTGACTGTTACTGTATATTGTCTCTGTTCCATTCTGGACTACTACTTTTAGGTTCTCTCTTTGCTTAGAGGACCCCTTTCAATATTTCCTGTAGGACTGGTTTGATGTTTGCAAATTCTTTTAATTTTTGTTTTTCCTGGAAGCTTTTTATCTCTCCTTCTATTTTCAATGAGAGCCTAGCTGGATATAGTATTCTTGGCTGCATATTTTTCTCATTTAGTGCTCTGAATATATCATGCCAGTCTTTCTGGCCTGCCAGGTCTCTGTGGATAAGTCTGCTGCCAATCTAATATTTCTACCATTGTATGTTACAGACTTCTAGTCCCGAGCTGTTTTCAGGTTTTTTCTTTGTCACTAAGACTTATAAGTTTTACTATTAGTTGATGGGGTGTGCACCTGTTTTTATTGATTTTGAGGGTAGTTCTCTGCACCTCCTGGATTTGATGCTTCTTCCCTTTGCCATGTTAGAGAAATTCTCTATTATAATTCACTTCAATTTACCCTCTGCCCCCCTCTCTCTTTCTTCTTCTTCTGGGATCCCAAATATTCTAATACTTTTTCATGTTATAGTATCACTTATCTCTCGAATTCTCCCCTTGTGGTCCAGTAGTTGTTTGTCTCTCTTTTGCCCAACTTCTTTATTCTCTGGCATTTGGTCTTCTATATTACTAAGTCTCTCTTCTGCCTCAGAATCCTAGCAGCAGAGCCTCCATTTTTCATTGCACCTTATTAATAGCTTTTAAAATTTCAACTTTGTTAGATTTTAGTTCTTTTAACCCTCCAGAAAGGGATTTTATTTCTCCATAAATGGTTTCTCTACTATCTTCCATGCCTTTTTCAAGCCCAGCTAGCACCTTGATAATTTTCATTCTGAACTCTAGTTCTGACATATTACCAATGTCCATATTGATTAGGTCCCTAGCCATTGGTACTGCCTCTTGTTCTTTTTTCTGTGGTGAGTTTTTCTGCCTTGTCATTTTATCCAGATAAGAATATATGAGTGAGAGAATAAAATACTGAAAGTGTGCCAAAGGCCTCAGAAAAATGTACACTAACCAAATCAGAAGAGATAAAAAACTAGGGGAGAAGAAAGGGGGCAAAAAGAAATAAAAATTAAAAAAAGAATCTATATATATTAGACTGGTGAAAGAACAGAGGCATCCACTTGATTTTGGGTGTATTTTGGTCTCTTAGAAGAAACTACCTCCCAAAATTTTAAAGAAAGAAAAACTTATATATATACAAAAATAGAGTAAACATGATGAAGGGATGGAATATAACTGTAAAGATGAAAATTTAAAAAGATTTCTAAAAAAGGAATTGATAAGATAAGTTGGTTGGAAAAAGAAAAAAAAAAAGTAAGAGGAAGGAATGTGCTCAGGCTGGAGACTAGAACAAAGCCATATGCTAGATTAGCGTATATTTCAATCTATTAGAAGAAATTGTATCCCAAAATTTTTTAGAAAAAAAAAACTATATGTATACAAAAATAGGATTAAATACAATGAAGGGATGAAATATGACTGTAACAATGAAGGTTTAAAAGTTTTTTTTTTTTTTTTTTTTTTTAGGAAAGCATTGTTAAAATAAACTAGTTCAAAAGCATTAAAAGAGGAAAGAGGAAAAGTTAAAAAAATCGGATAGAAAAAAAATAAAAAAAAATTAACTTTGTAAGACTAATGGATCATGGGGAAAAAGCCATGAATTCTATGAGTTGCTTTCCCCTAGCTCTGGAGTTCTGCTGTTCTCCTTGATTAATGAGCTTGGTCTTGGCTGGATGTTCTTGCTGATCTTCTGGGGGAGGGGTCTGTCACAGTGGTTCTGAATTGTCTTTGCCTGAGGAGGAATTGCACCACGCTTGCCAGGGACCAGGCTAAGTAATCTGCTCAGGTTTGCTCTCAGAGCTTTTGTTCCCTGAATGCCTTCCTTACTGCTTTGGAGGGAGGGAATGAAAATGGCAGCCCCCAGTCTCCAGCCCAGAGGAGCCCAGAGCTCAGGACCACACTCCTCAGTGTGCCTTCAGAGACAAACAGTCAATCACTCCTGTCTCCCTGGTCCAGCCACACTCCAAGCTCACCTGGCCTGTGACTGGGTGTTTCTATCTCTGGTGCATGGCCCCATTTGGAGTCTCCAAACCCAGCAGACTTTTGCTGCGCTGCTCCTTCTGGTGAAGGAGTCTTACCAGTCTCCCCAGATATGTCACTTGTGGGGTCCCTGCTCAAGGAGCAGTGGTCCGACTGTGCCTTGGATCGCAGTTTAAGGTAACCCCGATCTGAAAGCTCACTCCTGTGCTCTTTCTCTGTAGTTAGCTTCCCTGCTCTGATACCTGTGATCTCTGCCTCACTCACACTCCCAATCTTTCTATGACTCTGCGGGACCTGAGATCAAACTGTTCCCATGAGGTCTCCACCACCGCTTGGCTTCTGGAGTGATGTCCTTGAGTGGAGCAGAATTCTAAAAGTTCTGATTTTGTGCTCTACTGCTCCACCGCTTGTTGGGAGCTGGCCCCTCCCCCCCATGGCCTATTTTCCTGTCACTTGGGATTCACTTCTCTGCCTGTCCTACCTTTCAGAAAGTGGTCAATTTTCTGTTCCTAGAATTGTTGCTCTTCTTCTCTTCTATCTCCTGGTGAGTTTGTAGGTGTTCAGAATGGTTTGATACCTATCTAGCTGAACTCCTGGGATCTGATGTCATTTCAGTTTGCTACTCCTCTGCCATCTTGCCTCTCACCAGTTCCCAGCCTTTTATTGTTGAATATAGTTCTTCAATGTATGTCCTTGTACATTTATCATTTTGCATAAGTCTAAATATTCAGGATCAATTCCCAGAAGTAGAATTGCTTGGTCAAAGGGTATATTCACACTTAAAATTTTGATATTGCCAAGTTGCTCTTAAAGAGAATGTGCCAATTTGTAGTCCCATCTACAATACATGAGATTGCTTCTCTATAATCTTACCAATATGGTGTGTTATTAAATTTTTTGATCTTTGCTAATTTACTGGATGAGCAATGATCTTACAATAGTGTTTAAATTTTATTTTCTTTTAGCATCTTTTCTTTCCCAGGACCCAGGACAAATACATTTGTATTTCATTTTGTACACACTGTATTTCCATATCCTTTACTCTTTAGTTTTCTTCTAGATACTCTATAATTCTTGATTTCTCACCCTTCTGGTTTTCCTGCTGCAAAACTGGTTGTTCCTTCTTAGTGTCTCATGCTGGGTTTTCCTCTTTTATAGATCTCTAAATCATAGAATGCCCCAGGGCTCAGTTTTCAGCCTTCTTTTATTTTCCACTCATTATCTAGCAATCTCCTCCTGTTCCATCTAAGAGCTGATACTTTCCAAACTTACACCTCCAACTCCACTCTCTTCCTTAGCATTTTGTCTAACTGCTTGTCTACTGAGGTGTCTAATAGGCACCTCAAATTTAACATGTCTAAAGTATAACTCTTGGTTAATGCCTTTTTCTCTCCAAGTCCTCATTTCGGTGAGGAGAACTGCCACTCCACCAGTTGAGCAAACTGAAACACAACTTATCCTTGATTTCTCTGTCTCACTCCCAACAGCCAATTCATCAGTAAGTTTACCATCTCTAACATTAGACTATATCCTGAAACCTACCAATTCTGATTACTACTACTGTTACCCTCACTTCTATTACTGCTATGGCCTCTACTACACCAGTCCAGTCCAACCAACCTCTTGCAGCTTTATCCATGTGCAGAGATACAGTATGTGTTCTCACATGGATCAGAGAATCATTGAGGGGCACCTGGGTGACTTGGTGGGTTAAGCCTCTGCCTTTGGCTCAGGTCATGATCTCAGGGTCCTGAGATCAAGCCCCGAGCTGGGCTCTCTGCTCAGCAGGGAGCCCCCCACCCCTCCTGCCTATCTGCCTACTTGTGATTTCTGTCAAATAAATAAATAAAATCTTAAAAAAAAAAAAAAAGAATGCTCCATTTCATTGTGGAACACTGGCAGGAAGCTGAAATAACAGATGGAGAAGAGTGCTTGATCTACATATTCCAGGTTGCCAAAAGATTCCCACTGCCTTGTTAGATTGGGAGCATTCTGAGAGGCATGCAAGACTGGCTTAATCATCTCTGTATCCACAGCACTCAGAATAGGGACCAGTATGTAGTCCAATTAATGTTGGTAGAATGAATGAATGAATAACCTGATTATTGGTAGGAGGTGACAGGCATGCTAGAGAGCTTAGTGACTCATTGGCCACAAACCATTCATTCAACAGATATTTAGTAAGTGTCTAGAGCATAAGATCACCTCCTAGTCTGCATTCTAGGTGATTTAATGTTAGCAGAAAGCACAGGCAATCAGAGCAAAGGACTCTGATTTCTTGACTTTCTTTGATTGTCTCAGATTGAACCTTTGCATTACATCTGCCATCATGAGCTTGTTTTTATTAGGGTCATTTTTGTTAAGGGATTGATTCAGGAACTCAAATATTCAGCTTGCTGGTCCACCTCTTACTTTCTGTGGTAGGGCTAATAACCAGGCTCTTGGCTTGCTTCAGTATCCAATTTCAGTAACCAAGTCCCTGTCATCTTAGGACTACCTTGATAGTTTATCTGAGGTAACAATTACTCTCAGATATATCTTATTGTCAAACCATTTCCAGGTTTCTAGAGTCCTTTGGTCGCTATGCCTGCGGCTGAATACTTCATACTAGGAAGCAGACCTAATTGTCTTTCTTCCTAGACCCATGTTTATTGCCTGTTGTCCGACTCCTTAAAACTTGCCCATCATCCTAACCTTCCTTCTTTCCTTTGGCCATGTCTGTGTTTCTAAGTCCTGCCACCTCTGGTTTGGCTTTTCATTCAGCCTCCTCTGACTTCCTCTTTGACTGTTTATGTTGAGGTACAATGAGTGAAAAAGTCAACTCGGATATCTTTTTAGCCTGGGCATGATCCTGGAGGAAAAAAAATCATGGAGATGAAGGAAAGAAGCTTTTTCCTTCATCCAAGTTCACAGCTGCTATGAACATTAACTGTTTGAACTCTATGGATTTCTTTCTGCCTTTGTTGAACTCCTACAACACATTCTGTATGTCCCAAAGTCATCACTTAGATGTTCCATGTGAGATACTGGTCTCTTCCACAAGTATATAACTCAAACCTTCTTATTTCAACATAACTTCCAATGTCAGTATCAAGTACCATTTTTGAGTACTTATTGTATGCTAGACACTGTGCTAAATGCTTTATTTACAATAACTTATTTAGTCTCTGGAATGATCTTATAAGGAAGGTGTGACTATAAGGGAAGTTGTTATTTAATGGGTATGGACTTTCGGTTTTGCAAGACAAAAAGTTCTGGAGACCTGTTGTACAACAATGTGAAAATGCTTAACCATACACTTAAAAATTGTTAGGATGGTAAATTTTGTTATGTGTATCTTACCACAATTAAAAAAATTTTTACACATAGTAGGTAGACTGAAATACTATACAGTATTGTGCTTTGCCCAACAACACATACACAATGTTATTTTACTGTTAAAGATGGTAGTTCTCATGATGGCAACAGTCAAATCCTTACACCATACAATTGTTCTAAATTCTGGACTTAAAATTCTACTATATTAAAAATGCATATGGGCAATTACTACAAATATCATCATGGTGTTGAATTGTTGTTAAGAAAAATTAGTGAATGCTCAAGACATTGTCTCATGTCTCTAAAACTTGGTTGGAGATGGTTTTGGGGGAGGCACATAAATATATACATCATGTGCATGCAGACACATAGCTACCACACATAGTCTGACCCTTTAACTTACTCCACATATGTATATTATTTAGTGAGTCAGTACCTTCCCTGTGTGACAAATGTGCTTGTTTGTACTTTCTTTTCTTATATCTAGAAAAATTACATGTCTGGTGCCAAATATCATATATATCAAATATATATCATGATATCAAATATCATATATATTTCATTACATTTGAGAAGAATATCTTCTTAAGCTTACATAATAAATGACAACATAAAAAAAATCTACATTTTTAATGAGAAAATGACCTTTATTTTGTAGTTTTCAGTATATTGAATAGATATTCCTATTGTCTGTTATTTTCCATTAATGAAAGTTTATATTTTTATAATATCAGAATATTTTGATTTTTATAATATCAGAATATATTATTTCTGATTCCTAAAAATGCCAAAAAGTTTGAAATGTTTCTATTTACATAGTGTAAATAGATGCCTTCAGATTTGACAGGAAGCTGGGAATGTTCCCTACTCAAAGATATAGGCCTACTGTGGATATTTGAAATGCCACCAATAATGACTCATTGCTTTCTGTTAAGCTTTTCCCTCATATAATGGTTATTTTTTTCTTTGCAAATACTCCAGGAAGGAGTAATATACTGAGTAACTCACACCCTATTTTGAAATAATTGATTATATCTTTTCTATGATGGGAGGAGCTATGCAGAAAGTATGGACACAGGACCCATGAAAAAAACTACTTAAGGATGGTCCTGATCAGGTAAAGTAGAGTCTGCCGAGGATTTCTCCTTCTCCCTGAGCAGAAGCTGAGTTCCCAATCCTTTTTTAAAAGGAGTTTCTCAGTTGCAAGTTTAAGTTTTGTAGATACAAGCAAAGTGCAATGGAAATCTGGGACAATTACCTAAATTATTTCATTTTTAAAAAACTTCATTAAATCTAAACGGGGATTTTTGGCTTAAATTATTTAACAGGACTAACTGCATTCAAATTATCTAAAATTGCCTTGCTCTCGATTTCACCTTATCTGTTTAGAGAGACAGACCTTAGGCTGTGTCTGCTTCACCCTGTATGGATTGATTTGGGGCCAAAAAATTCAATTAATTCTATTCACAGAGGACCTTCGTGGTACTGAGCAAATGGCAAAATTAATGCTTCTGGTTTCTTGCTGCCCCATTCCACTGTCAAGTCTGGGAGAGACTGAGCCTGACATACTTAATGATCCCTGTTCACTTGGCTCACTGTGTGCCTGTGTGGGTTTCCACTTGACATCTTATTTTAAATATACTGGCTTCAAAAGCTGTTTTGCTTTGGGATAATCAGCAGAGCCAGTTCATTGTTTGGGAAGCAAAGAAAGCAAATTGAGGCAGTATGTTGCTAGCTAACCTCTACTGTGTGCTTATCATGTGCTGGGTATTTATTAACTCATTAATCTGAGGTTTATTGTAAGTGGTGCTGCAGCTTCAATGCTAGGCAGTTTAACTCCATAGCCCGCGTACTTGAGCGCAGCCTACGCTGAGAGTCAGTGGAGCATGCTGGTCAAGAGTGTGGGCTCCAGATTCAGGTTGCTGAGTTACATAACCTCATGCCTCAGTTTCCCTTATTGTAAAATGAGGGTAGTCGCACTTCCTATCCCATTGGGTTGTGGGGAAGATAGGTAATAAATGTAAAGCACTTAAAAGAATGCCGAGCACATAGTAAATTACTTAAGAAATATCACCTATTGGGGCGCCTGGGCGGCTCAGAGGGTTAAGCCTTTGCCTTTGGCTTGGGTCATGATCTCAGAGTCCTGGGATCGAACCCCACATCGGGCTCTCTGCTCAGCAAGGAGCCTGCTTCCCCCTCTCTCTCTGTCTGCCTCTTTGCCTACTTGTAATCTGTCTGCCAAATAAATAAATAAATTCTTTAAAAAAAAAAAAAGAAATATCACCTATTATTCTTAAAGGCATCATTACGATAGTCTATAGAGAGGCAATGAACTAATGCTCTGAAAGGGAGTATGTGAAATCCTTTTCTTTTGCCTCTGAATTTACCCCTCCCCTAACCTTTCACTCTTTCCTGCACCACTCCCACCCACCCACCATTACATATTCTTTAGAATTAAGATTGGCTTTAGGACTATAAATTTAGGCAGAGTTGTAAATCAATACCAACTAAGCTATTTTGGCTTGTGTGACAGTCATATGCTTATTATCTTTTTACTTAAAAAATGATCATAAACGTCATCATGATGATGGGATTTGTGTAGCACTTTATGGTGTTAGTGTATTTTTATACTCATCTCTTCTGATATAGCAATACTCTGCAAAAGATCGTGCAGATGTGACTTCCATCAATAGAAATTGTAACACAGAGAAGTCGAATCATTTGCAGGAGAAGGAGAGGGGAGGCAGGGACTTCCCAGGGGCCTGGGGCAGGAGAAGTTGAGGGAAGGAGCATGAGAAAAGTTTGTTATTAGCTGCGTTTTGGAGTTATTGGAACTGCCAATGTCAAGCCTACAGCTAAGGACAGGGTGAGGAATCTTCAGGAAGGAGAAAAGGAGAGTAGGAAAGAGTGTCCGGAAAGGGGAAAGAAACAGCAAACAGGGGAAAGAGGTGTACAGTTTGGGAAGAATGGAGTGCTACCAGCAGTTTCTTCCAGTATATGGACTATTCATATCTAAAAGTGGAGGTTCCTCAATGGCAGGGTCTTTATCTAGGTCCTTAATTTCTTCTCCTGGCATTCAGTGTAGTATTGTTGGGTGCCTAATGAATTGTTGTCTCTTGTGCAAAAGCCTTCCACTACAGCAGCAACTGTGAGCTGAAATGATGGGAAATGGTTCATTTGTCCCATTGAGGAGAAAGGAAGACCTCCTATGAAGTCAAGGAATTGGATGAAAATTATGGGTATTCTCTGGGGTGGTTGAAATTAGAGCTCTGTGGTCCGGAAAATAAACTGTGCTTCAGTACAGATACATTTATGGAAACATCAATAAACACTGTGATTAAACTGCAGATAGGATTCCATCAGAGAGAACAATTCAAATGGTATACAAAGTTATTTTAAACCCCTATTCATATTTGCAGGTAAAAATTCCATTTTAATTAACTAGATGCGTTATTTAGATGGTTTTGTTAAATTGAAATTATGTTAAAGTAAAAACCTTGTGCTGCAGGGTATGGAAAGTTTACTTGTTCCCCCTTTGCTTTGGTGTGCACTCTTTGCAGAAAATAGCTTCCTAACATCGAAAGTTTTGATGGGGGCATGGATTCTTTCCTTCCACATGCGATCATTAAGTCACTATTGTGTGACGAGCTTTAGGTTTATGTTTGAGGAAATCCTGACAGAGTTCTCACTCCTGAGGAGATTAAAATCTTCTGGAGATTAAAAAACAGTGTGACAATGACAAGGTTCCAAGGACTATGGGAACTCAGGGCAAGGGCAGTCAGGAGAATGTACTTGATCTGTGTCCTAGCTCTGGGTCTGGATGGATGAAAGTCCATACCCATTAAATAACAACTTCCCTTATAGTCACACCTTCCTTATAAGATCATTCCAGAGACTAAATAAGTTATTGTAAATAAAGCATTTAGCACAGTGTCTAGCATACAATAAGTACTCAAAAATGGTACTTGATACTGACATTGGAAGTTATGTTGAAATAAGAAGGTTTGAGTTATATACTTGTGGAAGAGACCAGTATCTCACATGGAACATCTAAGTGATGACTTTGGGACATACAGAATGTGTTGTAGGAGTTCAACAAAGGCAGAAAGAAATCCAAAGAGTTCAAACAGTTAATGTTCATAGCAGCTGTGAACTTGGATGAAGGAAAAAGCTTCTTTCCTTCATCTCCATGATTTTTTTTCCTCCAGGATCATGCCCAGGCTAAAAGGGTGAGGGAGATGAGCCATTCTTTGCAGAGAGCCCTGCATGTGCGAAGTTACAGAGATGAGAACATTCGGGAGCTGAGGACGCTGGCTGGAGGGGAAGAGGGACGGGAAAGAGAGAGGGAGGAGAGATGAAGCTGGTGTTGTAGGTGGGGTCCAGTCTTAGAGGGTCTTGTCTGTCATTCTAAAAGTCTGAAGTTTATTTGGAATGCTGTAGGGGTGCCATTGAATGATATGATATGAGGCATCATATTGGCCCTGGAAGGAAGCAGGAGGAGGGGACAAAAAGATGGGAGTAGAAAGACTGGGTGTAGATGTACTCAGGTGATAAATGTTGCATTTTAAATAAAGGCCCTCTGGGCTGCTGGGTGAAGAATAGATTGGACAAGGGTGTGATCCAGGGCAGTGGGAGGTGGTGGGAGGAGTCTATGTGAGAGGAGAGGGCAGTAACCGAGAAGGATACAGGTTTGAGCAAGGGTAAAGTGAGAGTTATTGGAACTTGGTGATTTACTCAATGCCAGTGAGTGAGAGAGGAGTACAGAAGACTCACAGATTTAAGGCTCGAGAATCCAGTGGTTTCTTTAATTGAGAGAGGTATACTGAGGGAGGGGGGAGAGTGAGGCAGAAAATGATTTAAGATGACTGCATTGGGGGAAGAACAGTTGAAATTAGCATGGCCTGGAATGGTAACCATTAGCGTGTTCTGATTTCTGCTTTCTGGTACCTGTCTCTGAAACTTTGGTTGTGGTTGTCCTGCTGTCTTGCTTTTCTCCCTGTCCCCCACTTCCTCTCACATTACTCCGCTGCTGTTTTCTTTCATTCTTACCTGCCTCTGCTAATGTTTCTTTCTCGGTTCTCTCCAGTCCACCCCCTCCAGCCTACCCCCCATTGAGACTCAGCAAACCCACACATTTATAACAGATAGAACAAATACTGAACCAACATTTTTGTTAAATAGCTCGACTGCTTTGTGGACAGGGATTTGTCAACACATCTGTTCTAAAGGATTTTCTTTTAATAGATTTTTTTTTGTGTGTGTGAAAACCAGATCAGCAAAGCACTGTTACCATGGTCTATCCTTAGAGACCTGGAAATTGCTATACTAAGCAGAACTGATTAAATGATATTTTACCTGTTTGGAATGAAACTCACAATCTGTTTCTGCAAATTGTTGCCATTACTTGGCTAAAGGTAACTGAGGAGAGGAATATAATATCTGTTGTATTCCAAGACTGAGATTTGTGATCTATGTCTATGGACATGCTCCCTCCTTAACTGGATAAACGCAAACTGTGAGCATCAAAGAGGACCCGTTCAGAACAGAGGGAGCCCTGCCAGAGGGAGCCCCACAGCTGACTATGGGTGGAACTAGGAACACCACCAGAGAGAGATCTGGGGTGCAGACGGAGTGCAAGATCACCTGGACCCAGCATGGGTGATGTAGTGCTTCTTAGACATGCCGTTCATGTGATGCTGTGTGAGGGTATTGATTACAGATCCAAAGAAAAGTGAAAGATGGATCACTTGCATGTGTACGTTCTGAAGATGTTTGACCCAGATGGTGAAGGTTATCCTGCCTCAGAAAGTGGAGGGATAAGGAGAGTCAGCCAGCTCTAATACTCTTACAATTGGAAAGCTGCAAGTGTGCTAAGTTCTCACCAGGAACACGGCCACTTTCCCTAGAGGTGGTAGGGCAGGAATTAAGCGCGATTGGTCCATCCAGGCAGCCTGACATAGATAGATTTAAGAGCAAGGACTCTGGCAGCCAGGTTCCAGCTTGGCCCTGCCTCCACCCCTTGCTTCCCAGCAGTGTAACTTTGAGTTAAGTTACTTCCCCTCTCCAGGCTTCACTTTTCTCTCTGTACAAAGAGAAGAACCTTACCCATCTCACGGGGTTGTGGTGAAGAGGAACAGCCATGGTGCTTTCCGTGCTTAGCATGTTGCCTGGCATGTAATGAGAAGGAGCTTAATGAATGCTAGCTGGTATTCTTAGTGGCTATCTGATGGGATGATGAAGTTAGAGCTAGAGAACTGTAATGAAGGGTTTTGTAAAACAAAGATGTTTTCCTGTCATGGCATTGAGAAACTGGTCTTTGGGGATTTGGTTACAATGAATTTGCTACCAGGAATAAGCTTATACTACAAAAGCATTCTTGGGGTTTGTTAAAAGTCTTGTTGTTTTCCCTCTGCTCATGGTTCACCGTGTTCAACAGTATTCTGAAAACTGCTGTCATTTAAAGTCTGTTTCCTTCTCTATCTCTGATCATCCTTCACCCACAACCAATTACCCACTTGCAAAAGGAGTTTCTACAAGACGTGTCAAGGGTCTGCCACGGAAGCCAGGATCCTGACTCTGGCTTTGCCCATCTCTGACCTCTCTTTTCTCCTTTCTTTCTTAACCTGCATTGCCAGGGAAATTAAGCATCTTCTGGAAGACAGTAGAGCAGTGGTCCTCAATCCCGGCTGCATCACAATTGCTTACAGAACTGTTAATAAATTGTAGGTGCGCAGATGCCTGTTGCTGAACGCACAGAGGGGAGCTTACCTAATTCACCCTAAAACTCCACTGTGGTGTCCCTGTCAAAGCAGAAGCAGCCAAGGACCACTTGCAGTTGTATTAAGCAATCAGCGGAAGTTGTGAGCATCCACTGTAGTTACAAGACTCTACACGTGCCTCTTGGAGCGAGCGCACCCATATAGGAACCAGTCCTGTTTGGATGTTTCCTCTCCAGTACAGTATTTTTTGGCTTTATCCATGACCTCTCTCTGTCAATTGCATTTGTTTTTGACTCAAACTTTTGCCTTTGCTCTTGTACACATGTATCGGATGGGAGGAATGTCGGATATATGTTTTCCCGGTAATGTGGATAACTCTTTAAAACAGGCTTACACAAACTTTCTTCCATATCTGAAATAAATCTGTGAGGCGTTAACTGGGCAGAGAGGAGATGATCTGTCTGCATTTCTCCTGCAGGATTTCCCCTTCTTGGTCAGAAGCCCTTTTCTCTGAGGCAGTTTACCTTTTCAAGCTATCAAAGGCACACCCCTCCTCCACCCCCAAACTGTAACAGCCTAGGTAACAGCCTGTTCCTTTGTGAGGAAAACATGCCTCACTGGGGCCCTGCCTTTTAACAGCTTAATGCCAGCATCTATTAAAGCTAGAGCTGTCTCCTCCCTGTGAAGTTTATTCACAGGTAAGTTTTAAGGTTATAATGTTTTTATCAGTACTAATTGAAGGTTGACATTTTTTTTCCCATAGATTATGTTGCATCTCCTTCTTTGGCCCAAATTGAAACAGACTTGGGAGCATTTCTTTAAAAAAAATGTTCCTTCATTCCAGGGGTGTTTATAAGTGTTACCGAAAAAGGAAAATGCTTCCTGGTGAACAAAGCTTGGGGAAGTACTAGAAATACAAGTTGGCTTCCCTGTAGAAGCATGTAACATGGTCATATTCATCGTGTCTGCAATATTTTCCCATAAAACTCTCTTTTTTATTCACAGAGCCTTTCTTAGGACTAGGTTTTGGGGAAAACACTTTGGGAAATGGTGTCCTAAATTTCTTAAACAAGAACCGTGAAACAGAGAAGAGAGAAGAGACATAATCTTAAAAACAAAAACTGATACACATGATCTGACATGTCCTCAGATAATAAGACAATTTGAAATTGGATCTGCCTCAAATAATTCAGAACTTTGGATCAATGCATACCTCATGCCATGAGGGTGATTGGGGATAGCACAGCCTTTCCCAGGCAGCTACCGGAAAATGATGTTGTTGTTCTCATCATCAAAAAAGTGGGTGCACAGTTCTGATGCGCAGAACTATCGGATCATCGCCTTGGTTAGCATCAGTGTAGCCAACTGTTAAGAAGCAGTTACATGCCTGTCGTTCCTGTTCAAAGCATCCACTGAGCTACCCCATAAACACTTCCTGGATGCCTGCAAAGTATTAGGTACTGTTGCGATCACTTGCGCTAGAGGAATGACAAAATAAAGTTCCTAATCTAACAGGGTTACTGTCTAGTTTAATCTTTATAATGCTCACATTTAATAGGTAAGAAAACTATTCTAAGAGATTTTAAGAGATGGAGACTGTAGATTTTCAAGTCTGGAAGGTACTTTAACAAATATTTTGAGTCAAAGTTGGCATTTGACTCCTGAAGAAATTGTTTAAATGGCTAGTCTTTTTGATTGAAAATAGTGACAGCTGGGACCAAAAGCCAGGTCTTCTACCTTGCAACTCTGGTCTCTCCCTGTTGCTGTATGCTGCTTAGAAAATTGATGTGGTTTTGTATGAGGTGGGCATTCGATAGAGGTGTGATTCTCAGAGAGTGGACACATTTCTCTGCCCTAACACAGTCAGAATTTGACACTGTCAGCTCAAGCTGACTCAAGCTGCTGAAAATCCAAAAGCTGCTGAAAATCCAAAAGCAGCAGTTGGTGAAGGACTATGCCAAATAGTATTTCTCAGGGTAAAGAGGGAAAGGGATCCCCATTAACTGAGAATGATGAGATAAAGGGTGCCAGAACTCTTACTTGCATCTTGCTGGATTATGAAAGCACAGTGGTTGTGCTCTGATTTAAACTTGGCCAGACACTGGGGGATTAAGTTTCATGACACAAGAGGTTGGTATTGTAATCCTTGTAGGTTCTCCATGAGAAGATTGAACTCTTATATGTCGTCACATGTAAGGAAACAACTTAAGAACCATATTTCTGTTACAAACCGTATCAGAAATAAGGACTTCACTTACCCTTTTTTGCAACACTAAATCTAGGAATATTGAGGGAGAAAATGTACTTCAGAGAATGCAGAAAACTTTGTCCAAAAAACCCTTAATTGGTAAAAATGTATCAAAGAAAGCATATAAAACAAACAGCATACATTTCATATTTCAACTTTTTGAGTTATCTAAATGGTTGTTAGATTGACTGATTGATTTAATGCATGAAAGGGGGATTAGATGACTATTAATCAACAGACACGTATTAAGCATCTACTGAACAAACCATCATTAGATAGTAAGAAATACGAAGATGAATAAATTCTGACCCCTGAGGATGATAAATGCTGCAATACAAGGATGAAAACTGTTATGTTCATTAGAGGAGCATGACATGTTTGGGAGAACAAAACTATTTCTCACCATGGGAAATATAATCATAAGATAGCAATCAAACGTTTGTGGCCTGTGAGAATGTTTGGCCTTAAAAACCTGGTGAGGAAAACGCCACCAAAATTATGGAATTACGTGAGTTACCTTTTGGAAACTGAATTTGGTATGGATGGTATGATTCAAACTACCATTTGCAGAATGATCTATAATAATAGCTGTTATTTTTTGAGATGATGTTATATTGGCCCGGATCCTTCTGAAGTCGGTTCTGACATTTATAAGGGAGCAGTTAGCTCCTTTGCAGACAGCAAGCTCACCATCCTTGCATACTTGTATCTAAAATAGTCCTAAAATTTTCTTTATTGCCACTACACTGTTTCCCAAAATGAAGCATGAGATCATGGTAGTATTTAGTTATTGGTTCAGTTTCCTGTCTTCTTAGATCTTTTTAAAGCTCCTACGTCCTTACAGAATGACCTCCTAGCTTAATGTCTGATCACGTGATCAGCTATTTACAAAGTACTGCTGTTCTAATTTGATTCCTTTTGATAACATAAGAGAACATTTAGTTGTATGGTCTGTAGTGAGTATAATTTATTTCATACTCTCAGAGTCTTCTGAGACTGCAGTGACAGAAGCAGACCGACTAAATAGTGACATTCTATGAGAAATTAAATCAGCCTTTCTGTAAAGGAATTTCTTCCAACTATTTCCCCCTTATTGATTATATAGTTCTAAATGAAATAGATAAAAAAAAATTCAGCCAGTGAATGTGCCAAGCCATGCTTTGTCAACTTTATTATAAAAATATGTTAAGTGTCCATGGATCACATACATCACATTTTATTTGCATAGGAATATATACACTTTAAGATACATTTTAAAACATTTTTACTCAGAGTATTGGTAGTCTTAGTTACTAAAATTCTTATCCTAGAATTCATGGCTGAACGTTCCTTTAAGGCAAACTCGTTAAATACCAATCCCCAACTTTATTGCAAACCTATTATGCATACATAATGCATTCCACACTCTTGCAAGATGCAAGTCACTACTCCCCAGTAACATTCTTACACACAACCTTACTGTTTTTTTCTTTGTAGGAAAGAAATATCCTCCTGAGTTTGTATTGTCTTGTTTCGTGAAAGTTTTGTGAATTTTACCTGTGACCTTAGAGAACTGGTTGTGATTTTATTGAAAAAAATGTAGCACATTATTCTTATGCAAGTCTCCATGAGTGGCTATTTTTGTTCTCCGTTCTCAACAGGAACAAGTAAATATTGCAGTATGAGTTATTTTTAAAGGTTTTAAAATAGTGTTTGTTATTTCAAGGCATTAACGAGTAAAACTTCTTAGAAAATACTGGTCAGTTGTGTTTATTGCCTTATGTCAACACGCTTGTCATTTTGAGAAAGTGTCATAATCCTAGAAGAAGATGGTTCACACTCCTTTAGTCTGATTCTAATCTGAGAAGTGTTCTGTGTATCCCCACGTATCTCTCAACAGATCTGTGGCCGCACATCTGTAAGCATCTTGCTTCTCATAGCAGAGCACATGCATGTGGGGAAAACTGAGATTCTTTTCTTTGGCAGTGCATTTACTAATTGAGTAGTGAATGTGAAAGAATGGAAGGGTCTGCATCCACCTGCATTTTTTCCCTCTCTTTCCTATCTACAGTCTTCATATTTTTGACCTATTTACGATAAGCCAGATTTACTGAGTGGGATGGACTGAACACAGAGATCTGGATTCCAGGCCTGGACTTGTCCAAAAGCAGTTATCGGACTTTGAATGTAAACTTCATTTTTTTTTTAAAGATTGTATTTATTTATTTAATTGAGAGAGAGAGAGAAAGAGAGAGAGGGAACACAAACAGGGGGAGTGGGAGAGGGAGAAGCAGGCTTCCTGCCCAGCAGGGAGCCTGATGAGGTACTCGATTCCAGGACCCTGGGATCATGACCCGAGCCGAAGGCAGACACATAACGATTGAGCCACCCAGGCACCCCAAATATAAACTTCTTGAGCCCCAATGTCCTCATCGTGTGAAGGGAGAGATTTGCAAACTGCTGGCTCATGGCTTAAAGCTAATGTGCACAGGTGTTTTGCATGTGCTTTACTGCTTTAAAAGTCACTTTTAAAGCCACTTACTGCTTTAAAAGTCAGGAGATTTTACATATGATTTCTAGCATAAAATGGGAAGCTCTGGCAACCTGGGGCCTGCATTCTCAAACAGCACGTTTTCTGGGCCCTGTATGTTCCTCAGTTTGTTATCCTTGTGCTTGACCAGGTTTTGTTCCCTTGATCCTCTAAAACGCCGTGATTCTGTAGGCTTTGTTTCAAGAAACTTTGTGGAAAAAATTTAGTTCCTTTTAAAATTCGTTAGATACGCTACTTTCTTTTCTACCTTATGAAGCCTTAGTTTTCCTCTGGTTCCTTTCTGACCCCACACTCTGACAAAGGATACAGTATGCCACCTGTATTTGCTCTGTTCTGCCTGGGTATGGCTTGTCCTTCTCTGCCTCCTCTTTAAGGCTAATGGTTGGGGAGTAACCTTGGCTTTCTTTTTTTCATGCCATTTAACTTTTCTCCTTCCATAATTTTCCTTCCAGATGTATAATGTAAAATAATTTATCATTGCTTCTATGGAAATTAGAGAAACAATGCTTTTCTACTCATGAAATTCAGAAAGTATGTGGAACTGAGAATAGAATAGTAAATCATACTTTCTGAAGCTGTGCTTGTTCACATTTTTGGTTACCACGCTGTATCTAATCAGATTCTTGCAAAGCAATGGTATGCATGCAACAGTTCTCCCGTAACTCTCTTTGGAGACGGAATCCAGCTGCTGTGGCGAGGGTTAGTTGCTTCTTATGGCTTGGGATCGTCTTTCATTAATGATCACAGATGGTTGTATATCCATCTTAGTACTAGAACTGACATAAACTTTGGTCAGGCAGAGGAGGACTGCATGACCGTGAAGAGCTTCTTCAAGCACAACATCCCTGAATCATGTCCAATGGTCATGTGTCCCCATAACCAGATTGCTGAATCTCTATCCCAGCATCTTGGAGAGAATCAGTAAAGTCAATAAAAACCCAGGGTAGTAAATTAGCTTTGGATCTATGGGGGGAGGGGACTGGTGGAGAATGACCGATAAAATAAATTTACTTGTTTTATTAAGAGTTGAATTTGTACAGAAAAAAAAATGGTTAATATTAGAGACATGGTTTAGACAAAGACAATGCTTACTTGCTAAAATAAAGCCTCGGTTTCTTACTTGATTCTTACAACATGGCTATTCTTCAACAGTTTTAGAGCCAAAAAAATGTTGCTTATTGTCAAATGTGATCCTTGAGCTCAGTTATTGACAGCTTTAGACCATCTAAAGATAATACACATTTTACAAGATGATTCTTTTTCACCTGCTGATTAAAATGTGAAA
This sequence comes from Enhydra lutris kenyoni, assembly GCF_002288905.1. Lineage (NCBI taxonomy): Eukaryota > Metazoa > Chordata > Mammalia > Carnivora > Mustelidae > Enhydra > Enhydra lutris. The sequence continues at coordinate 83,673,239 of NW_019154085.1, forward strand.
AATCTGAGCCCAAATGCAAATCTCCCTAGGACTAGGCTAGAGGTAATACAAATTAGAGAATTTCCACTAGTTGACTTGGGGAAATAGTGAGCTTGAAAAATAAACCTCTCAGCTGTGAGATTCTGCAGAAAAATACAAAAGTAGGAGTTTTGATTCAGCGAAGTAGCTTTAGGGGGAATGAGATTCCTTTTCTGGAATTGAGTTATTACTCTGTGTATGGAGAAGATAGACCAGATTCCCCACTTGTGAACTTATTCTCTTGTGTTTTTTTTTTTTCTTTTTTCCTCCTCATCTCTTTTCTGGCTTTTCTTGGCTCAATGTTGACTGCTGAAAGTGAGAACAACTTAGGGTAGACCTTTTACCTCTGCTTTTACAGAATGCATTTCCCTGAGTTCCTCATTGGGAAATCCGTTCCAAAATAATGTTAGAAGCATAAAGGGGTACATTTTGTGAGGCACACAGGCAGTGGATAACTAGGTGGAAAAGGCTAGTGAATTGATCTGTGCCTCATTTCTGACTAAACCTTTTAAGAACTCCATGGGAAGTGGGTAGAATATTTTGAGTATCTTTTTATGAACACTCAGATATGATTCCACAGAAGACAAAGATGTCTGGAAGAAGGCATTTTTGTGGATGTTAATCTCAGTGTTTTTCATATCCGGTCATGATTTGACTCTGGAAGTTCCTTAATAATATGAAGAATTCGGTAAGATTTTATAGCAAGTTGCTTCCTGTTTGTCTTTGGAGACCTCATGATCTAATGTAGGATGATCATCTGCCAAACTGGGCAGGGTAACAATCAGTCCTGGGCAAACACTTAAAATGCTTAAAAATGCTTTATAAATTAGCAGTTTCAAAAATTGAGGATGGGGGGGCCGAATACTATTTTATAAGCTTCTTTTATATCTAAGTTTGGAAGAGGACATGGGGGCAGATAGACTAACACCTTCATTTTACAGATGAGAAAACTGAGGACCAAGGAATATAAATGCCATAATTTAGGTTACATAACTTCTTAGCTGCAGAACCAGAATGAACTCTTGATTCCCAGCCCAAGGCTTTGTTATTAGGGCATGCTGCCTTAGATTTTCCCACCAGATCAAGCTGCTGGCCTGGGTAGATTTCTAATAATTGATATTTCATTTTTGATAAAAGTTTGTTTTGTGAAGCCTGCATCACATTATGTCCTTTCAGCACTGTAAAAAGGAGCTTAATTTGAATGTCCTTGTAGCATACTGCACCAATGAAGTGTACCAGCTTAACCAGTACAGTATTATCACCAGCCTCCAAGAACACTGTGTAACTTTTCCCACCTGATGCTAGCCCCTATCTGTCACGTTCAGCTTCAGTTTTGAAAAGCTGCCCAATTCCTCCTGTATCTGACTAATCTTACAGAAAGATGCTGCCTTTAGTGTATGGTGATTTTCAAGTAATCCTCCCCCACAAACCTACTTCAAATTAATGCACATAAGTAAATGGAGTTATTTTTTCCATAGAAAACATCAGCAGATATAACAAAAACATAGATAACAAATTAGTTGACCGTTATGTTGAGACATCTAAGTTTATGTAAAAATTGCTAAGTCATGGAGACAAAGCCAAGTATGTACATGAGACCTAGCCTTTGGATTTCTTAAGCTGTCTGTTGAATGTTAGGCATCTTGAAATTGTCACAATTGACATTTTGGATGTTCAACTTATATCCTTTTTTTTTTTTTTTTAAGATTTATAAAGTTGAACTGTTCAGTGGGGGAAAAATCTTTCTTAAGAAAAGAAGGGGGGATCTGAACATGGACAAAATCCATCTGAAAATATCTGTGACTCAAAGACTATCTTTAAGCATTATATGTGGGCCTGAGTGAGCTTTATAGGTTTTGGGTGCCACCAAAGTCATGGTGTGGTTGAAGGAAAAGGTAATGATGGAAGATTAAACCAAAAAACAAAGGAGTGAGTAAAAGGAAAGAATGGGAGTGGAAGATACTCCCAGAAGTAGTTCTGGATATGTACGTTTGTTCTGAGTTTTCTTACTCTTGGATTTTTTTTTTTAACAGCTTTATTGAGTTATAATTTATTTTTCTCAAACTTCATCTGTTGCACTTGCACAATTCAATAATTTTAAGTACCTTGAGTTTGTCATTTAAGTCTGCCACTTGGCCTTCATTGTGTCTAATGAGAGGTTAGTCATTAATTGCATTGTTCTCTTTTCTTCTCTGTTCTTCAGATTGGACAATTTCTATGGATCTATCCAAATTCCCACATTTTTCTTCCATATTACATTTTCAGGTGAAACCTGAAATATTTGTGAAGTTTTCATTTGGGTTATTGTACTTTTCAACTCTAGAATTTCCATTTAGTTCCTTATAATTTGTGTCTCCTTATTGAGATTCTCTATTTGCTGAATCATCGTCATCATATTTTCCTTTAATTCTTGTTTCCTTTCATTCTTTAAATATATTTATACCACTTCTGAGTCTGTCAGTTATATCCAACATCTGAATTCCCTCAGTTATAGTTTCAATAGACTACTTCCCCTTCTCTCCCATGCTGCATTTCTTTGCATGTCTCATAGTTTCTTTGTTGAATATTGGACATTTTAGATAATTTCTTGTAGCAGCTCTGGATTCTGGTTTTTTCCACCTGAAGAATTTGTTGTTTGTTGAATAACTTGCTTTGTCTAAATCTATGAAGTCTCTCTCTTCTGTAGGGTGTGGCCCTTGGTGCCTCTACTCTGTTTCTTTCCTCCTTTCCTTCTCCTTCTCTTCCTTCTTTTCCTCTTCTTCCTCCTCTTCCTTCTCCTCCTCTTTCTTCTGCTTCCTCTTGATTTTATTTTTTAAGTCTGACTTTCTAGGGATCATCTCTATCAGGAGAAAGGAGAGTTCAATTCTAGCATATGCCTCAATAGCTTAGGGTTAGCCAACAATTGGTCAGAGGCTGTGCTCAAACACCTTGAATCAGTATGGCTTCCATCATCTACTGATGGATCTGAGTGGGCTTGGGAGTATATTCAAACTTCAGATCACTTTCAAGTCTGTATCATCTTTTGCCTTCTGCTGACCTCTCTTGAATCTCCTTTTCATATGCCCAGACTCAGCTCTGTCAACTAGGAACAGTGTAGGTGGCTGTGTATGTGCACAGCCTCTGGTCAATTCAGGATATTTGAAGAGTTTATCACATTAGCTATGGATGTCTCATTTCCCATAACTATCTGTTTAAGTTCTGGCTGGTCCCCCAGTCCAGTGTTTACCCCAAACAGGCCAGCAACCTGAGGCTAATGGAGTCCTGGCCCTTCCTTGCCATCAGATCTCCTCTTTAATTGACAACGCTCCAAATCAAGTGAACTCCCTCCAGCAATAGCAGCAGCAGCAGCAGCAGTGGGAACAGTTTATAATTTTCATGGCCTGTCCCACTCTGGTTGTACAGCCAGGCTGAGAACTGAAGAGAGATGATTGTAACCTTGGGAAAAATGCCACAGACTTCTGCTGTTCTTACCCAAAGTTTAGTAGTTGTCATGAATAAGTGCTTCTCAGTTGTTGTATGTCTTTGGTCAAATTCCAGCGTGCTGAAATGATTGGTTTTGACTGTTTTGTCCAGCTTTATAGTTGCTTTTGGGAGAGAGTATTTTTTGACTTTTTGAAAATTCTTGACTTATTTTATTCTGTCATAGTGGAAGTTGGAAGTCTCCTCAACTTCATTTTAATGACAATATCTTCATTGAAGATATGTGGCCCATACCCTTTGCATGTGGATATAAAAGCTCAGCACATGTTCCAAAGGTCATGCAATATATTTGATAGTATGTCCCTGCAGGAAATACTCCGTTCATTATGCAACTTTTTTTTTTTTTTAAGATTTTATTTATTTATTTTTCAGAGTGAGCACAGGCAGACAGAGTGGCAGGCAGAGGCAGAGGGAGAAGCAGGCTCCCTGCTGAGCAAGGAGCCAGATGTGTGACTGGATCCCAGGACGCTGGGATCATGACCTGAGCCGAAGGCAGCCGCCTAACCAACTGAGCCACCCAGGCATCCCATTATGCAACTTTTAAGAAGCACACAGATTTGAGGCTCTACCCACACCTCTGCCTCTATTTCACTGTGAATGAACATCAAGCTTTTTCATTTCTGAGTGCTGATAACCAAGGTGCAGAAGATGATTCTTCTCCTTGGCCATAATAGCAGTCATTTAGTTTACAGTTTGGGAGAGTGACAATAGAAGGGCATTATCTTTCTGCTCTCTTAGTGATAAATATTTAAAAAGTATTAAGAATCTCTACCATTTAGTGAGCGCTTACTATGTGCTGGGTACTTTGTTAAGCATTTCACAACTTTGTGTGTCTTTATCTCCATTATAAGACTTAGAAAAGGTAAGTCACCTGCTTGAGGCCACTCAGTCAGCATATTGTGGAGAAAGAATTCAAATCCAGGTCACTTGGATGCCTAATTCCATGTTACTAATGACTAGGCTACTACTCCTTTGAGGCATCACTACTCCCAGACATCAATCCAACAAATTAGGTTCACACTTGTTTTGAGAGACTGGCTTTCAATAAGGCAGCATTTCTGCTGATCTGCCCATGGTGATTCTTGTCTGTTTCAACTGCAGTCTTCCTTCTCTAACCCTTCTTTACTGACTCACCAAATTTAATTATAATTTGGGTAATGGAGGAGGGGGTTCAACGAATTGTGCTTAACAATATATTATTTTTCTTAATCTTTAATTTTTTTCAACTGAAGGATACATCTTGTCACAGCCTGGGTCCCCTGAGAAGTGGCATCTAAAATGGAGATTAGCATACAAGAGATTTATTAGGGAGTACTCTTGGGATCAACACCATTGAAGGGAATGGAAGTAGGCAGAAATGAGCAGAGGAAAGAAATGGAGCTATAATGGAATTTCAACAGAGTTCTGGTTCTGAAGATAGGATAGCTTTTTCAGAGGTCAGGGATAGTCACTGGGACTTTTATACCCACAAAGATCTATCACTGGGTATAGGCCACCCTGGGAGGACAGGGTATGGCTTGGGGTGAGGCAGAATTCCCCAAGTAGGGCTGACCACTGATAGTTATTAGCCAACATCACCTGCTCCCAGCTGGGGAAAATACATCTTTCATTCCTTAAGGAAGATTTGGGCAATTTATTGGAGTGCCCAGCACAACCATTTATATATATACATTTTTTTCTGTTGTTATTACTATTTCTTTAATTTGGCAAAGTTGTTTATTGAGAAAAGGACTTTTTGTTGTTGAGATATAATTGATGTAATATTGTATTCATTTTAGGTATACATTATAATGATTTCATATATATATCATAGTTCTTTATTCTTTTGTTTATTCAAATAACATAATTTTTAAATGTGAAAGTTTTACATGGGTACTGTATGAGAAGCTGAAGATACAATAATGAAAAATATCTACAAAGTTCCTGTTTTTATAATGCTTTTAGCTTGGGGGAGACTATTTGTATTTCATTTTCTTCCTTGAAGTCTCTTGTTTAAGCAGAAATTGGTTCTAGGTCAGTAACTCAATATGGCTTAATTTAAGCCAATTTTAATCTCTCATCCAAGCCTTAAGCACTTGGTTGTTGTATCCCAAATCCTTCTAAATTAGAGAATATCTTTCTTAGAATTATACTAGACAATGTTTAGAAGTTTTTACCATCTGTAAAGTTACAATTACCAGTTTAATGGACTGTGAGCTGAGGGAAAGGAGCCTTTGTATTTAAAAAAAGGCATTAAAAATTAATTATAATTTTTGACAGAAAGTGGTGATAGCAGCAGTTGAATTTGTTGCTCAAGATTATCCTATCTTAGCGTTATCCTATTATCCTTAAAAAAGAAATAGTGTGTTTTAATTGTAATTACTTTTGATAATTTTTTTTTACCCTAGGAGGTAAATTATTAATTAGGGTGTGCATTATAAATTACTTTTTTATTAGGTGATTTCTGTCTGACAATAGTTTCTAGTTTTTTTTTTAATTAAACTATGTCTCTAAGATTTATTATTAATAGCTTTGGGTTCTATTAAGAGGGAGGCTAATCTGATTTCCACCTTATGACTCCACATACAACTAGAAAAATGATTGTGCCCAGCTGAGATAACTGGTGAATTACATATGGCCAATACAAATGGCTCTGGTTGATGGATCATTTTTATTTTTAAATTTTATTTATTATTGTTTTTTAAAAGATTTTATTTATTTGTCAGAGAGAATGAGAGAGCACAAACAAGGGGAGTGGCAGAAGGTGAGGGAGAACCATGTGCTCCACTGAGCAGGGAGCCCAATGTGGGATTTGATCCCAGGACCCTAAGCCAGATCCCATGACCTGAGCCAGAGGCAGACCCTTAACTGACTGAACCACCAAGGTGTCCTGAGGAATCATTTTTATTTTTTTATTTTATTTATTTTTCTATTATGTTATGTTAGTTACCATACAGTACATCATTACTTTTGGATGTAGTGTTCCATGGTTCATTGCTTGTGTATACCACCCAGTGCTCCATGCAATCCATGCCCTCCTTAATACCCATCACAAGGCTCACCCATCCTCTGACCTCCCCTCTCTTCTAAAACCCTCAGTTTGTTTCTCAGAGGCCATAGTCTCTCATGGTTCATCTCCCACTCTGATTCCCCCCTACTTCATATTTCCCCTTCCTTCTCTTAATATCCTCCATGCTATTCCTTATGTTCCACAAATAAGTGAAACCATATGATAATTGACTTTCTCTGTTTGACTTATTTCACTTAGCATAATCTCCTCCAGTCCCATCCATGCTGATGCAAAAGTTGGGTATTTATCCTTTCTGATGGTTGAGTAATATTCCATTGTGTATATGAACCACGTCTTCTTTATTCATTCATCTGTTGAAGGGTATCTTGGCTCTTTCCACAGTTTGGCTATTGTGGACATTGCTACTTTGAACAGGGATGCATATGACCCTTCTTTTCACTACATCTGTATCTTTGGGGTAAATACCCAGTAGTGCAATTGCTGGGTCATAGGGTAGCTCTATTTTTAATTTTTTGAGGAACCTCCACACTGTTTTCCAAAGTGGCTGCACCAACTTGCATTCCCACCAACAGTATGAGGGTTCCCCTTTCTCCACAACTTCTCCAACATTTGTTATTTCCTGTCTTGTTAATCTTTGCCATTCTAACTGGTGTAAGGTAGTATCTCAATGTGGTTTTGATTTGAATTTCCCTGATGGTTAATGATGATGAACATTTTTTCATGTGTCTGTTAGCCATTTGCCTATCTTCTTTGGAAAAGTGTCTGTTCATGTCTTCTGCCCATTGTTTTACTTGATTATCTGTTTTTTGGGTGTTGAGTTTGAGAAGTCAGCCCTTTGTAGTGTCATTTGCAAATATCTTCTCCCATTCTGTGGGTTGCCTCTTTGTTTTGTTGACTGTTTCCTTTGCTGTGCAGAAGATTTTTATCTTGATGAAGTCCCAAAAGTTCGTTTTTGCTTTTGTTTCCCTTGCTTTTGGAGACGTGTCTTAAAAGAATTTGCTGTGGCCAGTTTTGAAAAGGTTGCTGCCTATGTTCTCCTCTAAGATTTTGATGGATTCCTGTCTCACATTGAGGTCTTTCATCCATTTTGAGTTTATCTTTGTGTGTGGTGTAAGAGAATGGTTGAGTTTCATACTTCTGTATATAGCTGTCCAATTTTCTCAGCACCATTTATTGAAGAGACTGTCTTTTTTCCATTGGATATTTTTTCCTGCTTTGTCAAAGATTAGTTGACCAAGGAATCATTTTTAAATGAATATTTCCTTTTCACGTTTTTTTCACCATTGTATTTCACTGTAGATTTTAAGTTAATTTGCCTAACGATTACGCATGTGTCAGGAGAAATAGCTCTTTAAAGAACTTATCCAGGCATAAAAAGAAATCAGGGAGAGAACAAGAAAACTCAATGTAGAATCAACTCTAAGTGATAAAACAAATAAATGAATAGATCACCAATAATGTTACCATTTGTGCATAAATGGGGTACCTTGGCTAAAACTGAATCCTAAGACATTTTTCCTTCTGAACTTTCATAAGGGAAAACAAACAAACAAACAAACAAAACAACAACAACAACAACAACACAAAAAAACAACAACAAGCTGTGACCAGTAAAAACCTCCAACAACAAAATTGCTATTAAAATAGAACTATCTAAAAGTATAAATTAGTTTTTTCTTCAGTTTATCTTTTGAGCCACCAGTCTTTTGTTTTGAGAAAACTGTTTGAAAAAATGGGGTCTTGGAGGAATATATATTTCATATAGGTCTGGGACAGCACCTTATAACCAAACTCTAGTATATCTACACCTAAGTAGATAAATAAAGACCATATATAGCTTCAATCTTTCAGGTCAGATTTGCTATCTAATGAGTCAGTCCCAAACTTAGGAAAATAACATTTGGTTTTTAGAGATCTTTGGATTTCAGAATTGGGTGAGAGATTGTGCACCTGTGCTAATGAGGTATCTTTCTATCACTAGAAACCTAGCATCATTTACTCCCAGGAAAATATTCTGAGACCTCATCACTTTAATAATTGAACTAATCTAGGAGGAAAGTGAAGGCATTTGACATGGGGGCTGGTGCTCTTCTTCTTTGTTTGGGAAGTGTATTGGGATAGGGTCTGCAGCCTCAGAGTTAGCTCTTACCCTCACTCCCCAAAGGAAGCCTGCGTTTTCTGTCTCAGTTCTCTGTTAGGTTTTTGACTCAGAAAAGAACTCTACCACGAAGTAGATTGGTTTGTGCTGTAACAGTGGGACCCTCAGCAGCCTCTTAATCCTTTTTTCTTAAGTGTGATAGGACAGCACAGAGAAATCTAGCAGCATGAATAAGAAAGACCAAGATAAACAAATAAAAAATGAAATCTGAAGGAAACCTCAATCATTTAAGAAACAGAATAAGACCTTAAAAGAAAAATACTCATAGTCAAGAAAATATTACATAAAATAAGAGCAATCAGGTATGCAAGAGCTCTTAAAGAATAAAAATATCATTGCCTATGGAAAAAGAATTTAGTGCAAAAGCTGGAAAATGAAGTAGGAGAAATCTCCCGGAATGTGAAACCATAATACAAAGAAATGGAATAGATGAAAATGCATGAGATAAGGGGCCAAACCAGGGGGTCCAACATCTTTGGAGAAAAAGAACAGGGAAAGTGAAGGGGAAGAAATATTCAAAGCAGTAAGAGAAAAATAGTTTTCCCAGAGTCAGTTTGAAAGGCCTACTCAGTGAATGAAAAAAGTTTGTGTTTGGAGTACTTTAGGAGGACAAAGTGGAAGAGTAAGGCCAGGAGTTCTGTCTTTGGAGAGCCCAGTAGTGGGCGGGAGTTAGGGCCCTTTTGGCGGATTGTTCTGAATCTAGTTGTAGAGTGAAATGTGATTTCTTTCTCTCTAGCATTCTGACCAAATGGTGGTGGTGGTGGTGGTGGTGGTGGGGTGAGAGAGAGAGAGAGTCCAGGAAAACACAAAATGTTAGATTCAGATCCTGCTGGCATTTATTAAGGCACTTAAAAGAAAGAGCTTTGAGTGCCCTTATTAATTCAGGAGTACAGGGGAAGAAGAGATTACCACATAGAATGTACTCATCGTCTCATTCATCTGTATATGCATGCAAGCTTAGAAGGTAATCTGGGAGACTATATCCCATCTCCAGATGGTGAGATGATGGGTGATTTTTATTTTCTTTTTTATAATTTCCTGTATTTTATGAAATAAGTGTGTATTTGTTTTATAAATAAAAATACTAAACTTGCTTCCATGTGTCGGGGGGTGGGGTGGGGAACTTTCTGTATTTAAAATGCAAATTCTCTTGGGAGAAGAAGGTGAAAACTTGAAGAGAGTAGCTTGTGAAGGCAGGAGTAGGAGATACCCCTCAGGGTGCTGAGAAAGAAGGCCTGCAGTGGGAGAAACTGCAGAATGAGGAGGTTGTAAACCCCAAAGGTTGAGCTAAAGATAAGCTTCATCTACCTCGTGGTTCATATAAGACCTGTCTTAACAAATTTCTGAACTGAGATAAATAATTTTCTTACACTGACGACTTGTTGCTTGAGGGCTGATGCTATCCAAGATTATCTCCTAAGGGGCAGAAGAAACAACCAGATCTGGAAAGAGTCTGGCCAGGGCCCAGCTGTGAGAGGAAGGGAAGGAGCCCAGGGTTTATGATGAGGTGGTTGGGGCTTGGCTTACGTAAGGCATTCTGTGAGCCCAGAGATCTTTCAACTCCTCTTAAGTTTATTTGAAAATAGATATAGAATGATTTGCTGACCATTCCAGCATCCTGAAAGAATATTTCTGCGGCCATTGTCCCTATTGTCATCATGAAAATACATTTATTCTCAATTGATCCATGGGGAAGGCTATTTTGGGCACTTTGAAAAGCAGGTTAATAAAGTAGAAATGGTTTCTTTCTTTCTTTCTTTCTTTCTTTCTTTTTTTTTTCCCTAAGAATTTGCAGATTGTGAAAGAGAACAGTTTAAAAGCTTACTCTATGTAAACAGAAATCATAAAATGTAGCTTCTCACAGGGAAGCCCTGCCTGAATGACCGTGTGATGATCCAGTTGGTTAAAAATATCTCTTAATTGAATTTAGGTCACTAGCTTGGGCCTTGCACCCCCATGGTAGTTCAAGTTTCCAGAATACTCAATATTAAATAATTCTGGATTAATTTGATAATCCATTTAGGAGAAAAATGATGGAGAATTGTCATAAAATTTTCCATCCAGGTTAAATTTTTTCTCCAAAAAAGCATTACGTTTATAAGATTAAAACAAATAATTCAAGCTCTAAAAGTTACTTTTCCCTACAAAAATACTATTGTGGAGTTGTATTTTTTTTCAAAGCAGAGAGTAACAAAAGCAGGGGGAAGGTAGGAAAAGAACAGAAAATTGGATTTAAGAGATAATGTATTGCATTTAAAGAACTCCAATGCCATTACTTTTCATCACTTAACTTTTCAAAGAACACTTTCAGCTTCCTTATTTGCATGTTTCATTGTTTTCCAGCCTTTACACTGTATGCTTAAAATGCAAATGGAATAATATAAGAATAATGAGAAGTAATACTTGGAAATGTTCTGAGAAAATGTTGAAAAAGAACCTGGTTTCCATCTGATTGAAAGGAGGTGAGACTTGAGAGAGCAGTCAGACTAGATATAATTTTATCTTAAACTCTAACTAGTGGCACCATTGCTATCCTGTTCTCCTGTGTATTGTTGAAAATTAGTTCTTATTACTCTTTCATGACTCCCTTATTCTTTGTCCATTTCTCTTATTCTTCACATTTGCTGTCTATCAATCAGTTAACCTCAATTCAATGAACATTTATTGAGTATTTATTAACTATTCATTGCCATATCTGGAATGTGGAATAAATAACTCTTTAATAAGGAAAGCTTGGGTAGCTCAGTCAGTTAACCCTTCAACTCTTGATTTCAGTTCAGGTCATGATCTCAGGAGTTGTGGGCTCAAGCCCTGCACTGGGCTCTGTGTTCAGGTGGAATCTGCTTGAGATTCTCTCTCTCCCTCTGCCTCTGCCTCTGCCCCACTTGTGCATGTGTGCTCTCTTTCTCAAATAAGTAAATAATGTCTTTTTTTTTTTAGATAAAAACAGGGTTTGGGTAAGGGACACACATGGGGAAACATTTGTCAGCCTCCTGCTCTAACTCCTTTCGATATCTGACTCTCCATTGAATGGGGTAGAAAATCAGACATCTTTGGTTCCAGTCTTGCTCTCCCATTTCCCAAACATGCTACTTACCTTCTCTGAGCCTCAATTTCTTCATCTGTAAAAGAGACTAATAATGCCTTTCTCATTGGAGACTGTGATAATTGAGACAATACAAGTAAGGTGCTTATAGAAATAGCTCAGATGGGAGTGCCTGAGTGGCTCAGTGGGCTAAAGCCTCTGCCTTTGGCTCAGGTAATGATCTCAGGATCCTAGGATCTAGCCCCACATCGGACTCTCTGCTAAGCAGGGAGCCTGCTTCCTCCTCTCTCTCTCCCTGTCTCTCTGCCTACTTGTGATCTCTGCCTGTCAAATAAATAAACAAAATATTAAAAAAAAAAAAAAAGAAGGAAATAGCTTAGATGATTTCTATCCTTTGGTTTGTGATATAACAAAGGAAGTGTAGGTTGACTGGCCACCATACTTTGCCTGAGATTGATAGGTTTCCTAGGACATAGTTCTGTCAGTTTTAAAAAGGAGTGGTGCCAGACAAATGTGAATGAAGTGGTCACCCTAAAGATAGAGGAACATGTATTCAGTTATTCTTTTTGTTTGTTTGTTTTTTAAAGATTTATTTATTTATTTGAGAAAGCAAGAGAGAGAGTGTTCGTATGCACAAGCAGGAAGGAGAGGTAGAGGGAGGGGGAAAGAACTTCAAACAGATTGCAAGTTGAGTTCAGAGCCTTACATGGAGCTTGATCTCACAATCCTGAGATCATGACCAGAGCTGAAATCAAGAGCAGGCTGCTTAACTGACTGTGCCACGAAGAAGCCTTAATCCCAAATCAAATGCATCAAATTGCATTCTACATGAACAAAATTATTCTGGGGCATAGGGCAAAGGATGGCAAATTCCTCCGTACAGAAGAAGAAAGAGACTTCTATACAGACAGAACTGAAGAAGCAAAGGCATGGAGGTGAGAAACTGCATGGACCTGTTTGTGGAAGCCTTAAGCAGTCTGGTGTGGGAAGCCTAAGAGTGTATGAAAGGGTGCAGCGAATCAAAAGTTCAGAAGAATACGGGATGGCCAGACTATCCAAGGCCTTGAGTGTTAGGCTGAGAGGACTATGGATTTGTTCAGAGGTAATGGGGAGATGACCTGGAGAGGGATGGAACAAAGGTATGACATATACTTCTCAGACCTTAGTCTAACCCTGCAAGATAAAGAGCTCATGTGACCACTTCAAATAGATTAAAATGAACAATTTGTTTCTAACTCTCATTTTATTATTAAGTAATCACAAATTTTCCATTATATCAAGTATTTAAGATGGCTCTCCTTATATGATGACAGATAAAGGGTGCAAAGTCATTTTTGCTACCTTCCACATTAGAACTTTGGGGCACCTTGATTCTCCTCTTCCCATTATCCTCCTTATCTAATCAGTGGCACAATATATTGGTTTTTGTCTTCATGGCCAAATTTTCTTCCTCTCTATTCACTAGCTTAGGCCCTAATCGTGTTCCTCTAGATTCAGGAAACAATCATATGTGGCCTGTGTTCCTAGCCTCTCTCTCGATATTCATTCGATATCTCGATAAATATTCATCCTGAATACTGTGCCCAATTAATCTTGTTAAACAACATTTTTGTCACGTCACTCTCCTATCCAAGAACCTATCACAGCTTCTTATTAACACCTGGATCTAGGCCACCTCTGTTAGCCTGCCTTTAAAATTTCTTCATCAATGTGCCCTTCCTTACAACTAACTACTCAGGTTCCCAGAAACCATTTGTGTTATTCACATCCATCTTCTCGTTGTCTTTTTGCTTTGTTTGGTTTTTGTTTTTAAATTTTTAATTGTGGTAAAATACACATAACACAAAATTTACCATCTTCAGCATTTTTAAGTATACAGTTCAGTAGTGTTAAATATATTCACATTGTTGTGCAACCACAAATCTCCAGAAACTTTTCATCTCTTTTTGTCTTTAACACCAGGCCTTCCTCACAAATCCAGCCCCTCCATCTGTTTCAAACCGCTTGCCACACATGGAATTGAGTTTCTTTTCTTTTTCTCTTCCTGTTTAAATCCACAGCCAAACCCCAAGAAGAGAAAGCCTATGTAAAGTCTATAAAAGAATAGGTGCTCAATAAATGGTTCAAGTTCAAGTACTACTGTTCTGTTTAGTCTTAGTCTGTGGTTATAGCTTGTATGTGGAGAACATGTTGTCATTCACAGGTCTCAGGCACAGAGGTCATTTCAACTGGTCCTCACCACAGCCCTATATGGTAGATAAAGCAGATGCTCTTACACGCAGTTTTCAGAGGAGGAACCCAAGAATGACTAAGGTACTTGTCCAAGGTGATGCAGTTAGTAAATGACAGATCTGGTAGTAGAATCCAAGTGTTCTGGCTCCTAACACAGAGCTGTTTGTCCTGGGTCTGCCTGCCTCATTTCTTTGAAGCATATCTTGTCTCCCCAACAAGAGTGAAAGTTCTCTGAGTGAAGGAACTACAAAAATTATCTTCAGCAGCCCTAGCATATGGCTGAGTCTTGGGCACAAAGATTCTGTTTCTTAAGGTTCTTATCAGTTTATTGTTAATTTGTCACACTGTTATCTATGGTTTCTAAAATATTTAAATCATTTTATATATATAGTTCATGTGTTTCCTCACATGACTCAGCAGAAGAGACTTTTAGTTCTCACTTAATTCTTCTAGGTACATGGGAAAACTGTACCTTCCTTTCTTCCCTGTCACCCTTGAGAGAGGTCAGATGATGAGTTCTGGCCAACAGGCTGTGAGAGGCGGTGCCATGGATCTTTCCAGTCTCTTTTCTCCTGCCACCCTTGTCATGGAGGGGGACTTGTGGAGAGATGGTAGAGTCCCAGGATCTGAGCAGCATGGATGCCACATTGAGACTTGGAGAACAGCTACCCTGGAGAATGGCCCAGGTCTGCCGTGGACTTTGTGAGGTAATCAACTTTATCATGTTAAAACCCAAAGATTTTAGTTTATTTTTCTCTTTTAACCTCGGCATAATCTACCCTATTCTGACAGTACAACATGGAAAGCATCTCAAACTCTCAGAGTTGCCCTGGAAAAATCATAAGGAATTGTTCTTCTTAATTTATGGTTGGGAAATAAACAAGGGCACAGAGATGTTAAAGAAATGACCTTGAGCCATTCCTCAGGTCAGTCTCTTAATCCAAGTTGGATTTCCCCCACAAACTTAAGGACTACTGAATAAGAAATGTAAATCAGGTGCAGAAAAATGTCAATGAATACTCCAACCCTCTCTGCTTCTACCATAACTTCCTTTACCTTAGCTCTCCTCCTTGCTTCACAGCCATCTTCCCTTTTCTGTCTGGTTTCCTACTTAACTGCCAGTTGAAGACTTTGCCAAAGCAGGCTATGTTGAAAGAGGCATTATTATTTATCACTGTGTTGTCAGAGTAACACCAGTCTGCACAAAGATGCAGCTGAAGAACTGGCATGTGTACAAAAGATAGTTCTGCTTGTCTTATACAGACTTCTTGGTCCCCATCTCCTCCTACCCTTGGCCTGTGTGAGGAAAAGAGAGGGATCAAGCTTGCCATCTTTCTAAAGAGGAGCATATCTCTAAGAAAGGAGAGAGAGAGAGCACTTGCATAATCTCATAGTTAAGTTTCAGTTTAGTGATGGTTATTACAATTTTCTCATGTTTCCATGTAAATCCTTTCCTAATCAAGCCAATTCTTATTACTAACTCTAAATAAAATCCAATTATCAGAATTTATGGTCTTCTTTTCATTTTTTTCCCAATTTCAGTTGAAATTTAGACTTTCATATAACCTTAATTCTCTAAAGTTTTACACACACTCTCTCTCTCTCTCTCTCTCTCTCACACACACACCCACACACACCCCTCTTACATAATATATGAAACTTGATATACACAAAGTCTATAGTATTTTTTCAAAATTCCTTTCTTTCTTTCTTTTCTTTTTTTTTTTTTTTTTTTTTTGAGTCTGGTTTTTGGGGGTGTTGGAGGAACGGTGAATGAGACATTTAGCCTTGGAACCAGATTAATTTTTCTGTATAAATTTGCATGGCCTACCAGGAAGTTACTAATGTTTCTTTGCAGCATTTAAAGTTGAACAGATTATTCAATTCATATTTGAACCTCACAATTTACAACTATTAGGAAAAAGCTGAGAGGGAGGCTGAAAAGATGTTCCTTGGGGGAATTTTCATTGCTGAAATAAAAGATACCAATAGACTCACAAAAAGTTCCATAAAACAAATGGGAAAAAAATGTTACACTGAAGATACAGATAATTTGGGAAGCTGCAGCCATCTGGTTATGGTCAAAATAGCTGCTTCTGATGTCCTTAGATGGTACAAATTACTGGCAGACCTCAAAAACCAAAACAGGAATCCATTTTGAGATCAGATTCCTTTTGCCTTCAAGACATGTTTATAAAGAAATCAAGATTAGAGGAAACAGAGGAAGAACTGAAGTGTGGAGAGAACGTATCACCAAAGGGTTGCTTAATTTGGCCCGTGATTAACATGAGCTACATTTGGACGAGAGGGCAGGTGGATGACCAGCCCCAGGTCATTCATTTGGCTTTTTCATTTTACGATAACCAGTAGTGCCCCCAGTTTCCCACCCAGGAGCTGTTTGGTGATTTTGTAAGGGCTCTGTTACCAACGGCAACCAAGAGTCTTCTTGGGATAAGGTAGTGGACATTAACCAGATACGACATGCGATGGTGACTAGCAGACAGTTGCTTCTAAGCACGTAGGACTCACTCCTTCCAAGGCTCCATCAAAAATGTGGAGGGAGCACTTTGCAAGGTTTAGGTGGAGAACTTCATTTGTACAAGTATTAATATGATTTGAGCATTTAAAGTAAAAGTACTCTAAAAAAAAAAAAGTAAGTGAATGTATAATTCCCAGGTCAACAAAATCTTAGTGTACTGGTGTCATTACTGAACTGCTTCAAGCTGACTCATCTTCCTTTCAGTCACTGCACAACTAGCTGGGGCACACCCTCAGCTCCCTCTTCCAACCCCGTGTTCCCCAGTCGTGTGAGCATGGCACCATCCCCCTCGCTTTTTTAAAAGCTTAGATAACCTTTTATTCCCCTCACATCTTCTCTTCTATCTTTTTCCTTACTCCCTCCTCAATTTCTAGGACTGCCCTCTGCTCAGGTCCGTTTCTGATTTCCTGTTCCAACAATCTGTGAGGTCAGAAACTAAGAAATCAAATAATTTCCTCAAAATACTTGTTTTTTAGTAAAGGGGAGGGAAGAATGAGGAAGGGGGGATTGATATTCTTGTATGTAAAAAAAACCAATTTGCATACTTTAACAGATAATTTAAGCATACTATTTATGCAGATTTTAAAAATCATTTGAAAATGTTTTTTTTGAAACCACTTTAAAAAATACTTCAGAATAATTGCATGGAATATTGAAGAAAACAGCCTCTACCTTATGCAGGTTGTATGCGCCTTGTTTTCGACTTGGTCTTTACACTGTTTGAAACACTGAATATCCTTTTCATGTCTTCAGTTGCGATGGGAATTGATGCATAGTGTGTGTAAATAAAATAATCTTACTCAAACAGTTACTATATGGCAACACAGAAATTCATTGTGAGATTCCTGGGGGCCACTTCAAAGACCTAAGTATTCCTTCACCAGATAGGTTGCAACAGAGGTATCACTAGAAAACTCCTGGCCTGTGAATTAAGAAGGCTACTTTGCTTGTGTCAAGGTTCCCTGAAAGAAAACCATCAGTTGTTTCAAAATGAGTCTTAACGTGAAAAGTCTCAAGGGCACAGGTTCTGATTTATAGATGTTGATTCAGAGTCAAGCTACTCTGTGTAGCTGGGCTTCTAGGTAAATAACAGAACTTATCCATAGGTGGTTAATGCTTCTGCTGAGTAATACCCAGGAGGTCAGTCGAAACTGAAATGAATTTAACAAATTTGGAGTTGATTTTTGGCTGAAAAATGTGTCTGTATTAGGTAGGATAGGTGAATTGCCAGAAGAATAGACCTGAAAATATATTATGGCTAAGACAGCATAGAAGTATATTTCTTGCTTGTATAGTGATACTGGGCAAGTGAACAAACCAGAAGGGTGGCTGTTTTCCATGAAGTCATGTAGGGCCTGGGATGACAGAGGCTGTGCCATCTTTAGGTGCTTCCAAGTGCACAGCTGGTAGGGGACAAGTGCAGAGGAGCACGTATGGAAGGCTTTCGTGGGCCAGGTCCAGAAGTGGCATGCATCTCTTCTGCCCACATTTCACTGCTCCATGGTCATGTCTTTTTTTTTTTTTTTTTACTTAATTTAATTTAATTTTTTTTTCAGTGTTCCAAAATTCATTGTTTATGCACAACACCCAGGGCTCCTTGGAATACGTGCCCTCCTTAATACCCAAGACCAGGCTGACCTAACCCCCCACCCCTCTCCCCTCCAAAACCCTTGGCTTTGTTTCTCATGGTTTGTCTCCCCCTCCTATTTCCCCCAACTCACTTCTCTCCATCTCCCAATGGCCATATCTAATTGCAGAGGAGGGTGGGAAATAGGGTCTTCCTGTGCTCCGGGGAGAAGTGGAGGACCTGGGTGTGAGTGTGCAGCCGGCAGTCTCCACCAGTGTCTGTTTATCAATCGGGGTCTGCTGTGACCTCTGGGAATAGACACATTTCATTCAAGAGGGGGAAATTTGTCCAAAAGATATAAAAGGGAGCTCTCTTTTCCAAAGCCTGAGAAGGCCTCCAAGGAGAAATGTTTATTTAATATACAAAGTTACAAACATCAGCACTCCACGCTGTCCCAGCTGTCTGTCTGGCCCCAAACCCAGCAGGAACAGCATGCTGCCCTCCTTCCCCAGGGCAGCCATTGAATATCCTGAGGTTAATATTCAGTTGTTTAAACAAAGTCTTTAACAAAGCTTTACTTAATTCAATATAGTATCATTGAAAACACATTTGTTTGAGTACGTATTTCTGTGTGTGTGTGTGTGTGTGTGTGTGTGTGTGTGTGTGTATTTTCTGTCACTGAGACTAGTGTCTATACCCAGGGAATGACATAACTCTGAACCCAAGTCACTTTTACTGAAGCTACACCCTTTATGTTCCACTCACTATTAAGATGAACATAATATCCTCCTTTGGACTTTTTTGGCATTTGAAAATGAATAAGCACACTCTGGTTGGATAGGCAGTGGGAGTAAGAGACCTTAAAATAACTTAATGACCTTGTTCATTACTGGCCTTAAATTGTATTTAATCTAAGGGTGGGCCCTTGCTGCTGTGTGACTTGCAGAACCAGTTATGTTTCATGTAGAATGACTTTGTTCATCTAAAATCAGAGGTGAAGTCTTTGTCTAGGCTAATTAGGTGGGTAAAAGGGCAAAGCAAACAAAACTGCTTTGGAGCCAAGTTGATTATGCAGGTTTATGAAGAACAGTGAATACTTTTGATAACCGAAACATGCAGATAATCCCTAAATCTCAGTCTACCCATTGGTTTTAACTATTTCCTCCATGGGTTTGGTACCAGGTGCGTCAGGTCAATCAGTTTGTTTTTCCTCTTTCCCCTGCCCTCCGCGCTCCCCCTCACCCCCCACAACCATGGGCTTGCTGTTCTAAGAGAGGGTCTAACGATGGGTGCTGGGAAGAAAATGGTAAGGCTGGGTAGTCCATAAACCATGTGAGAGGCCCCAGGCAACCGAGCATTGCCAGCAATTGATTTTTTATCACTGGGTTTATGGCACAAGCCAGGAGAGAGAAACGGGGTTGGGCTCTGAACCTAGAGAGACTTTGGTGCGAATCTCACCAACACTACTTATCAGCTGTGTGATTTCAACCAATTATTTAACTTCTCTGAGCCCCAGCTCCTCCATCTACAAAAGGAGACTCAAATTGTCATGAGATCCTGTGTGTTACATTCTTAGTCTGGTGCCTGGCATACAGTAAGCACTTAATCAGTGTTAGTTACAATTATTATCTATGAAAAATTCGGGTGTCCCTTTCTTGCCTTCACGTTCCACTCCTGCCTCTATTCCTGATAAGAATCAAAGGGGTGCATATTGTTGAAATTCCTCACCCCAGTGCCATTGTAGTAGTTAATGCAATAGCCCCTAATGCCCTTTCTGACCTTAGGGATGAAACAGCTTGGTGGTTCAGAGCAGCTCTTTCTTCTCAGCTCTATTTTGTTCTTGATATAGCTGTTCTATTCACACACCTTGCAATCTGTGAAGTTAAAATTAACCTATTTGCCAACCTGCGTCTCAGTGAGAAACTGAAAAATTACACCTTCTCTACGCACTAGACAGTGTTTTCTAGTGCATCTTTGATGAAGAATATGTTAAAGGAAGAGATGGCTTAAAGGGAAAAGACTGAGTTCTATCTGCGCTTCGTTTATTCCCTTGGAAGAGTACTCCGCAAATGTCAAAAGCTGGATTGAGAGAACAGGATGTGACATGGAAGTCGCTCAGTTGTGTCTCCACACACGTTTTTGAAATGGGGAATCAAAGTGTGCCAGTGTAACTGTCAGATTTGGGCATATGGAACAATCTAAGGAATCTGACTCTTTCCAGTAACAAGTTTAGCAACTTCCTTTTAAGAGAGAGAGAAAGAAAAACACTCACTGCACTCACAACCAATGGTTATCTTCAGTCAACAGTTCAAAGGAGTCCACTTTCCCATTTTGTATCTGAGCCGGCGTTTCCCTGACTGCGGGCAGCAGTGGTGCAGCCGACCTGGATATTGCCGCTCTTTGATCTTTGGGACCCTGGAGGAACCTGGTAGTCTTCTGGCTCCTCATTATTTCAGAGCCATGATAGGTAGCCAAGAATGGATCTGTTTGCCTTGACCTTGTACTGGAGGGCAGCTGGGTGATGTTTGTCTCTGAGATGGCCTGGACCGTGGCTGCACCAGGCTGCACGATGTATGCTCTTGTATTTCCCATCTCCGTCAGGGAGCCATTGTGAGTTATTCCTCAGTCCTTTCAGGACTTAATTCCTCCTCCTCCCCCACCTCTCCCCAATAATTCTTAAAGACTCTGAAGTTTCAGGTTCTAGAGACTAAAATCAGTGGGGATGGGACACAAACTTTGAGGGAGTGGTCTTCATGGGCTTGAGAACTCCTAAGCCATCAGAAAGCTACTTGAGACGAGACTCTTAGAGATATGATAAGAGGAGAGGAAGGGTTAGAAACACTTGCTTCTTATCTGGCACAGGGAACCTGAAATCAGGGTGATTAGTGTCTGTATAATGGGTAGACTCAAGTATTAGGTAGAGCCCTCTGCCCTGAAATATCCTCTTAATATCTGTCATTTTACTACTGGAGACTTATTCTTTGGATCTGGAGAGGTTTTTAGTTTCCAAAAGGTCTTCGTCTACATCTGTTTGGGAAATAAAATTTTAAAAAAGTGCTTTCACATATATAATCGAATCCTTTAAATGACTATGTGATTTAAGTACTATTATTATTTCCCTTTTACAGATGAAAAACCTGAAGCACAGAGGCACTAGCCACTTTCCCAAGATCCTACAGCTGGGAAACAGTGGAGCAAGGATTTGAACCCAAGCAGTGTAGCTCCAGACCCCTAGCTCTTAGCCCCATGCCCTTCTTTTCTACACTGACAGCATTATTTCTTACATCGCTAGCTCTAACATCTAACTGCTGTTACAGAAACTCCAGTCTCCACAAAGCTCCCACTGCTCCCACCCTCAATTATGTTTTGGGAATTCCCAGAGACTCGTAGGTGTGGACTATTGGATATCAGTATAATGTATAGTACCTACATTATCCCTTTCTCCTATTTGGGTGTCCCCTGGATATTATCTTGCTGCTGCCTCTATATTACAACAGTTTAACCTAAGAAGACTATGTTCTTTATAGTCCCCAGAGAGCCCAACCACGTGGTGTCCTATATTGAAGGAGTGAGGATTTTCTGCCAATGTGAGATACTGGGGCTTGGAGCAGCACTGTGCTGTTGCCAGGTGTAGAGGACTTCTGGCCTGTGGGATTGTCTGCCAGGATC
Source organism: Enhydra lutris kenyoni (assembly GCF_002288905.1). NCBI lineage: Eukaryota > Metazoa > Chordata > Mammalia > Carnivora > Mustelidae > Enhydra > Enhydra lutris. The sequence goes on from NW_019154085.1 coordinate 83,694,958, forward strand.
CCTTTACTAAAAATTGCCCCCATACCCACCCCTTCCCTCCATCCTCATAGTTAACGTAGGAATAAACACCTTAGCATCCTTTCATGTTCTCAGGCTTCCTGGCAGGTCCACCATGGAAAGTGGGCCAATCCCAGCAGTCCTCCCTCTGGACTCAAATGATGGTCCAAGGCTGATTCAAAGTGGGCTACAGAGTCCTTTCCTTGGAGGGACCAGTGTCCAGAGAGAGCTTGAGGTTCTCTTTTTAGGATTAAAGCTCTAAGATGTACAACTTAGCAACTCTCGAAGCTTGTGGATCCTCTAATTCAAAGAAAATCATTCTGCAGGGGGAGAAGAGACAGTGGGTGGGCAGAGAGGCAGGAATGAGGACTAGAGTAGAAGTGCAGTGCGCACTCGAGTCCCCAGTTCCAGTGATTCGAGAGGTTCAACAGCAGCTCTGCTTTCGCTGTGTCTTACTCTTCTTCCTTTCCTGAATGCCATGAACAAGCACAGTGCAGTATTTACTCAAGCTGATTTGAATTGTGTTTAAGTCACTTGCAATGAAAACAAATGTAGAAGTCCAGCAGGTGACCGTTTCTGGCTTAAGTATCTTGGTATTTATTTGCAACTCTCCCTTGAGCTTTGACAAGTGGAGTGAGCCAATCGAGAATTTTCCACCAAAACACTTTCCTAAATTCCATTCTATTCTCCCCCATATTATAATTAGTTCCTTAACCTAAGGCTGATAATTTTAAAGCTTTCACTTATATATGCAAATACACCTGGGAAAAGAAACACCTTAAACCAATATCAGCTAAAAGCCATTATCTGTAGAGAAACTAGCTTAGCTGACAGCTAAGAATATGGCTTCTGGGAAATGAAAACTAGTTGGAGAGAAGCAGAAATTTGATGTGTAAGTCAAGGAAGTGGAAGACAGAATTTGTCAAGGACAAGCCTTGCTTTCTGGATGTGCTCCTTACTTTAGCAGGGTAAATCCAGACGTTTGTATGCTTGTTGTACTTCTTTTCCTACTGAGAATGTGATTAAATTAAGACAAAATATGTATTCTTTGCTGTACTTGAATAGAGCCCAGGGGATTGTTGTTTATTTTATTGTACATACTTTAAGTTTGGGCCTTTTAAAACTTAACATTTAGACACTCCAAATGGGATGCAAATTGGTAATATGTTCTTTTTGAACCAAAGCCTCTAGAACTTTAAAAGAATCAGATTGCAATGCTGCAAGTCTACCTTCTTCATCCCCATTTAACATTCACTGAACTAGGAAAATGGCTGGAGCTAAGAATCCTGTAAATAAGTACCTTTGATTTTCTCCTCCTTGCTAATCAGCCTGCCTAAAACCAAATCTTTGCCTCCTCCTCTTGAAGAGAAATGGAAAAACCGAAGAGAACGCAGCTGTCCTGAGTTTTGCCTGCTTGGTGCCTCTTCGAAGGCTCCCCCAGTTTCTTATACTGTTTAAGGAACATTTATTACTAGAAAGTTTATACACCTGTGCTTCCCGATCCACTCATTTTATCTACCCATGGAATTTTAGATCTGAAAGGGATTTCAGGGACTGAGTGGTCCAAATATTTTCATCATGGACCTTAGAGAATTGACTAGTTTGATCAGGGTCTCAGCCATTTCGAGGTCTTTGGCTCCTAGGACAGTGCTATTTCCAGGTAAAACAGGATTTTCCAAAGTAGATCTGGTGATCATATATCCATGCCAGTTTATGTTCAGTCTCCTTTTGCTTCCTTTTGCTTACCTGTCAAGGCAGAGCTGACAGAACTCATTTTAGCTAATTTTTGATCCCTCTTTAGGTTCAAGGAGCTTGACCTGGGCTCCTAGGCCCGGGGTGGTGGGGAGCATTGGGTAGGTGGGATTGGCTCACTGGTTGTCTGAAGAAGAATCGAGGGAGCTCCAAAAGCTTGTCCAGATGAGGATCTGATGCTCAGTCTAAACTGAAATTTCCATTTCTAGGAACTGAGAGGAGATGGAGATCAAAGGCCATATGATGCAGAATAGAAACCAGTGAGGAGCAGGAAGTTGGGAAGGGAGTTCTGGAAGGCAGAGCTGGAGGAAGTGCCTGAAGCCTTAGAGATGGGGAACTTCCTTCCCTCTTCCCCCTGCCTGCACCCCTCCTTGAGGCTGTGGGAGAAATGATTTGTACCCACAAGACCTCAGTGATTAAATAAAACAGAAACCTCCGTTATCAGAAAAACTGTGTTTCTGGTTGATATTTTTGGCTGAATATTTGTCAGTCTTTTTTATCTCCTTATTAGAAACCCCAGTGTGGAATGACATGGTCACGCCTGAGAAACCTTCTTAAGTCCGTGGGTCTATTATGAGCCTAAGAGATATTGCTGATATATAATCAAAGAGCTATAAAGTGCAAAAAGCAATATTTTTTATGTTTTAAGAAATATATTTTTTGTGGCAAATTCTTGATGTGCTTCCAAGCAAATAATTTATGATTAAAATTCTCTTACCTTTCAGTTTGACAGTTTGGTGTTGAAATGAAAACAAGGAGTCCCTTGAGAAAAGCAATGGAAAAAATGATAGAAATAGGGATTTTTGTGCTGGTGCAAGATTAACTTCTCTGTTTCCTCCCTGAATAGGGAAGGGTGTGGAATGAGGAAATCTGTAGGGAGAGCTCTAGTTAGAAAACTTGTTTATTTTTCTTCTTTTTATCTTCCATTTCTGATTCTGCCTTATATTTCTTATCCTCCTCCTCCTTATCCTCCTTCATTTGACCTGAATTCAGATTTAAAAATTTCAGAAACCATGAATCATATATGTATTTCTTGGACTAATGCAGTACACAAATAAATGCAAGTGTTTTAAACTTGCATGACATATGATGAAAGTGCACAGTGGAGGTATAAGGTGTCGTTTCTGTATAATTGGTTAGAATGTAGGTATAATCATACTCCGAGGAAAGTGAGCCAACTATGTGCTTGCTAAGTTCCTCTTTGCTACTGGTACAGCACCGAGCATGTGCCTGCCCTGCCAGCTCATGTCATTTCATTACTGACATTTTCAGTTCCTCTTTCCAAGCATGCTTTTGAAGTCTGTGATTTGCCTGTACTTATAAAACTGTGGTCACAGATGAGTAGGAGATTTGGAAGGAGTTTAGGAAAAGGGGGTGATGGGAGGTACCCCAAAGAATGGTTTGCTGCCAGGGCTATCCTGGAGGTGAGGGTAGGTGGGTGCTATTGAACCAATGCTGATGGTCTTGATTGGGCCACTTTCTTTACTTTATAGATTTGTACAGACAAAATCTGGTTAAAATGATCATCATGGGAATTACGAAGAAAACGTTGCCTCTTCACCCCATCCATGATCTCCCTGTGGCTCCCACTTCTTTCTTCACAGCAAAGAAGCATTCCTCCCAATATTCTGTGTGGCCCCTCTGAACAATATGGGGAGTGCAGAGGCATCTCTGTGAGTGCATCCCTGATGCACCTCCAAACAGCAGGATGAGTCAAAGATCTAGGAAAACCTGCCTTTATGGGTGCTTTTCTGACTGCTTTTGGCATACTATTCCCCAAGCCATTATCTGCCCCCCCATTTTTTTTTTTTTCCTTGAGGATTAGGGGTTAGGAGTTTCAGCTGAAACAGTATCTTCACTCTAGGAGTTAGTTTTTCTGGAGTCTTGCTCTCTGTGTTCTGGGAGGTCCATCCAGATGTGAGTAGGTATTATGTAAAGATTGTTCTGACCATGGACATCCAGGGTAGATTCTGCGGCTCAGTGATGACATCCATAAGCCAACCTCTTTCAATGTTCTGCCCAGTCATTCTCAATGTGTTGGTATTTGGCTCTTGTGCTGGTTACCTTAGGGCCATAAGGTGGCTGTCATAACTCCTGGCAACAAGGCCATGTTCAAAGACAGAAAGGAGGAGTCAGGATTGGAGCAGATGGAAGAAGAAATGGCTTAAGGTAATTCCCTCTCTGTCTCTGTCTCTCTTTCTCTGTAGGTAGATTAATAGATGTATAGAAAAATAGATCTATAGAGATATATGGGTATATTAAAAGGCCCCAAAAGTTGCTCCCTCATATCTCATTGACCAGAACCATGTCCTGTACAACTCACAGGACAAGTCTGAGGAAGCTAGTACTGGGCAAAAATGAATGGGACTGCTAGCAATGGCTTAACTAATCATGATTCAAATGATGGGGGTGGAACACATCACTGTTCTGCACAAAATGATGGTTCTGTTAGTAATGGAAGAAGGGGTAGATGGCTGTTGAGGGGCCAGACAACAGTTCTACGACAATAACAGGACCATGGTTTTGTTTCATCCTCCTCTATGCTGTCACGGGAATGTGACTCATTCATCCTGCGGGGCTTCCTTCCTAGTCCTAGAGAATGAATCATGATCCTGGGTGATCTAAGCCAATCATGATGGCCTAATTCCCCTTGCCAGTGGTTGGAGGAAGCATGGAAGTGTGGCACAATTTTCACCAATGAGATGTAAGATGAATTGGATAGGGGGCTTCTGGAAAAGATTTGCCTCTCTGACTAAAAATGACACATGAGGTAAAAGAATATTTGATTTTTCCAGAGGATGTTGGCATATATGGTGTGATGGCTGGTGCTGCTGCAGTCATGAGGGGAACCACACAACATGCCGAAAAAGGCAAAGGGAGAGACCAAAGTTCATGGCGCCCAATGACAACTCTATTCTGATGAATTAACTATCCCTGCAGACCCCTAATGAAGAACATATAATATGAATAATAATTCTTATTGTTAAAGGCACTCCAAATCATTTTTTTCTGTTGCTTTCAGTCCATAGAATCTCAGGACAAGAGGCAAGAGTTATTAACTAGATGAGCTTTGCAAAATGTATAACTCAAAATACTACTCCCTAGATATGCTCTCCAACCCAAAGTAACCCATGATCAAATAAATGTGGAAAATTTGAAAACTATATAAGTTTGTGGAAGTTAATGATCAAATTAGCATATCAAAGGGTAGGAGCAAAATTATTCTTAAAGATAATCCTTGCCTCTGCTTCTAACCCTATAGCTCCTGTTTATGAGAGGAGTCAAACAAATAGCATGTAGGTAAGAGAAAATGCTTCTGAATAGAAAATATATTTGATGTAGTAATGCTCTTCCTCTAATAAGAAACCTAATAAAAACCCCTGCTCTTCTCCACTCCTTGAACTTGAATCTATCCTTGAGACTGGGAAACCACTAGCAGGACTCTCACGCTTTGCAAGTATTTTGAGATGGTCCATTGTTTCCACTTAAAGATCAGCTCTCAGTTATGGATGGCTGCACAGACCAGCTGCCCTGACTTTTACAATCATCATAAAGTGTCTTCCTGTTAGTCAATAAGCATTGATTATTGATAACCAGCCATAAACCCCATACTTTGTGAAATCTGAAGAAATACAAGTATAAGATATGGTCTATGTATTAGTTTCCTAGATTTGCTATGACAAGTTACCAAAAAATGGGTTGCTTAAAACAATGGAAATTTATTCTATTGCAGTTCTGGATTTAGGAGTCTCAAATCAAAGTGTTAATAGGGCCAGGCTCTCTCCAAAGGCTAGGGAAAAATCCATTCTTTTTTTTTTTTTTATTTGAATTCAATTTAATTAACATATAGTGTATTGTTAGTTTCAGAAGTAGAATTTAGTGATTCATCAGTTGCATATAGCACCCAGTGCTCATTCCATCAAGTGCCCTCCTTAATGGCTATCATCCTATTATCCCACACCCCTCACCCATCTCTCCTCCAGTAGCCTTCAGTTTGTTTCCTAGAGTTGAGTCTTTGATGGCTTGTCTTCCTCTTTGTCTTTGTCTTACTTTTCCTTCCCTTACCCTATATTCATCTTTCATTTTTTCTTAAATTCCTCATATGAGTGAACTCATGTGATCTTTATCTTTCTCTGGTTGATGGTGACTTATTTCATTTAGCATAATACCCTCTAGTTCCATCCACGTTGTTGCAAATGGCAAGATTTCATTCTTTTGATGATCAAGTAATATTCCATTGTCTATATACACCACATCTTCTTTATCTGTCCTTCTGTTGATGGACAGCTAGGCTCTTTCCACATTTTGGCTATTGTGGACACTACTGCTATAAACATTGGGGTGCATGTGCCCCCTTTGAATCACTATGTATCCTTTGGATAAATACCTAATAGTGCAATTGCTGGGTCATAGGGTAGCTCTATTTTTAACTTTTTGAGGAACCTCCATACTGTTTTCCAGAATGGCTGCACCAGTTTACATTCCCACCAACAGTATAAGAAGGTTCTCCTTTCATTGCATCCTTGCCTATACCTGTTGTTTCCTGAGTTGTTAATTTTAGCCGTTTTGACCAGTGTGAGATAGTTTTTGGAAAAATCTGTTCTTGCCTCTTCTAGCTTCTGATGGTTGGTGGCAGTTCTTGGCTTTCTTTGCTCATGGCAGAGTAACTCTGCCTCTATTTTTTTGTGCTGTCTTCCCTCTGCGTATCTGTGCCTATCTCAGTGACACCAGTCTTTGGAATAGGGCCCATCCTAATCCAGTATGATCTGATCTTAACTAATTATATCTGGAAAACCCTATTTCTAAATAAAGTCATACTCTGAGGTACTGGATAGACACTATCAAACCCTGCACAATCTGTGGTTGAGGAGAGTCACTCTGGTTGGTTTTGCCTCAAATTCTGTTACTGACAGTGTTGTCCTTACTGTGAGGGCAATGTGGCTCAGAGAGAAGAAAGTGTTTAAATTGTTTGGATGGGTCAGGGAAGGTGTGTGGATGAGGTAGAACTTGAATGGAACCTTGAAATAGGGCTGGAATTTACCTGATGGAGGAGACAGAGTAGAATGTTTTGGATCTTGGAGATGGGAAAATATCATGGTCAAGGACTGTGAATTAACAACCCTATTCTGAAGAAATGAATTACTTGACCCCTTACTCACTTGGACTGTGATTCTTGAGGACACATGTGGTCAGTGTAGTGCGAAAGGTCCCGTTCCCAAGGCCTACCTCTTCTTCATGGCTGAGAAGGGTTGTTGTAGGGAAAGGAGATGTGTATGTATGTGAGGGGTGGGGCATGGAGGAATTTCCTTCATGTAATGAAAATGGCCTGTCTCTCTCTTTGCAAGAAAGAAGTTAGCGATGGTAGTGAAGAAAGATTATATACTTTAATAATTGTAAAACCTTAACACAGAAGATAGATGATGCCCACTTGAAATAGGTAAGTGAAGACCACAGTTGTAGGTCAAATTAGGTGTGGATTTTTTTTTTTTTTTGCTTAAATCCAGAGGAAAATTTAAAATCTCTATTATTATCTACATTTTTTCCTGCCACAATTGTCTTTTTTTTTTAAAGTTATCATTAAGATTGGTACACCTGTCTAAATTTATTTCCAAAACATCCTATTAACTATTTACTTATAACCACCAGAATTCTTATAGGATTGTTTGGATGCTCCAACGATTAACCTTAGTCATTTTAAAGTAACTATGGCATGGCTCCACATGCAAAAAATTACTAGAAAAGACTTTGCTCTACTTCACATAGAACCAGCCGAGTATGTTACTTCCTTTTCCTTTATATAGCTTCTTTTCCCTATATATAGATCAAACAGTTTTTAAAAGTATCTCTAATTCCTGGTCTTCAAAGTCTGCTAGAGCAGCCCTGAAAATTGTCTCCAGAAATAAGTTTCTTTGCAGTCTACTAATTTAATTCAGCCATCCCCAAATTTACGAATGGTGTTTGCTCCAAAATGACATCCTTTTCCTTTGCTACCACCACAGCTTCAGTTCACTGCCCTTTTGACTACTATTGCCATCCACGGTGCTCCTGTATCACCACTGAAAGTTTTACCGGTAATCTTCAAATCATATAGGAATGAGTCTTCTGCCTATCACTGGCTTCTTTAATAAATCCCATCATATTTTGGTGACAAACTTTGGGTTTCAATGGTAAAATTTGTCTCTTTTCCTCTATCTCCCGCAGGATGGGATCAAGATGCCCTATCCACGTTTAATTTGACAAGGCTGAACAAAATAGAAAAAAGATATTTCATGATATGAGTAGAAATGGAAAGAATCTATATGACCATTAAAGAGAAATGATGAAAATGGGTGTATCCAGGGGCAAGGTACAGATGCTGACAATCAGAATGGAGGAGAGATATAAACATCTGGAGAAATTATTCTTCTGCTTATGGGTACAGATTGCCTTTTCCAGATTGTTGGTATTGCTCGGGTTCTCTTAAGCCCTGGGTCAGTTGGTCTCACACTCGTTTCTGTGATGGGTTGCTGGAACATGGGGTGTCTCACTTTCTAAAGTACTGAACGACTTTCCTTTTTGAAGAAAGCTGCTACTTTTACTTCAAGGATCGTTTTACGTAGAAACTACCAAGGAGTCTTCCCAGTTTGTAAATTTGAAGCTGACCTTGAAGCGTTTCAGAGAAAAGCTTTGGAACACTTCTGGCAGATCATCTTTTTAGTCATAGAGGCTGGAAATAAATGAAAGACTTGACAGATATTAGAACTAGGTAATGCTTTTTAGCTAAAATTGTGATGGAAACTTTCAGGAGTTTGGGGTCTCCATAGAAATAAAGGGTATTTGAAGTGTGTTGGCTAACATGCTGAATCAGCGTTCAGTGTTCTGTGAACCTAGATCTAGAGAATTGTATATTGTAAGTTCTGTGAGGTCAGTAATTAGGTCTGCCATAGTAGAGCATTTCTAGCACTTGCTTACGACTGGCACATAGTAAGCTCACAATAAATATTTAGCAACTGACTGAACAAATGAAAAAAACAAAAAATCTCTGAGATCTGCACAGAGTTGGATATAATTCGTAAATGGAAAAGACTTGAAATTCCTTTAGAAACTCATTGCTTTGTTTTAAATATTGCCCTTTCCTCCCTACACCTTCTTTGAAACACAAATACCCCTGAGCAAGGCGACATGGTAGTCCTCTGATGTTTTATCACAGATGAATTTTTTTAAAAGATTTTATTTATTAATTTCAGAGAAAGAGAAAGGGCGGGGTGGGGGGGGGGGCTATTAGCAGGGAGGAAGGGTAAAGGGAGAGGAAGAAACATACTACCTGCTGAGCAAAAAACCTGACTCCAGGCTCGATCTCAGAACCCAGAGATCATGGCCTGAGCCAAAGGCAGACGCTTACCCAACTGAGCCACCCAGGCGCCCCACCACGAACGAGTTTACAGATCATGATGCCACATGACATTCACAAAAGTGGGGAGAGGCTAAGTGGAGGTAAATTGTTGCAGAAAGGGAGGCCAGAACACAAGAGACCAATTTGACCGATCCAAGTATTTTTCCTATGGCTAGTCTTGTAAGGAGAAACCTGCTCCAGCTGCTACAGTCATTCCTGGGAGCACCTGCAGCTTTTGGAAAGTAGCACAAATTAGGGGAAAGAGAAGAAAAGCAGTTGGAGAGTGAACTTTTTTTTTTATTCTGACCTACTTTTCTATTAATAAAATGTATTTATTACTTAGGCAACATTTTTCCCAGCAGGCAAATTATAACTAACAACATACAATTTTAAGCTAACATTCTTTTTGCTAAAGGCCTCAGTCATAACAGGTGTTATTAAGGGTAATAAGTACTTCAGAAGGAAGAAAGAACAATTCTTATATTGGAACATTTGTGGAAGGTCCAGTCAATGCAGTTAAGAATTATGTCAAGTACCTTATTTTTCGGCTCTCAGGGAACACCACGACCTGTGAATGATTTTATAGTGCTTGGGTAATGATGAATTCTGGTAGATACACCTGAAACAGTTAGTCCTGTGGTTGATTATGCCCTTGAAGGTAATGACATTGGCTTTGAGGAAAATGGATATTTACATGTAGGAATTGAAACAAACACTGAATGTTCAATCTGTGGTGCTGTATGCTATTAAGTTAGTGGAAAGAAAGAGAAACCTGTGTATTCTCAGCTTTTAGAAGACAGTGTAAGGAAGAGGAGAGCTGAGAGATGGAGCCCAATGGTTACCCTTCCAATGAGCAATAGCGGTGCTTTGGAAGGGCCCTGGAAGAGCATCAGCTGCTGTGAGAGTGTTCCTTGGGCCATTGGTGTTTTGCTTTCTTCCTGAGCCTGGGTATCTGGGGTGTGTGGAGTTGGAAGAGGGATAGGGATGGTGTGCTGGTCAGGGCTGCCACATCTAGCACTTGTAGCCTAGGGAATATAGGACCACTGTAACAGTCATTTATTGTAGGGGCACTTTATTGGTTTTTTAAAAATAGACACCCACTATTTTAATCAGTTATAAAAATCTCCCTTTAGACCCAGGACCACATGGTCTTACTGGCAAACAGTTTATGCTTACGTTGGTACTAGCTTGGTATCACTCATTTCTTTAGCACACTGAGTCCCTACTTTGCACCCTATTCCAGGGCTTGGTATGCTGTTGTGGAAAGGACCCACAGAGTTTCTGGATTCTCAGAGTTTATATTTTAGTGGGGGTAATACACCATAAACAGGACATACAAATATAGAGGTTACTTTTAAGAAATAGCCTCTACCTTGGAGGAGATCTCGATCTAATTGGAGAGACTAATATATCAGCCTCTACTTATCAGGTAAGATAGAAATACAGTGTCAGCCACTTAGAGGACATTTGTGGATCTCTACCGAGAGCCAATGTACCCTCTTGTGGGGCATTTTACAATGGAATCCTTACACTCAATAACAAGAAATGCTTTCTTGTTATTGCCCTGCCCCTTTCTGATGATGTAATTACTTAACTTCCTGAAGAAAATAGTATTCTGATGAAATAGGTCACCATCAGGTAGTAACTGATGGCTAGCTTGCTGTTCTCCTACAGAAGTGGGAGTACTGGACCAGTCCTCACTGTGGCTAACTATGCCTACTTCTTAGCTCTTACTCAGATAGCATCTTGAAAAGTGGCCTCTGCTCCCCTCCCCTGAGTTGTTGTCTCCTTGGTTTATCCCAAAGTGTTTACAAACAAGAAGAGGAGGTAAGAAAAAAATGTGAAGAACCAGGGAAAGGAGGCAGAAGGTGTAAAATGCTACAAATAATTACAAATAGTGTTATGTAGATTTAGTGAAAAAGCAGTCACTTATCTTTTTTTATTTTATATTTTAAAAGTATTGAATCCTTGGGGAAGATAAGCCTTATATATATATATGTATTTGTATCTTTGAATCATTGGACAAGAAAATAAAGGTCCTGAAATGTTAACAAGATTTATGAACACAAGAACAAGGTCTTATAGAGGCGATTGAAATATGTGACAAGCATTAGCATTTCAGAGTAGTGATGAGCTATTTGTATAGATTGATGTGGCTAAAAATTAGACAAGGCATATTAAAAGCTGAGATCATTCAGGCTTAGGAGCAGCTGAATATGAGCAATTATGAAGCAGTTAAGCCATTAAATAAAACTGAATGTCTTGTGAACTGCCAGAGCAAAAAGGCACCTCCGTGTGACCGAGAGCTTTATCACCAACACTCTCCTCTCAAAAACATAAACATTAGGAAATGTTGGTGCCAAGGGCGATGGAGAGGCTCTTTAAAGGCAAATCATGTCACATGTTGCTCAGGACAGCAATCTCATGCAGAGAAAGCCATCTCTAACCAGGCACAGCGAATGTGGGGATACGGGGATTAAGGCCAGCATTTTGGTGTGGGGGCTGATATGGGGTCTGAATAATACAGGGTCCTGCGGAGCACAGTTTACCTGCTTTTCATCATCCTCCTATAATTGTACATTCAGAACGGCTGCCTTCATCAGCTGATTCCCTCCTGCGTGAAGGATTGTAAACACGGGTAATGCTGTCTATGTGAAGATGGTTGTTCTGTTCCCATTCTGCTCGGGTGTTAGGCATTCCAGCATGAAAGGGTTTCGAGAACACACTATGTGAGGGGAAATAATCTTTAAAACATCTGTTCTTTCCTCCGTCACTGTGACTTGGCTACATCATTTGATAGTAAATAAGATTATTCCGTGAAGTAAAAGCTGAAGCAGTTTCAGAGTGGATCTACCCCCATGCCGTAATACTATGTCTATATGCACAAGTTGTTTGAATGGCTTAATTGGTTATTAATAGAAAATATTTATTTAGAATCTGCCATGTGCTAGGCATGGGGTAGGTATGTTTATATATTTATTAGGAGAAACAGGGTGTCGAAGTAGAAAGAGCACAACCATTAGCGTTTAAGTCTTGGCATAGCCTCGAACTAGCTTGGAAAACTAAACAAGTCATTTAAAACACTCAACAAATGTAAGGAAGAAAAGCAAAGTCTCTAGATCTGTATTTATTTTGCTGTTTAAAAGTGCGTGTGTGAGTGTGTGCATGTGTGCACGTGTGTGCATCTGTGTCTGGAAGAGATTATCTTTCATAGTCCCTCCAGCTCTAATGCTCTATGGGCTGTAGAGGTAACCGGCTTTATTTATATTTTTGACCCTTCTGCTATTTCTTGGATAATATACTCTCCATTTGCTATATTTTCTTTCTTCTATATCCAAGTCAGTCATCAAATTCCACTTTGATTCTTCTTTGAATTATCTCTCAAATGTCTTCCTTTCAATCAGTCATTCTGTATCAGGAAGCCCAGTGGTTAGAAGCACAGGGCTCTAGAGTACAATCGATTTAGGTCCAAATTCCTCTTTACCATTAGTACTTGTGTGGTTGTATGATCTTGTGATCTTTACTATTAAAGTATTTGAAATTCAACTTCCTACCCTGTAAAAAGGGCTGGTACTTCCTGCCTCTCAGGATTTCTGTGAATATTAAATGAAAAAATGCATATAAAGTACTTAGCCAAGTATCTGGTACACAAAACTCAATGCTAGCTAGTCCTTATACCGCTGCATTACTACCAGCGGGAGTAGTTGCTGTGTTAGTTTCCTACTGTCACTACTGCTGTTTTCACCCTACCATCCTTTTTCATGGGACTGGTTGACCACAACAGCCCTGTGACCGATATGCTAATTCCACCCATGGAACAGCTACTATGTTAAATAACTATACTCCATGGTAGACTCTCTCTGTGTTTCATTTTGGAGAGTTTCTATTGCTTTAGATTCAGGTTTACTAAGTTTTTTTCCTCTAATCCACTGTTTATTTTATCCAGTTTATTGTTCATCTCATTGTATTTTTCATCTACAGGAATTTTAAGTAGATGTTACACATGTCTCTCCTTAATTGCTTGTGCCTTCCTCTACCTTAATGGTTTTCAACCGGAGGTAATTTTGCCCTTGAGGAGACTTATGACAATGTCTGAAGACACTTGTCATGAAGGGCTTGGAGAATGCTACTGGGAATTGAGCGGGGAATGGGCAGGGATGCTGCTAAATATCCCATAATGCAGAGACCAGGTCCCTCAATAAAGAGGTATCTGGCTCCCAAAGTCAGTCAGCAGTGCTGAGAGACCCTGCTCTTCCTTGATATATGGAATATAGTATCTGTTTTAATATTTTTGTCCACTGTCCCATTATCTGTGTCATTTCTGAATCTGTTTCTACTCATTGTTTTTCTCCTCATTATGCTTCTTTGCATTCTTGGTGAGTTTTCATTGAATGCCAGTTACCGTGGATTTTATCTCGTTGGGAGCTGATTCTTTTAAATATGCTTATACTTTGTTCTGGATACATGTAAATTACTTGGAAGCAGTTTGATCCTGTAGGCTTATTTTAAAAGTTTACTAAGTGGAGTAACCTTTAGGGATAATTTTTTCTCCCTACTGAGTCACTAGCCTTATGAGTGCTCCGCCCAATGCCCTGTTTATTCTGTGTATTATAAGGTTTTCTACTCAGGCGGTGGGGGCAGAGGACAAATGGAACAATTTTCAGATGTGTGTGAGCCCTATGGATTGCTTCTTGTCAGTAGTCTTTTTCTGACCTCAGTGATTTCCTCACACACATGGTCTGGCCAGCTGTCCATGGAAAACACAGAGAAACCACCTGTAGATTTCCCAGGCAGAGAGGCTGAGCAGCGATCCCCTCTCTGCTACTGTGTGCTGTGAATTCTAGCCACCTTAGCTCCGTTCTTAGCTCTATCTACTCAACTTCAGGGGAAAGCTAGGCTCTGTTTGGGTTCCTCTCTTCCTTATGGCCTAGAAACCCTCTCAAGTCAGTAAAAATGAGCAATCCAGCTGGAACCCACCTGGTTTGTTTTCCTTCACTTGGTCATCATTGACCAGGGCTTCCTGTTGTCCAGTATCTAGAAACTACCGTTTCATATATTTAGTCTGTTTCTTATGGTTATTTAAGTTGAGAGGGTAAATCTGGTCCCTGATTCTCCATCAGGATCAGAAGGGGAAGCTCACGGTAGACTTTGAAGAATGGTACGTAGGTAGTGCTATATATTACATTTCAAACAGAATCTCATTTTGTCTCTGCAGCTGCACTTCTGGAAGCATAGTCCATCTTCAGAATCAAACTGGCATCAGTGTTCAGATCTAAACCACCAGGTGTGCATTTAGCAGAATAATCCTTGGACTCTTCCACTGTTTCTCTTCGGCTCCCACTCTCCACGTGGCCCCCTGCTCTTGAGAACGTACTTCAGTGTTTCAGCTCTTCCATTTTTAAACCTTTTACCCTCCTGGATCCTATTACTTGCTCAATTAATTTGGACTCTTTCTGGTTGCTTTTGGCCTTTTCTGCAGTCAGGTCCTAAAGTTTATGTATGGCTCAATAATTCATATGTCTGTTTGTTGGTTACAATGCAATTTAATGGTGTATTTATATTGCTGTATTTATTAGCTTTGAAATTCTCTAACAGAGGTATCCATTTTCTGCCCTCAGGGCATGCTCACATTTTAATTACCACTTATGTGTTAAACAATATTTCTTTACATGTTTTCTAGTAACTTTTTTTTCTTAAAGTCTTTCATTAAGGTATGTTTATTGAAGAGGATGAGGGCTGGAGACATAATGAGAACTGGGGAATGAAAACAAAATAAAATACGATTGAGTCCCAAGTTTCAGTACTTGCCAGCTGTGCCACTACTATTTCTCTTGGTGGCCAGATATTTTCAGATTTTTCCAAAACTAGAGAAATCTTAGCTCTTCGTGGCTTGAGGTCACCAGCCTGGAAGTTACTAATCTTGATGGTGTTATGCTGTAGCTTGAGTGAGCTTGATCTGGTTAGGGGTTTGTTATGTTGCTCCACGTAGTATGATGCTTGACAATAAAGCCCGGGATTTAGGTTGAGTGGCTCATAAGATTAGAGGTGGGAAATGTGGAGTCTTTCATCTTTTGGTTCTTAATTCAGAGTCAATCAAGAAGTCATTGGATTTAATGACCTCCAGTTAGAGGATCCTGTGAAATAAGCTGTTGCTGTCAATTCTATTTTTAATGGACAAGAATCCCCATAATTCAGCGCCACAAAGGTACCCTTTGTTCTATAGGGTTGATAAATGGGCTGTGAATTGATGGTTTCTGGAAACAATTTCTCCCTCCCTCCTCAGAGCTTAGGCAATTTGATAGGATAAACTATAGGAGTGTAACCAAACTTTATTACTGATCTAAATATGTTATTTGGAGTTGTTCCAGGGTTCGGGGCTCATGTGGAAAATGGGGCCATAGCAGAAAACGAATTCTGTGAAAGTCAAGGAAGCTGGGATCCACCATTGACTCACAGCATAGGGAGCACTGGGGAAAGGGGTCAGCAGTTCCTGAGCCAGGGAACCCACTCCTCATTCCAGGGGTCAGCAGCTGTTTGTGTTGCCAGAGTGAGGCCAGGAGTTCGAGACCAAGAAGATAGTAAAACACTGAATATGAACTTGAATAGCAACCTGAAGATATTAGGAATAGAGAGGTTAAAACTGAGCCTCCCCCCTCTTGACAGAAAGTCTCTCACATTTTTTCCTTGCAGTGGGTGTTGATGAGCCAGTTTAGGAAAATAGATTGAGCAGGATAATATAAAATAACATCAGATTATGACAAGTGGCAAGAGGTCCCCAAATACTTGGATTTAAATCACTTGAATTAAACTCTGTCTACTTGGGGAAGAAAAAGAAAGGGAAAAACTCCTTTAAGTGGGGTGGATGATTCTGCTTGCCATTTCATCTAATAAATGAACAAGAGAAAGGAGATGTGAAGCCAGGTTGTCCCTAGGTTGATCTCAGTCCTTCAGTGCTTCTCATATTGAGTATTTCTCTGCACAAAGGGTGATTCAAATGTTTAGTGAGACTGAATTTTCATAACAACATGCCACTAAAAACCAAGCTAAAAACAACAACAGCAAAATGACAAAAAATAAATAAAAAATAAAAGCCAGTTAGCAACTTCATCTGGTGCTCAATCAGAGAAGGAACTGGGAGAAAATGGGGTTATAATAAACCTTTTTAATAGATTTTTTTTCCAATGAGAAGTTTGATTCTGTAAGTTTTGCCTCCAGTGCTGATCCTAGAACCTGACTTCTATAAAAGATGCAACTACAATGAATGGAGGCGTAATGGCTGACACGTGGCTGGCACTCCACTAATATTGGTTAAATGAATGAATGTATGTATCCTAAATACAGTTAGAGGAACAGAGTGACGGGACCTTTTTCTAGAATATTCAATAGTTCTGCTAGAAACGTCTCTATGAATTGCCCTAACCACCATATATGGCTATGTGTGTCAACTCTGTATCTATTGACTGACTGAGAGATCAATTTATCTAATCTGCCACCCACTCTGGGTACTACAGAATGGCCTTGGTAAAATTTTAGTAAAATTTTAATTGTAATACTGACTGGTACCTTTTGTGACTTGCTCATCTTTGAGTTTAAAACAAATCTGTCATTAAAACAAATACACCAAATAACAGTTTTTTTGCAAGTATACATTGTGGAAATGGTCCATGTAGATGGAAATTCACCTTGGGAGTTAGAATGCGTACTGAAACAAGAGCCAAGAGTTTGATTGTAGACTTTCCATTGGCCTTCCTAGCTGACTGACCACGGGTAAGCTGTGACCTTTCTATTCTCACTTTCTTCTTCTGTAAAGTGAGTGGGTTGGATCAGAACAAACTCTGAGTTCTTTAGAGCTTAAACATTCCATAGTAAGTTAGAAAAAAATCAACTTAGTATGCTGGCAGACAAAACGATTTTTATTAGATCACTTTCCTTTTTCAGAGATCTTTAGTATTGTGATTTGGTATTGACAGAAGGAACCAATCTTTGGAGCTAAGATGTTCACCTGGGTACCTAATTTGTACCTCTTTAGAAATATTCGGAAACACTGTTTGGACATCTCTTCTTAATTTAGAAGTGGTTCTTAAATTTTAGGATGCATAAGTATCAGCTAGGGAGTTTGCTAAAAATGTGCATTCTGGGGTGAAGCCTAGGAATCTTAATATTTATGAACATCCTAATTCTGAAGTGATGGTCCCTGAGCTCATTTTGAGAAACACTTATTTAAGGTATAAATAAAATTGACTTTGGATAGGAAGAAGCTCAAGAAATAATCAAGTCCAATCTCTCCTCAAAGACAGAATGCATTTATTCTCAATGTCCACCATAGAAAGGTATTATACAAAATCCAACTTTTAATTTACTCAAATCTTTTGGAATTTCTTCTTTGTGTTAAACCTAAGACAATCCAGTTTCACTTTTACAGTTACTTTTATTTGTTGGCTCTAATACTTTTAGTAAAAATTTTTATGGGATCATGAGATCTTGGAATTGAAAGTGACACCAAGGGATGGTTTTATTTAGTACTCTGCTTTTTGGCTAGACTAGAGTGAAATAAATTAAAACACACACACACACACACACACACACACACACACACACACACACAGTGAAATGATTAGAAGGCTAATATAAAAAGATTTGTTTGGTAAAAGGTCTTAAAGGCATTTTGGAGTATACAAAAAATTAGATTACAATGAGGTATCAATTAGAGACCTTTCAAAGCACAGAGTTTTCCTGGTCAGCTATCCTTAGGGAGTCATCTTTAAAAATAAACAACTGCCTGAAAGGTTGGTAGGTAAAAGGTGGGTAAGTGAGATCTAACCTTGGGGATTCGTGGAGGTGTAGATGGGCCACAGTTTGAGTAGGAGGAGGCAAGTAAAGAAAATCAATCTTAAAGCTCTCACCCATGGGTAATTGGTACCCCTGAGCTTCCAGGTGGCCAGTGCCTAGGCTGCAGAGTACAAAGGGTGCCTAATGACCTAAGAGTTGTTTTCAAGGTGAGGCATGGCTCACAACTCTGCCTGAGGGCACAGTGGAGGGTGGGAGGTGATGGTAGGGAAGATGAGTTTGTCAATACCTTTTGGCATAAGCAGGCATGGGCTTGAGCCTAAAAGTTGTGTTGTTTATTTTGGCTTTCTTACCACCTTCCTGTAGTGAGAATGCTCCCCAGAATTTCATCATCTCTTAGTGGTTACACGAATGGCTGTTCTTTGTAGTGTCAGAGGGCAGAGTATTACAGGCAATGAAGTTCTGGCTTTCACTCCTTTGCCCTTCTGACCCTCGCAAATGTGTCCCATGGACAAGCCCATTTTTACTCTCTTGTCCGAACTTCATCTTTGATTTTGATTTGAACAACATAACGTAATAGAAGAAGATGGAGTTGGAATTGAGAGCTGTGCTTAGGGAAAATAACAGAAATTGGTCAGATAAGATTGGCCCAGGATGTTGAAAGTAAACTGAAGTGTTGCCAGAGTCTCAGGTTGGTGTTTTGAGAAAACATTTACTGCCTCCCTTATTCCTTTTTTTTCTTAATGAAGCAAAATCACATAATTAATTTTTTTATTGAAATACAATTAAGAGAGATCTGAAAAGAAACATTTTGCTGGTTTGTGAAATGCTACATGTGAAGTCATTCAGTTTATTCTTTGCTCTCTGTAGTTCTGCACTTATTCAGAATTTATTCTCTTGATAAGTTGCTCTAATAATTTTAAAATTTGTGTTGAATTCAACCAAAAAACTTGAATAAATAATTTGCAATGTGGGCTGCTTTCCCCAAATCTTTTTTTTTTGAATGAAATTAAAATGTACTTAATTCTAATATTAATGTTATGAAAAATAAATAGTATTTAATTCAAATTTATTTTATAATCAATACTAGGGAAAAGAGCCTCTCCAAAGGAAAAAAAAATCAATGACCTCAAACTTAAGACATATTTTTCCAGAAATTTCTGAAACCCCAGCTAGGTCATGTGTTCCTTATCTCTACTCCCACAGCTTCCCATGGTTACCTTTACCACAAATTTTACAAAAGTACTCTAAGAAAGTAGCACAGCAGGAAGGGCAAGTATATAAGCTAAAACCTAAAGCCTGAAGTCTAATCCAAACTCTAGCATTTACCATCTCTGTGACTTAGAAAAGTTAATTAACTCCCTTAGACTTGGTTTCTTCATCTGTCATATGAGAGTATCACTAGTATTTACTTCATAGTGCTGATCGGAGGATTAAATGAGCCAATCCATGTAAAGTGCTCAGAGCACTGCATGGCATATATTAGATGCTCATTAAAAGTTAGCTGGCTATGATAATTATCTGGCCCTTCCTCTACACTGTGGGTTCCCACAGGATGCAATTTGTATGTTAACATTCATGTTTATTCCTCAAGCTCCTGGCATATATTTGGTACTCCATAAATATTGAATGAAAAAAAATGCTTTACTCTTGGTGACAGTGTGGAATCCAGTTTGCAAAAGAAATTAAACAAACACAAACAAAGCCTCAAAGCTAATATTATGAAGTATCCAAATAAAGAAACAACAGATACATTGCCCCCAACATTACATTGTGTGTGGTGGGGGAAATGAAGCTTTCACAAGAAATCTTCAACTCCTGTTCTGTACTTTCTCCAATTCATGCTAAATATATGCTAACTTTTATTTTTATTTTATTTATTTTTTTATTTTTTAAGAAAGTCCTTTCAGCTTTTATTTATTAACGTATAATATATTATTTGTTTCAGGGGTACGGGTGTGTGATTCATCAGTCTTACACAATTCACAGCATTCACCATAGCACACACCCTCCCCAGTGTCCATCCCTCAGCCACTCCACCCCTCCCACCCCTCTCCCCTCTAACAACCCTCAATTTGTTTCCTGAGCTTAAGAGTCTCATATGGTTTGTCTCTCTCTCTGGTTTTGTCTTGTTTCATTTTCCCCTCCCTTCCTCTATGATCTTCTGTCTTGTTTCTCAAATTCCTCATATCAGGGAGGTCATATGATACTTGTCTTTCACTGATTGACTTATTTCACTTAGCATAATACCCTCTAGTTCCATCCACATCATTGCAAATGGCAAGATTTTGTTCTTTTTGATGGCTGCATAATATTCCATTATATATATATATATATATATATATATATATATATATATATATAATGCTTTATATATATATAAAACATCTTCTTTATCCATTCATCTGTTGATGGACATCTAGGCTCTTTCCATAGTTTGGCTATTGTGGACATTGCTGCTATAAACATTCAGGTGCATGTGCCCCTTGGATCCCCACATTTGTACTTTTAGGGTAAATACCCAGTAGTGCGATTGCTGGGTCGTAGGGTAGCTCTGTTTTCAACTTTTTGAGGAACTTCCACACTCTTTACCAGAGTGGTTGCATCAGCTTGCATTCCCACCAACAGTGTAGGAGGGTTCCCCTTTCTCTGCATCCTCGCCAGCATCTCTCGTTTCCTGACTGGTTAATTTTAGCCATTCTGACTGGTGTGAGGTGGTATCTCACTGTGGTTTTGATTTGTATTTCCCTGATGCCTAGTGATGTAATATATGCTAACTTTTAATATTTAGGAGAAGATTTTCAATTCATTTAGTTGACAGAAGACTGCAAAAAGATTATAGAATTTGGTGCTAAGAGGGCTCCAGTGCTCTCACTTCATCCATGTGACTTTGTCCCCAGTGGTCTCTGTGGTTGACACAAAGACATATAATCAGTCATTGAAAAGTCTGAAACCAATACCCAGGACACTTGATTTCTTGGCAAAAGCTTTTGTGAACAAACCTGAATAACAGAGTATAGGGTGAGAATTTACTGGGTAATCTTATTGGACAAAAATAAAGGAGGTGCGGTTACAAAAAAACCTGCTAGAAAAATGACCGACTGAACATCCCAAGCTGCTAACTACAATTATCACCATCAAGGCACTGGATTGCTATGATGTAGCAGAAAAGTTTTGTTTCTGAGGTAGTGGGATAGTGCTGCTTAGTGGTTTAGAGCTT
This sequence comes from Enhydra lutris kenyoni, assembly GCF_002288905.1. Lineage (NCBI taxonomy): Eukaryota > Metazoa > Chordata > Mammalia > Carnivora > Mustelidae > Enhydra > Enhydra lutris. The sequence continues at coordinate 83,716,086 of NW_019154085.1, forward strand.
GGCTGTGGAGTGAGAAAAATCTGGATTCTAACCCCAGCTCTGTCATTGACTGGTTCTGAATCCCTGGAACCTTAAATTCTCCCTTTGTTTCCTCAGTTTTAAAGTGCAGATAGTAATACCTACTTTGTAGAATTATTCTGAGGATTCTCTGAGAAAATTTTTATTTAGTACACAATATTCATTAAGTGGTAGAGGTAGTCTTTGAAATGTCATTAGATTCTCTGAGGCTCAGTTTTCACATCTGTAAATTGGCGTAATAATCTGTAATTTGCAAGACAATTGTAAGAACTAAACTTTCAATAAATGTTCTCTTGAAAATACCTACATCTGGGTGCATTGGCATCTTTCCTATATTCCTTTGTCTCTTCCCTGATCACCTTAGGTTATCTGCTGGTCTAATTCTCCTTATTGAACTGCCAGTTCGAACTTGACTTTCTCATTATTTCTCTGTGCTTCTGTTTTGATTCTTCTGTTCAAAAACTCACAATTCTTTTAGTGTTCATCTTACATGAGTATCAGTAAGGAAAGCAATCTGATTAAAGCAATTCACAATCTAGACGCAGATAACTGGTAGATTAATTCAGAGATATGTGTATTTTATAACTCATGCCAGGAGAAAAATTCTTACCTAAGAGAAAAAAAAAACACATAGAATTTGTTGAATCAAAGAAATCAGCAATACCTATGCGGACTATAAAGAGAAAAAGAAATATTTTGTGGAAGAAATATTTTAGAACCATATAATTTCTTCCTCTGGCAATGTTTCCCTTAATACATACAAAAGAAGGAAATGGGTCAGCATCCCCACTCTGGAATGGTTGCTGCGAGCAAGAGGAAATCTTTTTAAAGTGAGAGTGGACATGGTATTTGGATTTGGGTCTCTTGTACTTATGTGTCTCCCATTCCTATGCCTTCTATAGAGATATACTCTGTGAGATCTCATTTTTTGAGACAGCCCCAAGTACCGAAAACATACACTTTTTTTTTCCTTGAGAGCACAATGGAACCCTCTATTTTTATCTTGGCTGGAAATGAAAAGGAATGCTTCCAAATGTTTCAAATCTTCAGATGTCTTTAGTTTGGATGGAATAATATGAAAGATGAAGGCTGGCGGGGATGTGATTGAAGTCTGTAAAGTCACGAAGGGTCTGAGCAGGGTGAATACAGATTGGCTCACCAAATCTCTGAAAGCTAAAGCCAAGGGCCATGCCTTGAAGCTTAAAGGGTGAACTCACTGCTCTTAATTGCACATTAACATTCCCTTGGTTATAAAGAAAATACAGTAGAATTTGAAGAGGCTGATTGGGAGTTTACCTCAAGAGGTGCTAACTGGACGTACGTATAAACTGTGGAAGACTTCAGGTTTGTTTATGTTCCACGTTGAATCTGCACCTGACAGACCTGGGTTAGAGAACAGTCAAGAGTCTCTGACACTGTCTGTCAAATAAATAAATAAAATCTTAAAAAAAAAAAAAAGAGTCTCTGACATCCTCTGGCTTTGTATGTAATTAGTGGAAAAATTAAGGAATGCTTCTGAGTGCATCCCTTCCTTTCAGAGGCTGAATGTAAGTTCCTCAGTGTCAAAATTGGACACCCCCTGGGGGACACCTTTGCCGGTCATCACTTCTCAGGAGGTGAGTTTTATCCTGGGGGAAAGTAATTTCTGAAGTCTTAAACTAATTGTTGAATTCTTAATTGCCCACATTGTTATGTAAAAAAGCAGAACAAGGGAATGTCCAAATCCTGAGATTTATTGGATACTCTTGATGAAATCACATTAGTGTTAGCAACAAAAATATACACATTTAGTTAAGTTCCAATATATTTATTTTTTGACCTGCTGTGATTCTATTAGTTTCAAAAAACAGAGTGCTCAACTCAAAATGGATTGTGTGCTTGTTATAGCAAATGTATATTGATTTGATTAAAAATGCATTAATTTCTTTAAATTTCAATAGCAGTGGATTCATTTTCAAAAAGAAAGGGCTGGAAAATGTGTAGTCATGCAACCTGATAATCTCAGATAAGTGATATTTAATATTGCTCAACAGGAAATTTTTTTCCCTTATACTTTTAAGGCAAAAATCTCCAATATTAAGTAATGTATGTAGTGCATATGAAGCATTTAGAAGAAAAGAAAGCTCTCTAATTTAACTCAAGGTCATATGCACATTGTCAGAGCAAAGTGGGAGCTGTGAAATTATCCAGGGAACTTGAAACAGTCTAGACAGTCAATCCAGATCATTTAAAAAGATATATTAAAGATGCTCTTAAGAATGAGAGAGTTATCTACTAATATGAAGACAGAGTTTTGGGGCAAATCAAGTTTGGTGTTAAGAGCTTGAGGTCTTGCTTGAAATCCATTTTATTAGAAGTATGTACACTTTAAATATTCCCATAGATAGGAAGTTATTTAATAAATTAATATGTTTTATTCATTTGTCACACCACACATCCAGGCATAGAAATATCTTTAAACTAACCTAGCGTGTGTGAATGTTTGTTTAATGTGTTTTCATGTCAAATGGATAGTATTGAGGAAAACCTATAAAACTCAGTGCATTATGTAAAAATCCAAGCAAACCCCAGAAGAGGCATATGCCTGGAAGGAGGAAGAGACCAGAGTTCTCTCATTAAATCTTCTATTGAGTACATTTAGGCAAGCTCTTTATTCTTTTTAAATTTTTTTCATTTGTAAAATGAAGAAATGAGAGCTAAAAGGACACAGAATGGATCATCTCCAAGTATGGCTTAATGTAAAATCGAATAAAATATATCTATACACTTTTATATGATACAGGAACACCACAATATAAGTCTGCAGTAGTTAGCTAATTATATAACTGGGAGAATAAATAGCAAATTAATAAATTATGCTTTTGTTTACTCTTCTGCAAAGGATAATTGCTCAGCAGCTCAAGCTTCCAATTAGCGGGAACTCATTCAATGATTGTGGAATTGAATTGATTGTGACCCATAGTACATAAAAATGGGCTTGAATTCTACCAAGCACGCTTGAATTTCACAAGTCTTGCATTCTACACTAGGGAAATCAGCCTCCGGAAAGTATTTTCACTATTTTCATGGCTTGGATAAAGGTGGTAGGTTTCACTCACAAATAGCTATCTTTGAGAACGGAAATATAAACAAAATCACAGCTTGTATGTGAACTGATTCTCCTTTCCAATGCACACTGAAGGCCAAATGTGTAAATACACGTTAGCAGTGCGAAGGCTCTCTCTCAGACAAACTGACACGCTAATTCTGCCAGGGGAATGTCACACACTTGTGTTCCTCCCATTCTCAACACTGTCATCATTCTTAGCACTCTCATCACCCTGGGTTACTCCTGGATGCCTTCTTTGCCTCCACCTGAACTGTTCGGTACCGTAGTCGCCAGCCACCGAGGCTGTGGGCCCTTGAAATGTATGTAGCTCCTTCACACGGGCTCCTGCTTCACGGGTAAAATTGCCCCAAGGCTTTCAAAAACTGATATGAAAAAAAGAGAGCAAATGAACTCCGTACTGTTTTTCATGTTGCTTACATGGAAATGATAGGATAGTGGATGTGTTGGATTCAATAAAACATGTTAGCAAAGTCAATTTCACCTGCCTATTTTCACATTTTAAGTTCTCAAAATCTGAGAAGATGTCAAATTACCTAAGAGGGCCCACACTGGCGGCTCACATTCTAGTTCGTTGGATGGTGCTGTTCTCGAGGATCTGTGGAAAATGTATCTTCCCCACGCACTCCTTCTCAGAAATTGTCAGTGGTCCTTTGATCCCATCCACATAACCCACGCGTCCTTTTTAGTTTTCGAGGCCACCTCTAATCTGCACCGTTCTTATTGATCTGTTTTAGGAGGAAGTTACGGCTTCTCTCCTAGATGGTGTTGTTGTTTACTGTCCTTTTTCTCTCCTTCCCCAGCTCTGAGCAGTTTCCTTCATCTCTCATTTACTGATTTTACTGCTGGGCTCTGGGGCTAAGGTCCCTCCCCCCTTAGAATATACAGTCTCGAGGAAGAAAGAGACAAGTAAACAGTAAATGACAATACGGGTTGTTAGTGCCACTGAGGGTGAGACAGGGTGCAGGAAGGGACACAGATGGGTCCCAACTCAGGTTCAAGAGTTTAAAAAAGACTTAGCAGAAGGCTTGAAGCCTGACTTGAGACCTGAGGGATGAGGAGGAGTTTGCTGGACAAAGGTCAGGGGAGATGAGGGAAGAAATGGCCTTCCAGGTGGATAGAAATGGGGCTAAGGCCAGGACGTGAGAGAACACTAGGTTTCTTAGTGAGATGAAGAAAGTGATATGGGTAGGAAAGGAGACAGGAAATTGAAGCTATAGGTCAGAGCTGGCCAGATCGGGAAAGCCATGCTATGGAGCTTGGTCTTATAAACTCTTGCATTTCTCCCTTAGCTCTCTGCTGTAGATTGATTCTATTTTTGGACCCACTTCTCAGCCTTTTCTATATCCTTGCCCCTTGCCGTGTGACACTGTAGTACCTCTCATAAATAGGCAGCGTCTATGACCCACCCTCGAATCTGGATTTGGACATGTGACTTGCCTTGGCTATTACGATACCAGCAGATCCCTTTATGTGCTTGGGCATGTTCTCTGTGCTTTTGCACTCTGCTGTTGCCCTGAAAGTGACATGCCCAGGCTAGCCTGCTGGTACCAAAAGGAGCATGAAACACATGTGAGCAAAGTGAGTCACCCCAGTCAACCTAGCTAAGGCCATACTTGAGCAGCCTATAGTCAGTCAACCCCTAGATGTGTGAGAAAACCCATCTGAGATCAACAAATTCACCTAACAACCCCAGCTATACAAGCACTAAATGCTTATTTTACGGGAATGCATAACTGAACACTAGCCAACTCCATTGTGTGCTCCTTGAGGGCGGGACCATGTCTTCTCTACCTTTTTACCAGTGCTCAATAAACAAGTAGCAATTGATAGATTTAAATGTTTCTTGGGTTGATAAAAGATTTTAATGCCATAGTTGTAATGAAAAAATGGGAGATTTCTCAAGATAATGTGGATGGCCTTGCTAAAACTTTCCATCAAGGAGAAAGACAACACCTAGTCCTCCTCCTTTACTCCATTAAAGACCCCAGTGGCAGCCCGTGACGGAGGAGAGATGTGGAGGCCGTATGTGATTGCTTCGTGGTTTTTCTGCACCAAGGAGAAACCCCTGCTCCCATCCGAGGGTACTAGTAGGATTTAGGAGAGCTTCCAGAGTGGCACACACAGTCTTTGAAAAGGAGCTGACATAGGAGAAATGTCCAGTACAACCTCTGGAATATAAATCTTATTTGACAGTTTTTCTAGAATGCCCATCCTTCCCAGTAAAGCTTGGCTCTGACAGATGCTAAGTAGACTGCCAGAGAAAATTGCTGAGCTTCATGGACTTTGGTCAGGTGGGTCAGAGTTGATGGCATTGTGTCATAGTCATTTTCCATCACCAAAGGAGAGAGGGAGACAGCTCAAAAGATCCAGCTCCTCTCTATTTTGTCTAGCTATACTTCAGAATGCCACTAGACATCTAAGAAGTGATGTTAGTCTCTGCTTCAGATCTCCTGGAAAACTTTCCTAGATCATCAAGTGTTACTGAACATCTAAAGTCCTTTCTTAAGTCAATAGGCCAGGGTGATATATACATGCTGAGAAAGGCACACACAAGCAGATGTTAGGAATGTCAGTCCACTTAGTGGAGTCAGTGCCGTGCTGTGGTCTGAAGAATGAGATCACATGCCCAAGCCTACATGAGGAAATCCCTGCCCTTATGATGACAACTTTCCTTGTGAATCAGAGATGTAAAGCAGCTTTGGAGTCCCGTTGCCTGGGTTTGAATCCAGCTCTGTGACTTATCTGCCATATGATCTTGAGCAGGGAAACTTAGAGACTGTCACTAAGTTTTGGTAAATTTCCTCTCTTGGAAGATGGAAATGAGAATAGTTGCAACCTCACTGAGTTGAGGCAAGGCCAAAATGAGATAAAGCATGAAAAGTAATTGACAAGGTGTGTGACATATTATAACTTCTCTGTAAATGGTGGCTGTTACTATTAGTGATTTCTGTACTCCGTGTTGACCCTGAGAGCTGGGGAGTAAGCAGTACTGGTCTAGTTTGTCCTATAAGAGAATAACTGGCATAACACTGTGTCAGCAAGAGTTGACTCTTTAGGGGAAGCTGAGGTTTAGCTTAAGAGTGAATTGCTTGTTCCATTATGAGGCTTGTGCTGGCTGTAGATGATGCTGTCCTGACACCATTGTTGTCCTTCTAATGTCGGTGACAACCAACGTGTTCTGAGAGTGTTTGATGCTCGCCTATGCTTATTCTCCCAAAGTTGGACCACAGTCTACTGGAAAAGGAATTTGCTCAACTCTGGAAGCTGCTTACCACATTCATGCTCTTGGACAATTCTTCACTCCCACTGGCTGGAGTCTGGAATGATGGTAACTTCGGATGATGTAGAGGCACTATAATTCAACAGGCCAGTGGCCACAGATGGCTAGTTTCACAGTTTTAGTAAGTGCAAGGTATGCTTCTATGTATGTATGTGTGTGCCAACTTCTCCTTTAGTTGCTTAGTCTTTCAACAAATATTTACTAAACATCGAGTGTATACTACATACTCTTGGTATAAGTAAAGTAGATATATTTCCCACTGCTGAGCTATTTGCAAGCAGATTCATTTTGTGATCTTTTCCTGCAAATCTATTTTTCAGGTTCCCTTGTAAAGTGGTTTCTTGCTAGATTCAGCCAATGGGAGGTACTAGAAGAAGATAGTTGAGCAGGAATAAGAGGAGAAGCGATGGTATTTCTCAATGTGACTTCCATCTCCCACTTTGGAAAGTGGCTACATCTCTGTGTCCCACCTCTTGCCAAGTACCTTTTGTCATGAGCTCCGCTCTCACTAGGCAGCCCAGATGTTGGGTAGGATCAAGTAACAGGCCTTCCTTTCCTTGTCCTTCCGGCCCTAGGAGTGGTAGGGGTTCCCTGCTCTTGCTCAACTTTGGACTGTTTCACTCAATTTTCTCAACAACTTTGCATCTAGTTTCCTAAATTAAATGCTTTCTGTTAAACTACCTGATGTGGTCTCTGTTTTCCTGATTAGATTTTTGAATGATGTGATCTCAATATTTTTTATTTTGAATGAGGGGACAGAATTACTCAAGCAGTCCTACGAATGTATAATGGTATTCTGTGATATGCTATGGAGTACAGGTCTAAGGAGGGCATGTAACTGGCTGGGAAGCAGTGTTGATATAGTTTAAGGTCTTGTTACTCCAAGTGAGAATTGCCTTCCCCTGAGGGCTTGTTAGAAATGAAGATTCTCAAACCCTAACCCAGTTACAACTGGCTCAGAATCAGCATTGTAACAAGCTGCCGGGCTCAGAGGAATGACCCAGAGATGGCAGCTACTTTCAGTTTGATTACTATATGGCAGTCCTCCCAGCCCTAGTCTATTGGGATTGCACAGAATCCAATGGTGGCCCTGAATCTCACCTCCATTCAAATGAGGAAACTTTGCAATGCCTGCTTGATCCTGCCTGAGCAAACACTGCAGGACAGACCCTAGGGCCAATACCAAACAGAGGGTGGAGATTAGGGCAATTCAGGTAGAAGAGCCAGATCTTTCGCTGCCTCTTTGCTGGCTATTTTGGGATAGCTAGGACCTAAGCCCTAGAGGACTGGGTCTTTGAAATGAATTGAAGAATGCTGTGGGAAAGTAAATATCTCTCCCAAAGTGACCATATCTTATATCAGACAATGTAGGACATTTGAGCACTACAACCTTTCCACATCAGTAAACTTCAGATGAGATTCATATGTATTTTTTTTTTTAACGCAGTGGAAGAAGCTGTCAGAGGGACAGAATTTATACAAATGTTATAGGTGGGTTTTCACCCATGATCTCTTTATGTTTTTAATAGTTCTGCCCATTCCCCAGACCTAGTCATTGATTTTGAATGTGCTATTCCCTTTGCCATGACCATTAACTAGAAGTGAGAATAGTGTAGAATCTGGCAGCAGAAGACCACATCAGGTCCCACCTATGCCATTATGTGAGCTATGCTCACTTGGGCCAGTGCCTTAATATCTCAGACAGTTATTTCACATGCCACATAAGACTGAAAACTCCTTACTCATTGGTTTGCGGTGTGGTCCAGATGGTGTAAGAATGCTCTATAAAGTGAAAGGAAGTAACTGGCATTTAAAAACTACACTTAAAGCAAAGTAAGCTGGCAAAACTGAGGGGAGAAAGAGAAAGGTGTCAACAGCGTGGTTAAAATGCTATGCTCTACAGCTTCTATACTTGGGTCTAAGGGACTGAAGACTGCACAGTGTCCCCTTGTAAATAAGTGTGTGTGTGTGTGTGTGTGTGTGTGTGTGTGTTTTAATGAGAGTCTGTACATCTTTCAGCCATCCCTTGCCTCTTTTTTTGAATTTGTGTTTGCTAATACTCACTTCTTTCTTACTTGTGGCCATGCATGTTGGGGTTCATTCCATGTATATTTACTGAGCATTGACTCTATATCAGACACCAGTCTTGGTATTTGGGATACTCAGTGAATGGGGCAGACCCCAAGCTCATGTTTTCATGGAGTTTAAATGTAGTGACCCTCCTGGTTACACTTGAGTCTATCAAATGTCCGGCATTACTACCTTTGGATGTGAAACCTCACTGGTCCTATGTGGGATAGGTATGAAGATCCCTGTTTCAGTTCTTGCTGGCTGTAATGCTGTTTGTACAGCTCTGATCTTACAGAAAGTAAAAAGTATTCCATATTTACCCCATTTCTAGGTGTCTTTTTCATGCTACCCTCCCCAGTGATTGAGTCTTCTCTCATGACTATGTCAAACCTACTTCTGATCTCCCAGGACAAGACCTTCTGTTTGCATGAGATTTCTTTATTCCTTTACTTATTCGTTCATCCATTCATTTCTTCAACTAGTTTATATTGAGAACATTATGCTAGTCACTATGCTAGGAAATGAGGCTATAGATATGAGCAAAATAGAGAATGATTCTGTCTTCATGGGTCATCCTTTCCAGCAGGGGAGCCTGTAGATACAATTAAACATTCTATTATAATTATGAAGAGGACTATGGAGGGAGAGTGTGCCATATTAGTAGAGTCTCTAATAGGGGTACTTATACTTGTCTGACTAGTTCACTTTCTTGAGGAAGACATTTGAACTGAGTTCTGGATAATAAGGGGAGTAGAGGGAGAAATCAGTCAGTGGTAAGGGCAAATAAGAACATTCTATACAGAGGAGCACCATGTGTAAATTCTCCACGGCAGGAAAGAATGGCACATTTGAAGAACAGGAAAGATTGGTATTCCTGAATCACAGAGAGTGAGTGGAATCAGGGAACAAGATGACCTGGAGATGTATGTAATCTTGTAGGCCATGTAAAGGATTTGATGTTCATTCTAAAAGTAACAGAAAACTGTTGAAGTGTTTTATGTTTGGGTATGGTATGACCTCATTTATGTTTCTAAGCTGCAGTGTAGACAGTGGGTTGGAGGTATGGCAAGAATGGATGTGAAGAGACCAACTGGAGAGCTATTATAGCTGTCCAGAAGAAGAGATGGAGTTATCTTAGATTAGGGTAGTGGCCTGATACAGAGAAGTAGATGGATTTAACAGGTATTGAGGAGTAAAAATTGTCAGGATGTGGTGACTGAGTGGATATTGGTCATCCAGGATGACACCCAGGATTCTGGGCTTGAGCATCTGGGTAAAAGGTGGTATTGTTCACTGAGATGAGATATACTCGAGAAGGGATGGGTTTTGGGGACAAAATGACTTTCATGTTGGACATGTTCATTTTGTGCTGCCTTTAAAACATCCAGAAGGAGATGTTGAGTAGGTAACTGGATGGATAGGTCAGGAGGTGAAGTTTGGGCTGCAAATTGCTGCTACTAACTACCTCAGTCATTGTTGGTAAACACTTCAGATATTAGAACAATACTTCAGATCTTGACTGATGGCAAAAGCATCTTATCAGCCCTCCCCATGAAATGAATGTTCCAGTTATTATTTTCAATGCCTCTTGACAGACTATTAGACATTTATAGTGCTTCCATGTTAAACCTCAGGCTTTTAGATATATGATGCCAAATTGCTCTGTACTGCCAACAACCAGATACCCAGTTATGATGATAATGAATTGTGTCTATTGCAGATATTGCTAGCTGCCTCCCAATATCCATTCACCCCCTCCTCCTTATTAACAGAATCTGGGCTACTCTGCCTAGCCTCCCTTGGAGCAATGTGTGGCCCCATGAATGAACTGCTTGCCAGTGAGATGTGGAAAACAGTTCTGTATGAGCAGAGACATTAATGAATGGGAGGTGGGAGTGGGGAGCAAGTCACCTCCTCCTGCCAGCTGCTTGGAATCTGGATGGAAAAAATGGAAAAGTTTCATTTTGGATTATGTAATTCCTTTGTGGTAGAACAAAAAGGTAGAAGGAGCCTGTGTCCTTGATGACTTTGTGGACCCTCAAATATTAACCTTAGGTTGACTAAAGTATGTCTTCCTTTACCTAAAAAGAGATGCATTTACTCTAAATTTGGCAATTTTCTGGATATTTTACTGTAATGCTACCTATTACAACACAAAATTTGGTGTGAAGAGAATAGGTTTGGATCTCACTCAAGTTCATTGCTGGAGTGCTAATGGAATCTTGTTTTAATACTTTTATCTCTTGACCAACGCCTGACCAAGAACAGTGTAAAGACAGGGATCAGAAAGATCTGAAACTGAGATTGAATAATAAGAATGCCAACAGAAAAGAAAGAAATGAATGAGTTAGTGTTTAAAAAAAAAGAATTTACAGATTGTATCAGTGAGTTTTTGCTGCTTAACAAACTTCCCCCAAATTTAGTGACTTAAAACAATAACGATTTATTTAGTTTCTGCTTTTGCAGATTGGAAATTTGGGCTGGGCTCAGCTGAGCTGCTCTGATGATCTGGGCCAGGCTTAGCTGCTCTTGGCTGGAGCCCATTCAGGCATCTGTGATCTGTGCCAGGTCAGCTGGGGCTGACTGACTTTTGGCTGGGGTACTTTGGTTTTCCTCTATACAGTCTCTTATTCTCCAAAACTTGTTCACATGGTAATGGTGGCAAAGATCTCAAAGGAGTCAGTGAAAGTGTGCGACGCTTCTTGAGGCCCAGGCCTAGAACTAGCACGGAGTGGCATCTGCATCCATCTGTTGGCCAAAACAAGTCACTATGCCAGCCTGATTTAAGGGGTAAAAAATTAAATTTTATTTCTTGATGTAAATTGCAGGAAGAATTTGTAGCTGTTTTTGCAATGTACCACACAGACATCTAAAGATCTAATTTAAAGTAGTAGAAATGAAGTAAGATAACCCAACCCCCTATGTAGGAAATGTAACCCAGAGGTTATAAGTATGGCTATGCAATTGGATAGAACTGGATTCAAATCCTGACTGTGTTGTTGACCACCTGGGTTTCTTATTTATAATGACTATCTCATGGTTTTACGAGGATTATATGTATGTAAAACTCTTAGGTACCATGCCTGGCATGTGCTAAGCAACAATAAAAGGCAGCTGTTATAGTTGTTATTATTATAGGATACTGCTGTGGCATAGGACCTGAGTTGGAAACTGGATTTACTAGGTGGAGAGGGCTGGGCAAGAGAAAGGTTGGCTCGGGTTGGTGGAGAGAAAAGAGAGCTATCACAGGATTAGGTAGTAGTCTATAGACTGAGTTCCATTCCAAGATGGAACTCAGGATCAGACACACGAGGGATTCATCAAAGCAATAGGCATGTACACTGGCACAGGTCCCCTACCAACAGCAGTGATCGTTGACATTTATTGAACACTTACAATGTGCCAAGCACTGTTCTTAAATGCTATGTAACTATTAACTCATTTAATCCTCATAACACATTTATCTAGGTGTTTTTGTTATTCCCATTTTATACTTTGGGAAGTTGAGGCTTAAAGAGATTTTAGCACATTGCCCAAAGCCATGAAGCCCATGAGTGGTAAGCTGGGATACAAGCCAGGTTTGTCTCAGCTCCTTACTCCAAATTTCTAGCACCTTCACTACACTGTGGGATGATCCCAGGCAGCAGCCAATGGCAGGCAAGTGAGGTTCAGAGGTTTCCAGAGAAGTAAGGAAGATTCAAGCAACCACTCATGACACCTAAAGAACCATAGCTGAGAAGTTGCTAAGGGCAAGAGGAAGACTGCCTTAATAATTGAGACCTCTACAGCTCAGCACTCCCATTTGCACTATCTCTGGCATTAAAATTTCTAGTACTCAGAATGAGGAAGGTGAGAATTGCTTTCCCTTCACAACTCAGCTACTTGAAAAGATAGTCTCCGCTTGTTGACTTGACTTCCTCCTCTTCTACATCATTAGCCCCCTACAGCCTGACTTCCAACACCTACCATGGTCACTATGACCTGGATGGTCACATCCAAGGGCTTCTACTCAGTCCTCATTGCTCCCTGCTGAAGAGCTGTGGTTATCCATTTATTGAAATGCTTTCCTCCCTGTCCCATAATCTTGGCCTAGGGGAGGTAAACCACCTTTTTCAAACATGGCCTCAGGCAATCTACTCATGCTCTTGACCAACGAGCTTTCTTTCCTCAACTGTCTTCTGCATTTACAGCAGCATATTCCTATTCCTATGGCTAATTCCAGGCATCTCCACTGTGTCAATTTTTTTTCCTTATTCCTTTGAATGATAAGAACATATTTACCTGTACAGTCTCTGTCTTTCGCCTAGAGTATGGGAGACTGAAGTGCGAGCAGTTACAATCAGTTATTGAGCCCACATGGTAGTACTTCTTAATACACAATGTATCAATTTTCACACAGCAAGCCTGTGAGCTAAGTAGTGCTATTTTTATTTTACATATAAAGAAACTGAGGCTCAGTGAGAAAATCAATGTACAGCTGGTAGAGGAGTCTGGACTCAAAGACACCCAGATTGTTTTGACACCCAAGCCTGTGTTTTCCTGCTACCTCACGCTGCCTCTCATCATTCACTAATTGTATACCATGGGATCCATACCATTGTCTGCAATAACACAAGCATCTAATTTGCATTTATTTATTTGTTTACTATTTATTTACTCTCCTTGCCTTGGGGACACAGCAGAACCTGGCAAATTGAGGAGAGCTTAAGCACAGGCCTGCTGCTCAGTTGCCCAGGGTGTGAACGGCCAAAGGTCTGAATTCTGTTTGGGTGCCTGGGTGCCTCCTTTCTGTAATTTGTAGCCAGACTCTGTCCTTAATTAGAATGTCCCTGGGATTTTACGAGGAGGGGGAAAATGCACCGGTGAGATTACAGATCAATAGCTCTTCCACAAGACACAGATATAGAGCAAGTAAGAGATTAGAAATTGCAATCCGGGCATGAAGGCACCTTGGAAAAACACATATTTTAGCCCACCCCCCTTTGGGATCATTGAGTGTCACTGAAGCCAATAAGTTAAAACTTAATATGTGAAGCTGAATGAGCAAAGCAGCATATTAACGGAGGAAAACGAGAGGCATTTCTTGACCCAGTAATTTGGAAGGAGAGTAGGTGAAGTGTGTAAATTAGAGAAAATTCAAAGGTGAGTCATTTTGGAAATGGATAGTAGGCATATATCACCCTAACTGCAGCTCGGAATTGTGGATCTCACTTTTGAAATCCATTAGAGCAGGGCTTCCTAGCGTTTTTACCATTTTAATACTTGCAACATTGTTTGCTTGATTTTGTCATATGTGGTCCATGTTTATTTAAAACTTCAAATGAATTAAAATGATTCTTTCTCTGAAGTTTTAATGATGTTCCCCTGAGGTCATTAGAGGCACTCTGTGGTGGGAGGTGTCCCAGGGCTGGGAATTATGGCGTTATGGAAATACACCCCACATGCTACCTCCTCCCATTTTTAATTTAGAAGGAACAGCTGGACAGAGTGTTTAAGGGCTGAGGATTAAAAAAAGGAAGGAAACTTGGTGATTGAAAGGACTGGTCTGAAAAGAACAATAGAAAGAATCATGACCTTTGAGGTTCTCGCCCAAATGGAAGTAGGAATTAATGTTTTAATCGCAGGAAAGAAGCCTATGGCCTCTCATTCTGTCAGGAATTTCATCCCTGCACCAGTCTTAGGATGCTATCTCTTGGATATTGTTCATTCAACAGATGTTTATCATGTGTCAGGCTCTGGAGTATGCAGTGGGCATTCAGTCGGGAATCAGATAGCGTCCCTATCCTCAAGAAACTGACATTCTGTTGGGATAGATTAACAACCAACAAATAAATAGAGCATTATGTCAACTGGTGCTTAGCGCTATCCAAAAAAGGGAGGAGGAGAGAAACAAGCTAAGGCAGACTTTGAGGGAAGAGGTGTTGTTTTACACAGAGTGATTAGAGAAGGGCTTTCTGAGATGGTACTATTTTTTGTTAAGGTTTGTTTATTTATTTGAAAGAGAGAGCATGAGTGAGGGGAGCTTTGGAGGGAGGGAATCTCAAGCAGACTCGCCACTGAGTACGGAGCCCAACCCCAGGGCTGAATCTCACAACACATGAAATCATGACCTGAGCCAAAACCAAGGCAGATGCTCAACTGACTGAGCCACCCAAGTGCCTCAAGATGGTATTATTTGAATAAAGGACTGGTCTGTACCAAAATTCAGTGGAGTAAAAAATAACAAGTGCTGTGTGCTTATGGTCCCAGGTCTTAGGATGTCTCTAAGGGAGACAGTTCCTTGGAATTCATGTGAACTCCAACAGGACCTTTGGCTAGAGTATTAACTGGATATTCAGAAAAGACCCTTGAGATGTCACAAGGTCTCGTTGTCAGAAAACTACCATACCCTGGCCTTGAAATGCTGCAGAGTTCTATAGCCTTGCTAATAATATGAATCTGTGATGGTAAGGACCACTGGACAATCCCAGCTTGGATTAGTTCATCACTGCGCCTGATCCCCATGTCAAGAACAAGCAAGGCAATTATCCAACTCCAGGGATAAACAAATCGAAATGCTCAGACCACACAATATACCGCAGTCGTTCTTTTTGACAGGTTGTCATGGTGTATTAAATAAAATTTCTCATCTACACATCTAAGGGTGAGAGGTGACATGGTAAAGAAGCTTCAGCAGGAATAGAATGGCTATTTGGGGGAAGTTTTACCTTCAAGACCAAAATCACTTGTTTACTTAAGCAAGCCATTATCCATCTGCTTTCTTATGTCTGCCCAAATCTTCTCTGGTGTATTTCAGGTTTTGCCACTGTTAGCAGTTTTTTTTTGTCTGTTAGAAACAGAACCCATTCAAACAACCTTAAGACCAACTTGAGAGATTTATTAGGGACATACAAAGCAATAGGATGGAAACCAAGGAAAGGAAGTCAGGCAGGGCTCACAAAATGTTGGAATCCCAACTGGAAAATCATTAAGAATGGGAGTTACTTTTTCCAGGTCTCTGGAATCTCATGGTCTCTTGTCTTTGCCTCTTTCTGCTCATCTGCTTCATTTGTGTCTCTCTCTGAAGGGTGGCTTTCTAGGTTTCTCTGAGCACATGGTTGCTCTAGCTTCTGTCTGTACATTACTTCCTTGTTCATTCTTAAAAAGAGACTCACTAGAACTAGTCCTATCCAATGAATAATTACATGTAAAAAGCAAGTTATAAATAAATATACATGGTATAATCCTATTCTATAAACAGTTTTAGTACGTGTATGTATGCTTAGAAGAAAGGAAAGAAATGTACCAAAGTGTTTTTAATGGTTATCTCTATGTGATAGGATTATGTGTAATTTAAATTTTTTTCTTAGAATATGTCTGTACTTTTCCATCATTACCATGCAGTATTTTTGTAATTGTGAAAAATTATTGAATAAAAAGAAGAGGTGAAACATATGTAGCAAATCCAAGTGGTTTAGGACGAAACCCAAGAGTGGGTCAGGCTTCTGCCAGATCTAAGGTGCCGGGAGGGAGGGCTTACCCAGGGTGGTGGCCAACCACAGTGGGGAAGGTAGCAGGAAAGACTGCACCTACAAAGAGGGGCTGGCTCTTTATTTCTCCATTTATTCAATGGTTTTCGAGAAAATATCCTCAGAGAGTTTTCTGTACCATCATAGGAATAGAATCTACTGTTGATAAGGACATGCTCCCCAGGTGTCTGGATTTTCTTTTCCCCCTTGCTTTACCTGTGCAGCTGTACATTGGCTAAGATTCAGTCAGTCCTAGGGCATCCCATGTTGTAGGACTGACTGCTCTTGATCCAGGTGATCAAGCTGAGATCCTGAGTTCCATCTATTCTCTGACTTGCCCCCTTCTTGGAAAACATCAGAGTGATCTGGTACGTTTTTCTCCCTCTACAAGACACCACCTGAGCAAGCTGGTTCTTAGAGAATTCTCGCACTCCCACCATGCATTGGGTCAAATCCACGCAGTTTAACATAGCAAAAAAAAGCCCTTAGTGCCTTGGCTCCTGCCTACTTGCCACCCCCTCTTCTGTGGTTCCCCACCCCCCTTCACTTCACCTACAGCAACACTGAATTGCTTGCAGTTCTTTTAACAGACCATAACATTTCACGCTTACTTGCATTTGTATATGCTATGCCTTCCCTGTGGAATGTTCCTCTCCTCCCTTGTCTGCTTGGAAACCTCTTCCTTCCTTCTGCTCAGATGTTACATTTTTGGATGGGTTTCTTTGAAATCACAAATGGAAACTGTTCTCTGTGTACCTTTATGCCTTCCGGTGCCCCTGGTGTTGCTTCTACACAGCCACAGAGTAATTTGTTTACATGCCCATCTCTCCTCCTAGAGGCCAAGAATTATTTCATTGTTTCTAAATTCTCAGTCTTGTTACCTAATAGGTGCTCAATAATTGTTTCTCGAAAAAATAAATAATTCTGATTTGCAACCCCTGCAAATACTGTGCATGGGAAGCTACAGTGAACGGCAGTTTAAGACGGTCAGAGAGGCTTTACAGACATCATCTCCTTTAATCCCCAGAGAAACCATGTGAGATTCTTATGATCCATCCCATTTTACAGATTCAGAAACTGTAGCTCAGAGAGATTAAAAAACCTGCCCCAAGCCCTACTTCTAGAAAATGGCAGAAACAGGGTTTAAACCTGGCTCTGAAGACTGTGCTCTTTTTCCCGCAGAATCTGTGTGAATCTGAACCTTGGTTATTAATGAGCTACATGATCTAAAGCCATTTGTTTCATGTTCATTACGGTCAGATTTTCCCATCTGCCAAGCAAACCAAACTCTAAGGAGTTAGTTCTCAAACCCTGGTTGCACATTAGAATCCCCTGAAAAGCCTTTATAAAATACTGATGCGTAGCTCTCACACCGAGAGATGCTGACTGATATCATTGGTGTGGGGGTGGTGCCAGGACATCGGTATTTTTTCAAAGCTCCCCAGGTGATTCTAATGTGCAGCCAGAATTAAGAAGCATTACCCTAGCTCAGTATTCTTAAACTTTAATATGCATATAACTCATTTGGAGATCTTGTTAAATGAAGTATTCTGATTCAGTAGTTTGGACGTGGGGCTCTAGGTTCTGCAACTCTAACAGGCTTTCTGACTACACTTAAGGTAGGGAGTCTGCATCCTATCTGACCAAATCTAAATTACCCAATCAAAGATACTTGTTGCTATCACCTGCTCTACACAGCCAAATTCGGCTTCCTTTGTCCGTTCAACTCAGCTTCTATGGACCGATGGTCTTGGACCCTGAGTGGTCCTGACCACCATCATCTTTTGTGCTAGGTCTGGTAGTTGGCTGTGGTTTGTCTCCGAGTAGGTTTTCAGAGATTAGGAAGGAAAATAGGAAAAGACCTAGCTTGGGGCACAGTTGAAAAAGGACCTTGGCTAACAATCAAAGCAGCAGATAGTATTAACCAAAACACCAGGGAATCCAGAGTAAGGGCATAGGAGGGCATAGCAAGGCTGGTTGGGGTCTGGAAGCTAGTACAGTAACGGGTGTGTTAGGAGGGCAAAGGAAGGCGAGGGCAAGCGAATAGAGAATGGTTAAAGTTTAACCAAGGGTTTAGAAAGAGACAAGATGGCATTTCAGGAGACCAAGCTGTCAACAATCATTAATCAATATTCAGCTGTTCACTATTTACCACCTACCAGTCCTGAGCTGGGGGTGTGTTCTGTGGGAGGGCGTGTATGGGATAAATGATTCTTGTGAATGTTTGTGAGTCAGAGAAGAAACCTGGCTTGCAAAGACTGGCTTCCAACAGAGAGTGGACCCCGAGTTCCTAATCAACCCTTAAACCCACTTCATCATGAAGACGCACGGGTGATTTATTATTGACAATGGTTACATCTTGGAGAAGCAATCTCTTGGTACTCCATATTCACATCCCTGCACGAATATGGATGCAGTTCAGAATGTTTGGTGTTCATATTACCAATGAGAGAGACATTTGTCCCTTTATAGGGAAAAAGCGGAAAGCAAATTTAAAGTGAATTAGACATTAGGGAGAATTTCCTCCCCCAAAGTTTGAGGAGCCATGCTGATGGGGCACTAAGGAAGGAACTGCAGAGCCTTACTCTGCAAATTTCCGTGTATTTTTTCAGGTTCAAATTCTGCTTGGCCTGGAGGCAGGGTAGGGCTCAGATGGCCTCTCAGGAGGATCTTCCACCTCCAAGTTTAGTTCTGTGTTTATGGCTTAGAAAACCCAACACCTTAACTGCTCAGATAACCTAGACACTGAGTGTTTTTCACAGATTTGCTAGCAGGAACACCCTACCTCTTTGTTCAGCCACTTGAAAAGGAGGATTAAAGACCAAAAAAAAAAAAGAAAAAAAAGAAAAGAAAAAAAAAATCAGACTTGCCACGAATAGACGGAATGGAGCTTGTTTTGTAAAGCAGTGCCTCACACTGTGCCCATATTCCTTGTGGAAACTGAAGATAAAGCCAAGTCTGCTTCGTGCAAATCCAGCAGCACCAAGACCCCTTGGCAGAATGCCATATCACCCCTTGCTTGAGCATTGTTTGTGCAAAATTTTACTTGGTGAGGCCTTGCTTTCTTCCGGGGAACAAACAGGGTGGAAATTCCTGATCTACCTCCGTATCACCCGTAATCTGACCTGCAGGCTTGTACCTGAATACTGAAACCTTGGGGTTCGCTGCTCAAATATAATACTTGGGAAAAGAAGAAAAGGAGTAAAGAGACTCTTCTTAACCTTTGCAAATGTCCCATACTATTTATATAACATTTACCACTTTTATTTTCTACAGCCCAGGATTTTGTGAGCAGAAAGGCACAGGCACCTTAAGCTCAACTGCACGTTTTAAATTGCAGCTTCTCAAACTCTCTGAGGGTTAAGCTAATTGTATGGACATCATTCTTCAGGGTCTGATCGCCTCATAAACAACTTGAATTCTACTTTTTAGATAATTCCCAAAACTGACTGTCTAATACCTAGAGGTGAGAACGATTTTTTTTTCTCTTAAATTAAGTAAATTACCAGTCCTAAAAGACAAGTTACTATCTGTTGGATAGAAGCTTTGGAATTCTTTCTCTCTGTGTCATAATAAATGCAACAAGTTTTCATTTCAAATCCAATCTTATTAAATAAAGATTGTACTTTTACAAAGACTGGACTCCAATTAAGTTTCTGTTGTCTTGCCTGTGCAACCATTAGGGGCCTGAACTTGACTGAATGAAGGCTGGTAAGTATTTTACAAAGACTAGAAAAGAAGAAGCCACAGAGTCTCGTTTTGACAACATTACTAACTGTAGGTAGATAAGAAAAACAAACAGAGGTTAATGCCACACAGGGATAAAGCGAACATGAGCCTCTGGGAAATATGATAGACAAGTATATAAATGCCGACGACTCATTGAAGGCGCTTGTTTCAACTAAAATGCAGCTTTCATACATTTGATCCTTGAATAAAAGGAGACATTTTTAGACCAAGAGATTCTAAATTGCTAAAGTATTGGAGTGTTTTAGAATGAATACGCTGTATCTTGTCTCAAAATGGCTACAGTGACTAAAGTCAGAGGTTGTCAAGTGTCAGTGCTCAGGTTTGGGCCGTCTCTGACCCAAATGTTGTACTTTTTTGGCCATTACTGTGTATAGAAATGAGTTTGTTGCAACATCTTTAAATGAGGCTATTTCAAATAAAAATACAGATTTCTGGATTCTCTTGAAAAAATGGGTAGGTTCGAAAAGAATTGGCCACATTCTCATTTGGTGTTGATGGGCTGGAAGTGGGTAGTGGTTGCCCCTTACATGGTGCACATACTTTTCTGTTGAGTACACGTGGGATAAGAGCCATGTTGTTCCCATAAGTTGGCTCCTTGCCCCTACTGGTGTTTGGTTTTTTGACCAAAGTCGAAGCCTGGATGCCTCCCTGTAGCACAGGGTTGGCAAGCCTATGGCAGGAAGGCCCATAAGAGCCACCTCAGACAAGCTGAGTCTTTTTCTTGCACTCCCTGGTGAGCACAATTGTTTTCTTCTTCCTCTTGAGAAGGCATTATAGCACAGATGAAGGACTCCTGGGTTGAGGTAGGGGGCTTTGCTCTAGTGATAATTTCTTTTATCTAACTGAGCGAATTCAGGAAAGCCACAATCTTTTAGAGTCTCGGTTTCTTCATCTGTAAAATGAAAGCCTCATTGATTAATTTATTCCTTCAACTGACAGTTTAAGGCACTGGTACTCTGCTCCACAGATTTGCAGATGCACCAGAGAACTCAATTATAAAAAGAAACAAACTGATACACAGACATGCTCTGTGTCAGTATCTAACACCTCTTTTAAAAGGATGAATATGAATGCCTGTGGACATTCTCCCACAGTCCCCATCACGCCCAGGCAAGCAGGGTCTCCATTACCCGTCTAGCCTGGCAGTCATTTGAGTTAACGAATGATCCTGACTCCAGGCCCCCTTCCTGCTAGGATGTCCTGTGTTTTTTCTCTCTTATGTAACATTTGCCTCTTCTGCTACCTTGCCTCTTTCTTTCGTTCTCATCCTGTCTTCATCTCCCCCAGCCTAGGGCTAGCCAGGGGCTTCACTTTTAAAGTCTGCCATAGAATTTCTGGAGACAGAATTCTTTCGGGTTTGTCCCTTTGTTGCTTTTCATCCTCACCTTGACAATAAGGACAGGATTCTCAGTTTTACTCTGTAGTTTGGCTTACTGTTAACCGCAGTTTGCCCCCCCCTTCTTTGCAGCAGCTGTTCTCATTCTTCTAACCAGTTTTTAAAAGGCTTGAATTTGGAAATACGGTCGCTGTGCGCCTCTTCAGAGATTCATCCATAACTGTCAGAGCCTTTTCATTCCCTGTCTTTTGTATAGGTTTCTTTTATGAGCAGAGTAATTTGCATTTGTCTTTAATTCTTAATTTGTCTTTGCATTTACTGTGGATGTAACATGCAGCTGAATTTGCATTTTCTTTTCACTTCCATTCTCATGGACTGGGGCTGTCTGAGGTGTAAACCATGGAGACATTCAGGAGCATGTTTGCTAAGTGGCAAACTTAGCTGCGCTGCTTTTGTCCTATTCTCCTCTCCTCTTATTTTGAGTTGTCTTACTATATTTGGATGCTCTAAACTGTCATCAAACATAGCCTATGTTGGGGCACCTGGGTGGCTCAGTGGGTTAAAGCCTCTGCCTTCGGCTCAGGTCATGATCCCAGGGTCCTGGGATTGAGCCCCGCATCCGGATCTCTGCTCAGCAGGGAGCCTGCTTCCTCCTCTTTCTCTGCCTACTTGTGATCTGTCAAATAAATTTAAAAAACTTAAAAACAAAAAAAGCCTATGTTTTCCAATCCTTTGGTTATTTAATTCCATTAACCTTTAAACAGCAGTTGTACTCACTTATCAGAAGAAACCTATGTATGTGGATCCTATTAGGTTCCAGAGTATAGAGAGCTGAGGATTTAATTCTGTCCTTACCACTCACTAACCATTTGGACACATATCATGTGGCTTTCCAGTCCTTGGTTTCTTTGCCTGTTGGAAGAGAAGTAACACTATGTTTCTGGCTAGTTCAAAGTTCTTCCAAGGTACAAATGATAGGATGGGTGTGGAACCCTTTGAAGAGTATCATATTCTGGACCGATACCGAGTACGGTGCCCTGAGGACCCCAGGCAGTACTGCCCTTGAGCACTCCGTTCAGCTTCTGTTTGCTTGATGATAGAGCTTTGGTCCTGTGGAGTTTCACCAACAATGGCCACTGTATTTCAAATCATATCAAAGTTTCCCATTAGCAAAGGTAAAAAGGAACAGGTTAAAAATCCACCTACGGCCTCACACTAGGGGTTTCTCTCCAATGCTGTGAAATAACATTTAAACAGAAGGTTAATGCCTTACACTAAGCCTGTGGTCCTGATGTGCCTACAAAAAGCATTAGTTCTAATTACTCTTCATAGAATAGGAGAGACTAGAAGTGGCCCTATACATTCCAACATTCAATTAAAATGTTGTTCTTGAGAAATAGGTTTTTTTTTTTAAACTGTGTTGTAGAATGTTGAGAAAATTGTTAGTTGCTCGATAGCCCATTCTGTAACAATATATAATTTTTGGTCTCGCCGAGAGAGAGGGGAGAAATTTAAGTCAGTGTGAATTAATCGTAGGGTATATGTTAGAAGTTTTCAAGCAAGTCCAGTGATTCTTCCTCACTGCTTCCCTTCATCAGAGTTAATTACCAGAAGGCCCTGGAGGCATTGGAGTGCTGTCTAGATTTCCTATAAAATGTACCAGGTCCCAGAGAAAGGGCCATCCCCTTGAACACTGTGAACCTCTTCCTTCCCTGCCTTCCACCCACTTCTGCTCCGGGATTAGATCTTTCTCTGTTGGAAATGTTTGAGACCTATGGAATTAATAGATTGATCTGAATCAGAGGGTCACTTTCATAGGTTAGAGAGTGGGACAGTTTATTCCCTGGGTAAGGATCCATTCTCTCTCAGTTCTACAAGCTGCTTCTTTACTACTCCAGGAACCCTTGTTTCAGGTGTAGGAAGAAGAAAGATCTCTGGTTACTTTGCAGACATCTCTGCTCCAGATTGTCCAAGTGTGGATAATAAAGACTTTGATGGGAATCAAAGCCCACTGATCTTGAGATATACCCAAAACCCAGAGAATAAAGAGAAAAAGAACTCAGGTTGAGAGGTCAGAAAGGTGCAGAGGACATCACCAGGAAAAAAGAAAGCAAAAACAAACAAAAACAAAAAAACCACAGTCATTTTAGATAAACTGAGAAAATCATTGTTTTCCTTGAAATTTTAGAATGAGAAGTTGCGTTCAGAAGGTTATGTTTTATTTTATAACCTCTGACCAATATTTCACTGCAGCAGGAAGGTTCTTCACTGCAGTCTTTGTGGCTGCAAAAGACACCACTGTTTTCTTGGAGTTTACGAGAACTTTTTGACACTATTAGCTCTTAACTATGAATCAGAGCTTAAGAAGAGGATTTACTGTCCTATTTACCCTTGTCCAAGTAGATGAAATGCAAACTTCATCTCAACTGATTTCTTTGGAAGCAGTTTCCCAATTTCTGTGGAAGGGAGGACAGGCCACTTGTTCTTTAAAACTTGATGGGCTTCAATGGGACAACTATGAATTCTCTTCTGACCTAATACCTCGCTTAGGGGAGGGTTATTTTCTTTCCAGTTTGCTGACTGACTTCCTTCCTGTAGTGCTGGAAAGCCTTGTTCAAAGATCTCAAAGACTGGCTGCATCTCTTTCCTAATGAAGCACCCTTAGCTTGAAGCTGGGGGAGAAGGTCCATCTGGCTTCTGCCATATGTGTGTATGCTGTCAAACCAGTAAACACAGCAGAGTTTGCTGACAGTGAGGAGTTTCAGTTAGTCAGTCATAAATTAGAGATGAGATATGCTGTGTTCCTGCTGCTGCGAGCTTTCACACTCCAGAAAGGAATCTTTACTTACCTATCCCGGAGAAGAAGAAAATGTGAATCAAGGAACCCTCTGATGGGATGCCACGGCACCCATTGAAGGCACATGTACTATTCAGAGACCGTGAAAATATGCACAGGATTGGGAAACTGAAGTAATTTCCTCAGCACCTGATTTGTATCTGTTTGCTTACACAGTTGGTGCATTGACTCTTTTGTTTTAACACGTGTATATCTAATTATGGTGGGTTCCCCCTCCACTCCCGGTGGGTACTGGGGAAAAATTCCTTGAAGAGTCTTTAAAAACACTCCTGTGCTGGGTGAACATATGTGTAGTTTCCCCCAAATGTGTTCTATTCTTGTCTGATAATCAGATAGGGAGACAATAATTAAATTTTAATGCAGCTGTCTTTTTAAAGAGAAAAGTGCTTTCTGACTCTTAATGGCAAAATTTCATTATTATGATTTTAATGCTTTTAGACTAAAGGAGAGTTTACATTGAGGCTGCAAAGAAACACAGCTAAATTATTCCTCTAAGACATATTTGTTTCATTTATGGGCTTGTGTTGAGGTGTGTTTTAATGTATTACATTTAAAACAGAGCATGATATATTAAACTGTTTCAACGTTTAAACCAGAATAACTTCAGATAACATTGCTATCTGTATCTGAAGGTATTACCACAAGAGGGTCATAATTTCTAAAATAGATTGTCATACTTTTTATTCTGAACACCCTTCTTACTGAAGAGGTTCTGTGACCCTCACATATCTCCAAACCTACTCTCTAACAAAAAAAGAATGAGATGTTAAGATAGTTTCGCTAATATGAGAAGTGGAAAACTCATGGCAACCTATTTTGTTTGATTAGTTCAGAAATGGTTAGACCCTGACCTCAGCTATGTTTTGTTTCTTTGAGGTTAGAATTTAAGGCCAGGAAAGAAAGGTGACGACAGATGGGGTGAGCAGAATAAGGAAGTTTCTAATTCACACAAAAAAGCCTGTTTGGGAAAGAGGAGGGGAGGGGGGCCAAGATTATGGTTGGCAAGAAAAAAGACTGTTGATTTTATTCTAGTCCCAGAAATAAACACTATAGGCTCTTCGAAATTCCCTGTTTGATACCAAGGGTGAGTAGAATTGACATATTTTTAGAAAAACTTCAGAACTTGGATATGTAATTTGTTGTGACCCTTATTCAATAATTACAAAAATTGATATGTACCTACAGTGAGTTGAACGGTACCCCTCCAAAATTGTGGACCACTTGGAATCTCAAAATGTTACCTTATTTAGACATTGGAGTTTTTAAAATGTAATTAGTTGAGGACCAAGATGAAATCATTATGGATTAGGGCAGGCCCTAAATCCAATGGTCGGTATCCTTAAAAGAAAAGGAGAGGACATAGAGACCCAGGGAAGAATGTAAGGTGAACACAGAAGCAGAGTTTGGAGTCTTTTACTTACAAGCCAAAGAACACCAAGAGTTGCTGGCAACTACCAGAAACTGAGAGACAAATGAGGATCAGACTTTCCTCCAGAGCCTCTAGAAGAAACTAAGTCTGCTGATATTTTGATTTTGGACTTTGGCCTCTAGAACTGTGAGGAAATAAATTTGTGTGTTTTAAGCCACCAAGTTTGTAGTAATTTGTTATGGCAGCCCTAAGAAACCAGTATAGTTGCTCAATAATTTTATTCTAATTGTTAATAACCTTAGCTTTAGGTGCTTTACCCAAGCAAACAGTTATTTTCCTGAGCTTTATCTTTCAAGCCACTGGCTATTTTTCAGCCGGGACATCATTACCTGCACCCAGACGGGAGCTGCAGCATTGGCTCCTCTGGGTCTCCAGCTAGCAAACTGTGGGACTTCTCAGCCTCCATAATCATGTGAGCCGTTTCCTTATAATTATCCATCTGTCTATCTACTTAACTACCTAGCTAGCTATCATCTATGTATGTATGTATATATGTATGTATCTATCCATCATCATCTCCTATTGGCTCTGATTCTCTGGAGAATTCTAAGGCACTTTGCTTACATGATCTGTTCACTCCAGCCTCCTCTCTTGTCAATCTCTCACCTTCATCAAATGCTCTGAATTTCTTTCCATACTGTGAATAAAAAGTCCTGTCTCTAGACCAGTGGTTCTCCTCCTTGGCTGCACATTGGAATAACCTGGGGAGATTTAAAAATTATTGATGTCTGGGTTCCACCCCTAGAAATTATTACTTGACTCTTGGGGGTGCAGTAGGGAGTTTAAAAATCTCCCTGGGTGATTCTAGTGTCCAATTTAGGCTGAGAACCACTGAGGCTTTGCACATGATTTTGGCCTCTCATCCCCTATCCTATTTATCAGGCTAATACTCACTTATCCTTCTGGTCTTCATTTAATAAACACCTGCTCCAGAAGCCTTCCTTGATTACCCTTAGACTAGATGAGGTCCTTTTCTTTTTTAATGTATTCCTTAGCATCCTGTACTTCTGAATCATACCACTTGTCACCTTTAATTTTATTTATTTATTTATTTATTTATTTATTTATTTATATAATGGGCTCTATGCCCAACATGGGGCTTGAATTCATGACCCTGAGATGAAGAGTCACACACTCTACTGACTGAGCCAGCCAGGCTCTCCTGTGATTACTTCTTTAATTCTTTGCCTTCCCCATTAAATGTAAGCGCCATGAGATCAGGTATCATTTCTGGTTTTGTCCCATATTTTATCCCCAACACCTGACTTTGTGCCTGGTATTTTGTAGTTAATAAATATTAAAATGAATGCATAGAAGTGTAAATACATATGTCAGTATACACTAAGAACAATTTTTATTTGTTTCAAGAAGTCCTTTTGGGGAGATGTCCTCCCTGTAGTCTGGAATTCTCAGCCTCTTCCCAGAGTGAATACATTTCAAAGACTGTGCTCACCTCAGATCAGAGACTTGCTCTGGGGTATAGTCTTTGGGACCCATTCTTCTCAACTACCATTTTTTCCAGTCACATGGTCTTTAGGATACCTCTTTCTCAACCCTAACCTTGACCTACATCCCATTCTACCTCTAGCAGTTGTAAGATGGAAGCTTGTATCAGAATGCCTATGGGAGGGTTTTTTAAACATGATTGTTCAAACCTCTACTACTTTCCAAATTCTGACTTGGTAAGTTTGGGGTGGGTCCTAGGCATTTGTATTTTATAAAAGTTCCATAAATTACTCTTTAGAATAATTCTTTAGTTCTTCCATTGTTTCAAAATGTGTGAAGTGACTACTTGCAAACCAAAGAGAGTGAAACTCAAGTGGGAGAGGGCTAGAAGGAGAAAGATATTGTCTATAACTTTTGGTCACCAACTAAGTGCCCTTAGTTGTACCTATGGCACATTTAGGCAATCCTAAGTGTCCTTCCAGGAATTATGACTCTTTTTTTATTGCCCAATCCAGAGGAGTGACTGTGGTGACTGTCAGAGGGTTGTCAAGGCCATTGTAGACCCGGGAGACGATATTTGTGGTTGGTGAAACACTGTAGGGCTCTCCAAATTATAGACAGAGCTGACCTCTTCTGGGTTTCATAGGCTGGGAAAGTTTTCCTCCCAGCTGCCTAACTGAGGCTGGCTTCTGTCAGTCTGCAAGAAAGGGGACCTGGCACATTGCTATGGTGTCACTAAGTGTTCCATTTTATGTAACACAGCCTTTAGAACATTGCTCTTAAATATATGTTAGGGTTGGGCTATTTAAAGCTCAAGACTTATGCTGCTCAGACATGAAGCACAACACTCCAACATAGCTTTAAGTTATGCAAATTGTTTCTTCTCAGTTGCTGCAAGAAGCTTTGTTTTGTGATATTGGCCTAGGGCCAAACAGGTAGCGTGATATGAGTAGGCAGCCCTCCTACTAACTCTTAAATTGAAGGCTTCAGCCAGTGCTATTCTCAAACATCCAAACAGGGCAGAAATGAAGCCTGAGGAAAGATACAATGAGAAGTGGCATGGGCTGGTTTTGTACAGCTAGCAGCCGGACAGAGTGCAGGAGACCTGCGATCGAGGATGTCCACTCACTTCTCTGCCTCCTGTTCTCCACTTGGTCCAAGCTGAGCAGAGCCAGCTTTTGAAACCTAAAGTTCTTTTCTTCTTAAAAGCTTTTTAAAAACATTGGTATAAATTCATAAATAACCAACATCATTAGACATAGTGGTACATAGACACGTATCTAAGAAATCCTCTATATCCTCACGTCAGCTGAGTCTCCTTTCCCCCTCAAAATGTAGTCTAATTAACTTGGATCCTTGTCAGCCTCAAGGCATTGAAAATCCACAGTTCTCCCATGATTTCTATCATTTCCCGGGCTCATCACTTCATGTCTGTTTCATTACCTCCATCTTTCTGGCTATAAACTCAGCCCAGTTTATATAAGAAACCCACTCACTCCTAGGATTTTGCAAGCTTTGGTGGAATTTACTCATAACCCAGGAGAGGATACAGGAGAGGGGTCACTTTCTGCTAGGCATGGTCTCCTACTACCCTCCTGGCTCTGTTCCATTCCTCCTGTCTCTGCTCCCTCCTCTTCTTTCTTTCTGCACTCCCTGTCTTCCATCCCCAACTCCAAGTTTGTTTTTGGTATCCGTGGAGGGAAGTGGGGTTTAGCCTCTATCCCTGAACCTGCAGCCCAATCTCAAACCACTTTCTGCTTTTTTGAGTCACCCTTCTTAGGAAGCAGTCTTGGTTATGTATGATTTTTTTTCTTCCCTGGTATATATTTGTTTGATATCTCACCATGAGTTAAGGTTTATCATGCATATGTATACAGTGGAAACTGTAGAAATTTTAGAACGCACAGGTGGGTTCTCCTGCAGGCAAGCTGTGTGATGTTATTAGCCCTAAGCTATATAAAACCAGCAAGACTTTAAAGCTTGAAGCTGCACTATTTTGGTGCAAAAGAAAAAGTGATGTTGAGGAAGAGTGAGAGAAGAATCGGAGTCTTTAGGTATAGATGTGCAACTTCCAAAGTGAAAGGTGGAAAAATATATAAACCACCCCATGAATATTAATAAGAATACTTTGCAAAGCACTCTGAGTTCTCAGAAGAAAGATGCTACATAAGCACAAACTTTAGCTCATTAATCCTAACAGCATCCCTGTGAAAGGAGAGCCAAGGCAGATTACTCCACTTTTAAAGATGAGGAAGTGGAGAAAGGAGGAGATATAACTTGTCCCAACATCATCATTATCTCTTGCTGAGATCCCGCAAATCTCTCCTTTAGAAAGTTTCCTTACACAGGCCAGCATCACTGCTGCATGCAATAAATCCTTTACTCCTGGACACTGTTCTCCATTTCACCTGTGAGGGGAGAGCCTGGGCCCTCCATCCCTTGCATCTCTCCCTCCTGTTAGAACCAACAGAGCTTCAGGGTCTTAGTAAGTACTTGATGAATGCTTGCGGACTGATGAATAGTCATTGTAGTGTAGAAGTCACAGAGTTTGCACTAGCTGTATTTTCCCTTTCAAGTATTTTTCTTGTTCTTACTAAGTTTTAAATAATTACAATTAATATAAACATTTTGTTGTTGTAAAAGAAAAAAAAAACTAAAGCATTCTAGAAGTGTCCTTTGGCTATCATCCTATTCCTGGGTTTAATTGGTGATGTATCATACGATGAAGAACAGTTTTAGTAATATATTTTGGAAAAGCAGCTTCATGTGCATAGTACAAAATTTTAAAGGTTTTATAAGCATATTCTCTGAAAAATAGCTATCCCTCTACCCTTTCCCAGGGCTACCTGGTCAGCCTTCCCAGAGGCAATTTTCATTACCAGTCTTGTGTCTTTCTAGGCATGTTCTATGCTTATACAAGAATATATATGCATATAATTTTTAAACTCATATGGTAGAGTATCACAGACATTACTCTGTACTGTGCTTTTTTTGCTTAATAACATATCTTGGACATTTTTCATGCCAAGATTTATTGTTGCCCCATTCACAGTATTTCTTTATGTGGACATACCATCATTTCACTACTCTCCTACTAATGAACAATAGGTTATTTTCCATCTTTTGCTATTATAAACAATGTTACAATACATGTTTTTCTACATATGTCATATAACATATGTGTAATGTCCTATGTGCAAATTCCTAAAAGTAGAATTGCTGGTTTGAAGAATTTGTGGATTTACAAATTTGATGGCTATTGCTAATTGCTCCCCATAGGAAAAAGAACTGATATACACTCTCAACTACAATGGAAGAGAGCACAGCACATTTTAGAAAAGCCATCTATAAGAGATGAAAACATGAAGAAGTTACAAAAATTAGATTATAGCAAAGTAGTGTGTTGCAATGAAGATATGGATGGCTGACATTCATATATAGAGCTTACTGTGTACCAGGCTCTGTTATGGGCTCTCAGATTCATTGACTCAAAACAGT
Source organism: Enhydra lutris kenyoni (assembly GCF_002288905.1). NCBI lineage: Eukaryota > Metazoa > Chordata > Mammalia > Carnivora > Mustelidae > Enhydra > Enhydra lutris. The sequence goes on from NW_019154085.1 coordinate 83,746,387, forward strand.
TCTGTAGCTATTAGATGAAAGGGACTCTAAATTTGTAACTTGCCTAATAGTTAAAGTGGCTGTTAGAAAAGAACGTATATTGAATATCTCCTAAGAGTTGGGAATAGAGTAAACACTTCTAATTCTCTGTTATTTAATCCTATGGTTAATCCTAAGCATTATTTTCCTCATTTTTTTTTTCTTCAGGAAACTGAAAGTTAGGCTAAATAATTTGCCCGAGGTGTCCTGTGAAACTAAAGAAGTCCTCTCTAACTCTTTCTACTATGCCACACTGCCCTATGTGATTTGGAATACTCAGGAATCGAAATAGCATTTTCCTAAGGAAGAAGGTTATGAGTCCCATGGTACTGCCATAGGGAAGGATGTCCAAATATATGTACTTTGAACTTGTCCGCAGAAATAGAAACTACCTGGTAACCAAAGGATATTTTCTGATGTAAAAATGTCAACAACACCACTCTTCTGCCTGCTTAAGCAGGGTCTCAGAGACAGATCTTCATCACACACAATGACTCCACTCAAGAAGGGACAGATTTTAATCTCATCATCACCTTAGAACTTGGCAATGTAAGAAAAGGGAACACAATGTAAGGGAGTGGAACACAAATTTCATTTTCACATTAGGGTACAACGCTGAGCTGAGATACTATCAATGACCAAAATTTGAGTCCTGTGGTTACTGTTGTGATGAAATCCTGTGGAAAGGGGAGTTTCACTTCCAGACACAGATTGACCACTGACAGAACCAAGAAAACCCATGCAATCATCTGCTGGTTTTTCTCTACCAAAGAAAACTGGCTGTGGACTTTTTCCAGAAGCCAGGGATGGCAATGTATGTCTTTGTGCGTGTGTTCAAAAGATGGTGGTGCTGGGGCTGGGAGAGCACCTTTATAATAGGGGTACTTAGCACATTGCACCTTGATGAGTGGTGTTAATATCAGTTAGCTTAGCTCAACACTTATGTACTGTGTTCTTGCTAATAGGAGGATATCTCTGTGATGCATCAGCTGGAAGAAGATACATGAAATAGAAATTCTTATCTCTGTGTACTATATGCAGAGGAATATCTAGTCTAATTGTGCAGCTAAAAACACATACACATGACAAACTAGAAGACATCCCTCCAACAAATGTTTGCTCAGAATCTACTATGTAAAAGGCACTGAGCCAGTTTCTCAGAATACTAGGTTCAGAAGAAAGGAGATATGGGTTCCTGCCCTCCGTATTTACAGTGTAGATGGAGAGACAGATGATTGAACAGTTACACCAAGTGAGAATTACAGAAATAACTGCTAGAAGTGTTCAGAGAGGTTATGTTATTCTGGGTGGTAGAAGAAAGCTTTAAGAAGAGAGTAGACATGAAAGTCAAAAATGCACATTATGAAATATTTTTTATTTTTATTTTTATTTATTTTGTAAAGGTTTTATTTAATTACTTGTCAGAGAGAGAGAGAGCGAGTGCACAAGCAGGGAGAGCAGCAGGCAGGCAGAGGGAGAGGGAAGCTCCCCACTGAGCAAGGAGCCCGATGTGGAACTCGATCCCAGGACCCTGGGGTCATGACCTGAGCCGAAGGCAGACACTTAACCGAATGAGCCACCCAGGAGTCCCTGTGAAATATTTTTATTATTTTTCTTCTGGTGGAAGAAATTTTCTAGTAGAAGGTGGGTAAATCATAAGGGCTGCTGACCGAATATTTCCATCTCTCTTTCTTCTGGGCACCTGGAGGATTATACTCTCCCACCCTCTTTGAAGGAAGCCTGGCTATTACAACTTGTTTTGGCCCAAGTAAGCAAGATTGATATATATCACTTCTTTTTAAAAATTTTTTAATTTTAATTCCAGTATAGTTAACATACAGTGTTATGTTAGTTTCAGGTGTACAATATAGGGATTTGACAACTCTACACGTTATTGAGTGCTCATTAATCCCTATTACCTATTTCACTCATTCTCCCCCATAACCATTTGTTTGTTCTTTCTATTTTAAGAGTCTGTTTTTTGTTTGTCTCTTTTTTTCTTTGTTCATTTGTTTCTTGAATCCCATATATAAGTAAAATCATATGGTATTTGTCTTTCTCTGACTGACTTATTTCATTTAGCATAATACCCTCTAGATCCATTCATGTTATTACAAATGGTAAGATTTCATTCCTTTTATGGCTAAGTAATATTTCATTGTATATATGCCACATCTTCTTTATCTATTCATCTATCTATGGACACTTGGGCTGCTTCCATAGTTTGGCAATCGTAAATAATGCTGCAATAAACATAGGGATACACATATCTTTTGAATTAGTGTTTTCATATTCTTTAGACAAATAGTAGTGGAATTACTGTATCATATGATAATTCTGTTTTTAATTTTTTGAGGAACCTTTATACTGTTTTTCACAGTGGCTGTGATATGTATCACTTCTTGCTGGAAGCTTTAAGAGCGTCATGCTATTAATCATATTAAGCACACCTTGTTCCACCGGTGTGCTGATCCTCACAGACACATACACTGAGAGGAAGCTTCTGTTAGTCATGGTCCTCATAGGATGATGACCAACACAGCCCTCTAGCCTTTGTAAGGTATATATTGTGGTTTTAGCCCAGTGAGATTTTGGAAATGTGTGTTTCTATAGCCCATTCTGACTATTCCATTCATTTACATTTTTTGGTGAAGATTTATTGAGGAATTCTGAGAATTATGCTTAGGGGCTAGAAATAAATCATAGAAAAATATACATAAGTTTCCTCTTTTAGAGCTTATATTCTAGATGCATGGAGGCTAGGAGATGAAGCTAGAGGCAAATAACAAACAAGCAAACAAGCAAACACATAATTAGTTAGATTTTGATTATGGTAACTTTTACCGTTGGTGAGATAGAGAATGCCTTTTCTTTTTCTTTTTTTTTTTTTTTTAAAGAATTTTATTTATTTATTTAACAGAGAAAGAAAGACAGAGCAAGAGATGGAACACAAGCAGGGAGAGTGGGAGAGGGAGAAGCAAACTGCCTACCGAGCAAGGAGCCCGATGCTGGACTTAATCCCAGGACTCCGGGATCATGACCTGAGCCAAAGCCAGACACTTAATGACTGAGCCACTCAGCGCCCAGAGAACGCCTTTTAATAGGGATAGGGTGGTCAAAAAATATCTCTCCGAGGAGGTGCTATTAGTAGTTGAAATCTCAAGGATGAGGAAGAAGCAACCGTGTAAAAACCCAGCGGAGAGTGTTTCTGGAGGAGAAAACAGCAAAAACCCTGAGGTCAAAAAAGAAGTTGGCTTAGATGGGCAATAAAAGAGGACCAGTATGGTCTAAAGAAGGTGCTTATAGGGAGGCAAATGTGGTACCAGCTGAGATCAGAGAGTCGAGAGCCCAGTGTTGTAGGCTGCAGTGAGAAGTTTTAAATCTGTAGTTTAGGTAAAAATGGAAGGTTGTTGCAATATTTTAAGTGGAAGAGTGATGTCATTTATGTGTTAAAAAGACCATTCTGTTTGCTGTGGAAGAAGACCAAGCATGGATGCAGGAAGGTCACTGAGAGGACTATTAGAACATTTCAGAAAATTGATTTTCAGGACTTGGTCTAGGGTGGCAGCAGTGGAGATGGGGACAATTGGGCATATTTGAGATATATTTTGCTGGTATAATACACAGGATTTGGTGATGGATTGAATGTGGGCAGATATTAAGAATAATGTCTAAATTTTTGGTTTGAGTTAAATAGATAGTGCTCGTTACTAAGAGAGAAAGGATTGGAATACAAACAAGGAGATGGGAGAGATGAACTAAGAGTTCTGTTTAGTTAAGTATAATGTGAATACTAGGTATCCAAGTTAAGGTACCAAGATAGAGTCTAGGGCCTAAAGTAGCTGTTAAGCCTGGAGGGAAAATGAAGAGCCCCCAGCAAAGAGATAGCATCTAAAGTCATGTGAGTAGATGAGATCATCTAGGGAATGTTTGTAGATAGTAAGAGAAGAGCCTAGGACTGAGCCCCAGGGCACTCTCAAATTTAGAGGCTGAGTAGAAGAGTCAGGACAGAAGTATGGGAGTGAGTGACGCATGGGGTAAGAATAAAAAAGTTGAAGTTTGGAGTGCTGGACGCCAAGAGAAGTGTTAAGAAGGGAGGAATGGTTAAACGTGTTAATGGCTACTTAGTGGTAGGTAAGATGAGAAGACAGATCTTTCCTCTGATTTTGGCACTGACATGATAATTAGTAAACTGAAAAGAGCAAATTCAGTGGAGCTGGATGCTGGATTGCAAGGGCTGAAGAAGGAATTAATGCAAAGTGAAAAAGTAGAGAAGCCATGCAGAGAAGTTGTAAAAGTCAGGAAATGGTCTGACTGATAGATGGTGGGTAGATAAAGGCGCCTATAGGTTGATGGAGTTTTTGTTTTTGTTTTTGTTTTGTTTTGTTAGTAGATAGGAGGTTCTAAAGCACATTGTATGGTAATGGGAATGATTGGGGGAGAGTAGGAAAGATGGGTGCTAGGAAGGGGAAGAGGAGGGAAGAGAAGGAGGGGAAGAAGATAAAGACTGTAAGTATAAAGTTCTTAGAGCGTATGGAGCCATGAATGCCAGTAGAAAGGAAAGCATTGACTTTGACCTTAGTGGATGATTAGAATCTGTGTGGGCAGAGGAGTGGGAACATCATCAGCAAAAGTGTATTTGCAGTATTTAAGATGGTATTTTGGGAAAAACAGTTAGTAGGATTGGTTGACTAAAGCCATGGCTTTATTAGGGAGATAGTACAACTAAAATGGAGAGTGCAGGAGTCCGTGCTACCACTGCCCTGACAGGCATCTATCTGGCCTCTGCTCAAAGGTGAGGGCAGCTTGCAAAGACCCTGATACCTGAATTAGCTTTGGGAATTCATTATTTAGGCTATGAGAAGCTGGAGTGCTTGTTAGAGCAGGGGGGCTTGATAAAAATGGTCTTTTAAGCAGCTTCCCAAGGAGGGAGCATTTTGGAAGACTGGAGCAGGGAGGTTGTGGAGGTGGAGAGGCTAGGCGGGAGGTCCACCAGACAGTGGGCGACAGGGTGCTGGCACTGGGATTGCAGAGGAAGGGAGGCAACGTGTTCTTTGGGATCAAAGGGAACCAAGGGGCGATTTTGCAGGTATTGATAACCACTAATGCTGTTTTTACTTAGTTTATGAAATGCTTTCACAGTGTTTCATCTCACTTACAAGTTAATGTCTTCTTAGTAATTCTCTGAGGTAGGGAGAGGGTCGGTATTTTCACTTTCTGAAAATCGAGTTCCTCAAGGCCTCATGATAGCTTCCATACAGTTGTGGTTCTCAAAGTGAGGTGCCTGGTGTAGCAGCAGCAGCCTTGCCTGGGGACTTGGAAATGCAAATTGCTAGATCCCCTTCCAGACCTACAGAGTCAGACACACTGGAGCTGGGGCCCAGCAATCAGTGCTCTAGCGGGCTTTTCAGGTAATTCTGATGCACACTAAATTTGGGAGCCACCAGCTTCCATGTAACGAGCATATGGCAGAAGGAAGACAGATGCTACAGGGTTAAGGAGTGAATGGGAAGTAAGAAATCAAGGCAGCTGGAGTGGTTACTCTTCTGAGCTAGGTCTGACCTCATTTCCTGGGGTTGTGGTTGGAGGGTGCTCATTCGGAACCTCTGGATTCCGCTTTTTCAGTACTCTCTTGACTTCCATTTGACTATAAAGTTCTTTGTTAATACATTTGTTCAGTGCTATTGTATTTGTGGGATAGGGATTTTTAAATTAAAAATAAAATTTTATTAGTGCAGGGAAGGACCATATATATACATATAACATTCTCATAGTGCTTAACCTGGTGATCCACACTCCATGGTTTCTTAGTAGAGACTAATTAACATCTTTGTGCATCTGGAAACGATGATGTACAGGCATGATCATGGTATGGTTACTAAGGAGAAACAAGAAAACTGACTGACAGAGCAGTCTGAAGCTGCAAAGGTCTAAACTAGGATGAGATCTGGTCTTGGGGATATTTGGTGGTCCTGAGAATCTTTGGGGAAAGCTGAAAAGTAGGACCAACAAAGGTTGATTGATGAGAGAAGTCTATTAATTTGGCACAGGTTAGTGAATGAGCATAGTGCTAGTTCAATTAGAGGAATTAAGAAAATTTTTCCTTTTAACAACTTAATGTTCTCTAAAGAAGAGGACAAGCGTGTTTAACATGAATGTTTTCTATCTCTGCCCCTGTTTATCATTAACAATTTCTCTTGCCCAAGTGTCAAAATGGTGACTTAAATTTTTGACTTTGATGACTGGCTACTGAGCCATTGAACCCCAAGTCCTTGGCCTCAACCTTTCCTCCTTGGCATCTGTAATTTCACTTCTAACTTTCTTGGCTCCAGGCTCTAGCTGGGAAGCTCCTTACCTCGTTAGGGTCTAAGATGTCTGTGTTCCTCTCTTTCCTTATGGCCATAATTCTTCATCACTTAGGCTTTCATGTCTTTGAGAGTTGTGTGCAGCTCAAGGAAGGAAGTAGACAGATTCTGAAGGTGCCATGTCTGTGTATCAGCTGTTTTTCCTTCTATTTTGGTCAGGTGTGTCTTCTGTAGGGGTCAGGCAGGGTAGGAAACAACACATTTTCTAGTCCTCAAATAACTTCTGCTTGAGAGAATTTTTGATTGACTTTATAAAAAAAAAAAAAACCTCAAAAAAATGCTTTTGGCAATCTTCAATAGGACAGATGGAAATGTGCCTGGCAGGGTTTGATGTTCTAGGATGAAGTTTCCATCATCTTTTGTCTAGTCACAGAAGGTACTTTGGAGTAAGGAAAGTAAAACTGAGCTTGATGTGGGCTCATTTGGCTAGATATATGCTAGTCGGACATGCAAGTTTTTGGCATGGGTGTCTAGCATTTTCTGCAGTGAATGGGAGCTGAGTGAGCATTTGATGAAGAAAACACAAGACCTCAACAATTTCAGCAATAGAAGGAAAACATTAAAATAGGAAATTAAAATTCACACATGTGTCTGTAGGTATCTGTAAGCGTAGACAAAAACATGTTTATGAGCCAGACTAGACCAAACTTAAGGGAACATCTAGGTTAGATCAACCAGACAATGAATACCGTTGGCAGGGTTACTGAGCTTAGCGGCTGAGCAAAGGTATTCCGCGGCTTGTATTTTTGATGTGTGTTGTTAATTAATGAAATGCATGCAGCCTTCCTGTGAAGTGAGTCAATGTTCCTCATTTCATGTGTGAGGAAACAAGGGCAAGAGGATAAATGACTTGCCATTTTGCCAACCTGTAGCATCACCCTAGCCATATTGCTAGAATTTCCAGTGGGGCTTCAAAGGATGACTTTAATTTCAAATTTCGTCTGGGTTCATGCAAGGCCACTTGGGTGAAATTTTCGTGTCTGTGAAGTCACTCACTGGTTCCTGCCTGTGAGGTAGATAATGGTCAGTAAGAGTCTGCTTGGAAGGTGTGGGGGTTTTAAGTGCTTCTCATGTTGACTTAAATTAGCACTTGTCTTGTTTTCTTAGTATAAACTTGCCATCCCTGAGTGCCACTTATGTGCTATACAGGACAAAGAGCAAGCTTGCTGGAAAATTAATTAATTCAATAATTGGTGGCAAAGGAACTTGAAAGCTTGCCAGACCAGCAGCCCAGTGTGATTTGTAGCAACAGAACAGAAAAATACCTGAGGAATGAGTTTCACGTTTATTTTGGGGGGACAATAATAATCAGCAATAAGGGAAAGGGGCCAATGAAAGTAAACATCCTGGATTCAGTTTTTCTCTTGCATGATGGGAGCTCTCCATGTAGAGTGACCTCCTACACAAGATGGAGCACTCAGTGTGTTGGCAGAGGAACAGAGTAAACAGATTGGTACAGGATAGCTAACCTTGCTTTGGAAGCCTGAATCAATCCACCTCAATGAGTGAGGTCAGTGTGGTTCCTTAAGCAAACTGTGCAGAGAGGGCACAGAAATCATGGAGTCTGCAAATGGAAACAGGGTTTAGGAAACACCCAAGATTTCAAAGGATCGGATGTTACCTGTGGGCAGTGCTGGTGGGATGGCAGGGAAGGAAGAAAATGAAAGCCCAGCATTGGGTTAGAGAGAGGCACTCCTGGAAAATGGGAATGAATTAGGCTAGTGGGCAGCGGAAGATTTCAGCTGTGCGCTTCATGCCACAGTCCATAAATAGATTATTACTCTTGTATTTTGCCAGTGGGAAAGGGAACTAATTAATTAGAGGAACGGAGGATCTTACAATATTGGGACACTTCGAATTTCAATGGAGAAGTCGTCAAAGTGTTTCAGAATGAGTCAGAAGGAACTCAGTGTTTAGGGGTGCATGGTTTGTGAGCATATGACTCATAAGGGGAATTTTATGTGCTATAAATGTCGTTAAATAAGTGGGCTTTCCTGTTTTGGGGGGGAGTTCAAATCTGCCTTATTAGCAGCAAAACTGTAATATGATGTGATTGTATTTTGGGAATTAAGTTTCAAAAATCTGAAACTCAATGAATTTTGTAGATAAATTTTAATATGGTAATTTCTTATAATGACCTTTCCTAAATGAACCTTGATCAAAATACCAGCAGGTGTTGAATAGCTGTGTAAAGAACATCATGTCAAATTCTGAAGGGGGTTCAGAAAGAACTAAGTAAAGACACATTTATTTTTTTAATTATTTTTATTAACATGTAATGTATTATTTGCCCCAGGGGCACAGGTCTATGAATCATCAGGCTTATGCATTTCACAGCACTCACCATAGCACATACCCTCCCCAATGTCCATAACCCGACCACCCTTTCCCAGTAAAGACACATTTATAATCTATAGCCCTACTTTCAAGATTTATCAAAATACCCAAATATTGTTGTACTCTTTCTTTCTCTAAAGTCTTTCGGGGGGGGGGGGACTGTCTTATGGGAATAATCAAATATGGAATAAGTTAATGTACAAAGATATTAATTAGCATATTATTTACCATTGTAAAATAGAGAAAAAATTTGAAATTACAACAGTACCCATTTGTTAAAGCATGCTATTTATGTTCTATTAAACATTAACAAAATGAAGGTAATACAGGCTATATAAGGAACATGGAAAAAGCATATAAACTTAAATGTTACGTGGAAAGATTAAAATAATAACTTACATTTAGTTAGCATCTATTAGGTAGTACTTCTGTTTTAAGTCATTTAAATCTTTTAACTCATTCGATTATGGTAGCAGTCTTAGTTGGGGGTGTCGTTATCACCCTTATTTTGCAAACAGAAAAACTGAGAACGGTTACGTAATTTTCCAGGCTTACGTAGCTAGAAAGAAGTAGAGCCAGCTGGCCCGAAAGACAGGCATAAAACTACATCTACTATACGATTAAAACTATTTATAAAGCATATATGAGGAGAGAATATGTTGATTTTAAAAGTGAAAACACTTCTTATATATAACCAGTTATATACAATGTGGTTATCTTCTGTGATCATCTGTTTAACTAGCTGAGTAAAAGACCATGGTCCTTGTTAAGGTGCAAGGTGCTGAAAGGGTTTTGTGGCTCCTTTTGGGAACACATGCCGTCGCTTTCCTGGCACTGCATGGTGATCTACAGTAGTGGTATTAGCTACAGTTCACCACTTGATTTCTTTCTGGTGAATTCGGTTACACACTATTGGAGACCAGAAAGGGTGGCTGATATCGGTGTTGATAGAGCCAAACACGACTCTGTGAGGTGATACTACCTTTGGAGTCCTTCGTAGAGCCTCACCTTCAGACTTGTAGGACACTATCTTATAATAATATTATTATGTGACATTTGAGTGCTATTTGCCATTCACATGTCATTTTCATCATCTCATTTGATCTTCTCAAAAAGATTGCCTTTATTTTGCAGAGGAAGAAAAGTGAGGTTCAAAGAGCACTCAAATTGCAAAGCCTGAATCCAAACCCCACTACCCTCTTTTTCATGCAAAGATGTGAACATACTGTGTAAATATTTGTATATACCTAGTAATTTGTCTGTATGCATGTATCTGTCATCTAATTTCTCTGCCACTTGCTCTTCTCACTTACTACTGTATCATATACATCTCCCCAACCTAAGATGTGAATCTGACTTGTTCTTTTAGTAGTTGCACCATAACCTGCACCATAGGGATGCATCTTAGTCTATTCAACCATCCTATTCTTTTTTTTTTTTCTTTTAAGATTTGTTTATTTTAGAGAGACAGAGAGAGAGAGCATGAGTGGGAGGGCAGAGGGAAAAGGAGAGAGAATCTTAAGTAGACTCCATGCTGAGCACGGAGCCTGATGTGGGGCTTAATCCCAGGACCCTGAGATCACGACTTGAGCCAAAACCAAGAGTCTGACCCCTACCTGACTGTACCACCCAGGCGCCCCTACACTATTCTGTTCTTGTGGACATGAAGGTAGTTTCAAGTTTTGCCATCACAAACACAGCTGCCGTGAGCATCCCTGCATGCCTGTCCTCATATACTGGTACTTTAATTTTTACAGGGTTGATTCCCAGAAGTAAAATTGCTGATTCAAAGGATGTGTGCTTTTAAAATTTTAATATATCGTTAGATTCCTCTCCAAAAGGCTGGGTCAAACTCTGATGTCTGGAAGTGGCTGCTTGTCTGCACCCCCAGTCAGCACTGGGAGTTGTCACTCCCGTCTCTTACAGGAGAAACCCTGGCATTCTGACTGTAAAGGCAGGCCTCTGTCTTTTCAATTAAGATGTCTCAAATAACGGGGACTTTGGGCAGATTATTAAGAAGTAGTTATCTTCAGGAGATGATTCATAATCTAATAGGCTTGGGTTCTGTTGGGAGGCTGGTTTGGGCCTCTGCCATTGCTTTGTACACATGCATGTCAATAAATAATAACCATTACGGTCGAACATTAGAGTTGACAGTGTAGTAACTTATGAACAAATCTTCTCATTAGCGGCACTATTATTTTGGTGTTTGCAGCAATCTGGTAGTCACAGCTAAGCTGAAACAAGAGCCATTATGTATGTAAGACAGTTTTAGCTCATTTACTCTGAACTCACTTTGCATACGAGAGCACTTGGCCCACACCATATGGGGTAATGTCAGAACAAGACGCACTCTGCAGTGAAGAGGAATAGGACCTCTTTGACATGAGAGTGCATTATCATGTACTCGGATGCTTGTGGCTTCAGAACTGAGTTAACGATTGTTTCTGAATAGATTCCGATTTTAATTCCATCTGATTGACCCACATATTTTCTTGCTGTTGAAACGGAGTGTCTAGTGTCCTAATATATTTATTTATGCATGCCCATGTTTGTTGACCATTCAAGAGTTGGAATTGTGGTGTTGTGTCAGTGGACTCAATTTCCCTTTTTAAAAATTCTTGTTGAAATCTCATAAGCTGAGGTTGGGGAGTTAATTAATTTGAGTGCTGGATTGTGTGTGTCTGGCAACCATTTCATTTTTTCTAGTAATGGCGCCTTAATTTTACTTTGGGGAACCTCCCTCCTTTATTCCAAGGATGGGGCTTGCATGCAACACCTTCCCCCACCCCAGATTTAGTATATTATGCTCCCCTGGCATATGGTGTGTTCAGGGATGGGCATATAACCTGATCCAGGATGATGACAGTCAGTTCGGAGACATTTGTTAGGATTATAGGGAAGAGACCAACCCTCTCTGCAAGGATTGCTAGCTCTAGGCTGAGGTAGGCCTGAGCTATAAATCTCCAAGACGATAGGGTCTACCTGAGAATGAAGCCAGCCCAAAGGTTTGCAGAACCAAGAGGTGGAAAAAACTTGACTCCCAAGGATGCATTTAAGCTTCTGGTTCAGGGTTTCTGGACTTTACCACTGTGTGAGCCCATAGTTTCCTTCCTTTTCCTTATTTTTAACTTAACCCATTTGGGGTTGAACAACTTCTTTTACTTGTATCCAATTGAATCCTAACTGACTTAGGTTATTAAATTGTTCTGATTTTTCTACTGAATTATTTGTATGATTTTTTCAGTGGCTTCACTGTTTCATTGCATAACCAAAGATGTTTTCAAGTGACTTCTAATGCAACGTATTAATTAGATTAAATAAGGAAACAGAGATGCTGAGATATGAGCTTCTCTTTGGCAGTTCCACAAATATAAAAAGTTAGTCTCTCTTGTTTTTCTAGTGACTTTGTTTAGTATGTTTTTAGGTCAGATGTTGACATCTGAGTTTCCTTCCTCCGTGGTCAAAGTTAACAACTCCACGGGATTTTTTTTTTTTTTTTTAATGTTTTCAGTTCTTTGGATAATAGCACAGAGAAGCTTATTATCCTAGCACGTTAAATATTGCCCTGGGGGCTGCAAACACAGCGAAAGCTACTGATAGTGCTAACTGAAGCCAGGTTTCTCCTTTTGGGCGCCATTTATGTGAATCACAATTTCTTAGCCTATGTTTCACTGTATCTTGTTCCAGGCTCCTAAAACAGATTTAGAAATTAATATTATTTCCTCTAAGCTGAGACAGATCATATGTTAACTGTCTTATAAGAGCCAATAACAATGTTTAATTATTTTAGAAGTAAAGTATAAGGGCGGGTGGGGAAAGACAGTATATTTTCCCCTAAACAGAGTTAGGGGAGGGCAAGTGATCCTCTCTTTAAACCCCAATCTGAAAAATAATTTTCTCAATGAAAGAATCTGCAAAACAAAACACACGTTTCTCCAATAGTCTCAGAGTGGCCAACATGGGGTCAAGACAGGACATCCCCTAAAGCCGGGACATGCAGACAAGAACAGAACTGTAGGACCAGGCACATGGAAAGAGCCTTCTCTGAGTTGAAACTCTGCAAAAAATACTGGAGGAAGCAAATATTCTCAGAGATGCCATTGCTGTTAACTCCCATGCAAGGCAAAAAGAAAGACTAAAACTTATCTGGAATTAATCATAAGGGAACTTACATGAGGAAATGACACTCCAAAGCATCAGACACAGGCATGATGAGGACAGTGTGGAGTACTCAGAATATGATGGACAGTCTAAGGAGAGACCTAGAGAGGAACTTCAGAGCAGAGACATTTCTCTCATCCCTTCCTGGATGAGTCTTCATCAATTCTTAATGAGTGGAGTTGATGAAGAAAGAATATTTGTAGAGTAAGTACTATTGGCCATATACTGTTAGGCAGTCCAAAGTCAGAGGAATTTTATGTTTCCTTTGTATAATTTTTGCTTATGTTAAATGTATAGAACACTGCTAATGGTTCTTATTCCACAGAAAGAGGTCTATCATTGCAGATAATAATTCTAGTTTTCATGAAACCTTTAGCCTGGTGTACCTCTCCTAAATGGCACAGTTAAGACCCTGATGCCTGGTGTGGGTAGACAAGAGTACATTCTTGGTTGAATCATGCTTTCATTGAATTTCATGTGATTTTACATCTGGGCCACCTTCCCAAGCAACTTCTTCAAGGAGAGTTTAGCCTCCCAGTCATACTTTGTGTCTCCAAAGGCCCAGACCTGGGCATATACGGTACAATCCCATGGATCCTTTTTTAAACTAGTTTAACTGATTGGTGCAAGGAAGTCTCCCCAAGTGGCATCTCTGCATCTCACCTACACTCAGCTGGCTCTCTTCTTTTTTTGTTTCTCCTTCAATTTTTTTTTTATTATGATAAAATACACATTAACATAAAATTTACCATGTTGACCATTTTTAAATTTTTTAAAACATTTTTTAAAGATTTTATTTATTTATTTGAGAGAGAGAGAGAGAGAGAGAGAACGAGCCAGGGATGGAGCAGAGGGAAAGGGAGAAACAGATTCCCTGCTGAGCGGGGAGCCTGATACAGGACTAGATCCCAGGACCCTGGCATCATGACCTGAGCAGAAGATAAGACACTTAACAGACTGAGCCACCCAGCACCCCCCACATTAATAATTTTTAAGTGTTCAGTTCAGTGATATTAAATATATTCATGGTGTAAGGCAATCATCACCACTATCTGTAAGTACCTCTTTTTATCTTGTAAAACTGAAACCACACACCCATTAAATAATCACTCCTCATTTCTCCCTCCCTCCAGTCCCTGGCAACTACCATTCTATTTTCTGTCTCTATGATTTTGTTTTTTTGTTTGACTCTCCTCCTGATAACATTTTAGCTGGTCAGGGAAACCGGGGGTGTGGGAGGAGGTGGTGCTGTTGGAGATGCAACAAGGAATGATGGGACCTGTACTATGTTAAGCATACAACACAGTTAATTGTATGACCTTGCACAAGTTCCTTAACTATGCTGTCCTCGGTTTCCTCATTTGTAAAATGGGAATAATAACAATACTTACACATGTGATTTTTATGATGCATAGACAATTATACATGTAAAATAGAGCTGTACCTGGTACATACTAAGTAGGCACTAAATAAATTGTAGTGATGGTGACAATGCTGGTCTCCCATTAGGATAATTAACCTTGGTTGAATTAACAAATTTGAGCAGCATATGAAGTTACAGCTGACATAACCCCCGCCCCTGGGTTGTACGGGATTGGAAATTCAGTAAGAGTGGTTTTGTTGTTCAAATGTTCAGATGACCTGTATACGATTTCATGCTTATGCCAGTTTATTCACATTGTGTAAATTTACAGTGTTATTTTCTGTTAATGTGAAGGATACAAATAAACCAACACTTCTCATGTGGGAGGAAGCCCATACATCTATCACTGAGGTTAATGATCATGTTAGTGACCATACCATTACCTGGAAAATTTTGGCAATTACCAGAGAAAGTGTCCAAGGGGCTATTATAAAATTGCTGTTAGAGAAATTCACATTTTCTTTACATGGGGCATCGCTGCTTACAACTTGGGCTTTTCAGTAGCTCAAGAGAGGATGTGGCTTGAGACTGAAAGGCCAAACTAACCCTGTGCTTACTGATGCTCTACTTGTATTTTGCAGACAGTAACTAGAGCATTTTTTTATTCCACTCCTACCTTGATGCTGTTATTTGTTTCCATGACACTAGTTCTGGGAATGGCACCAGGCACATTCAGCATCTGCAAGTGACAGATTAGATAGTAATTGATGTGTGTTACGAAACTCACATCTGGGCCTTCCACCAACTGAGAGTCAGTTTGATTTGATCTGGCAAAAGGAGTTTCAAAGCATTTGGTTTTTAAATTATAGTGATTTATAGAAAAGTGCCTCTTAAGATGACTATCAGCCAGTAGCCGGTTGAGTTTCCAGAAAAAGTGTGCTTGCATTGTCCTGATTTCTCCAAATGGCAAACCCACTAGGGCATTCCTCTTCAACGTGGCCTCCTGGGGCTATCTCTTCCTTTTGTTGAATATGGTGCCTACAGACAGATAGGATTACGGATGCTAAGATTGAACTTCCCTGTACTGTAGGTTTATCTTGTTTACTGGATAATACTTGAATTATCAAAACTGTGGAAATAAAGTAGTTTGATGATAAAGTTGGAATTTTAAAAATCTTCATAAACTTATGTGAAGTTTTTTTTTCAATTCAAAGTAGTGTTTGCCCAACAAAAATCATCATACCTTAAATTCTATTTTCCTACATTTCCCTCTTTTTGTCATGATATCTCCCCAAGAGACAATGTACAAGCATTGAATATCTTCCTTCTCTTTCAAGTCCTTCTTCTTTAGCAAAATCTGCAGAAATCTGCTATCAGTCTTTTATTCGTGTTTTTGGTATGTCTTTTGTCTTTTGGTATGATTAAGTTTCTGTCTATATTTTACCTTTTCCAGCTGTTTGCACTTTAGGTTTTTTATTTCTGGTTGGGAAATGAAAGGCTCTTCTCCTCTGTTAAAGGAATTTCAGGCATCATTAAGCAGCAAGAGAATCCTTCTGGAACTGCTGAGACAGTTTGCTGATATCATTCTAGATCTTGTAAAACAGGCACTGGAGGTAAAACTGATTTAATCACACTGGGGGGCTCCCAAAGAGAATCATCAGGAATTACCTTCCACTCAGCTACGGCTGCTGGAAGCCACCAGGTGAGGAAAGACATATTTTGGTCCCTAAATATAGGTCTCTTATGTAGATTCCCAAGGTAATTAACCTTGCTAAATATTGATATTGTTAAAATATTGATTCTGAATTAGTATATTGGGCATGGGATCTGAGTTTCTACGTTTCTGGATTCATCCCATGTGATTATAATGTGATTGGTTCCTAGACTACACCATTAGAGTTGTAGGGGTGTGGAGGGTTCCACTTTTGCAAATCTTCTTCAATGTCTCTTCTTGACTTTATTCTCCTTTCCCTGAGATTAAGTTTATATAGGTATACATTATGGCACATTTAGTGTTATCATTACTAATGATTGTGACATTCCATAAGATATTTCCTTTAAAATAAATAAAAAAAAATTATCAAACACTCATAATGTACTAGGTATTTTTCTACATACTAGTCATATAGGAGTGAATAAGACAAAACCCTATCCTCATAGAGTTTTTCACTCTACTGGAAGAAGCAAATAAGTACCAAATAGTAAACAAATATACCAAAGCATGTCAGGTGGAGATAGTGCTATGCAGAAAAATAGGTGAAGATGATGGGATAGAGAGTGATGTAGTAAGGATGAGGAAGAAGTAGGTCTATGGTAGGGTTATTTTTTTCCTCTTCAAACTACAACAAAAGTTAAACTACTGTGTTAATTATTAAACAAGATAGTATTTAATTCAAACACTAGAAACTCAAAGAAAGATTTACTGAATGAAAACAGAAATTTTGGAGAGTATTGGTGACTCAGTCGTTAAGCGTCTACCTTTGGCTGAGGTCATGATCCCAGGGTCCTGGGATTGAGCCCTGCATCGGGCTCCCTGCTCAGTGGAAAGCCTGTTTTCCCTCTCCCACTCCCCCTGCTTGTGTTCCCTCTCTCACTATGTCTCTCTCAGTCAAATAAATAAATAAAATCTTAAAAAAAAAAAAAAAAGAAAAGAAAACAGTTGTATTTTCTCAATGCCAAAAATTCTGAGTTTGTAAATGTAGTGTACATCAAGTTACACAGTTCTCCCTAGGAGCAAACCACTCACCACCTGACATGTATGAATTCCTGCAGGCTACTAGAGCACCACTTATATTACCCATCAGTACTTCCAAGTAGCCTAGAACATTAATGACTTCTGAAAAACAAAAAACAAAAAACAAATCTTAAAATTAAAGCTTAATATCAAGAACTTATTTAGAACCATGAATATGGTCAACTGATCTTTGACAAAGAAGGAATAGAGCAGAGATAGTCTTTTACAAATGGTACTGGAACAATCAGACAATCACATGACATACACATGCAAAAAAGCAAACCAAGACACAGACCTTATACTCCTTCACAAAAATTAACTCAAAATGGTTCATAGATTTAATGTAAGATGCAAAATTATAAAACCCCTAAAAAACATAAAAGACAACCTAGATGAGCCTGGGCATGGTGGTGACTTTATATATAACAAAAAAGGTATGATCTATGAAATATATAATTGATAAGTTGGACTTCATTAAGGTGAAAAACATATGCTCTGCAAAAGACCATGTTAATAGAATGAGAAGACAATCCACGGACTGGAGAAAATATTGCAAAAGACACATCTGATAAAGGAATGTTATCCTAAATATACAAAGAATTCTTAAAACTGAACAACAAGAAAACAAGCAAACTGATTACAAAAAAAAAAAAAAAAGGGCCAAAGACCTTAATAGACACTTCACTAAAGGAGATATACAGATGGTAAATAGACATATGAAAAGATGCTTCACATCATATGCAAATTAAAATAATAAGGTAACACTATGTCCTTATCAGAATGGCTAAAATCCAGATCACTGACAATACCAAATGCTAGTGAGGATATAGAGCAAAAGGAACTCTCATTCACCTCTGATGGGATTGCAAAACGATACAGCTACTTTGGAAGACAGATTGGTGGTTTCTTACAAAATGAAACATACTCCTACCTTAGAATCCAGTTCTCATGCTTCTTGGTATTTATCCAAAGGAGCTGAAAATATGTCCACACAAAAACCTATACATTGATGTTTATAGTAGCTTTATTTATAATTTCCAAAACTTGGAAGAAACCAAGATGTCTTTCAGTAGGTAAATGGATAAACAACTATTTCACATCTACACAATGGAATATTATTCAGTGCTAAAAAGAACTGAGATATTAAGCCATGAAAAGACATGGAGGAATCTTACATGTATGTTACTAAGTGGGAAAAAGAAAACCAAAATACTCTTAGGGGCATCTGGGTGCCTTACTTGGTTGAGTATCTGACTCTTGGTTTCAGCTCAGGTCATGATTTCAGGCTTGTGAGACTGAGCCCCATGTCAGTCGAAGTCTGCTTCAGATTCTCTCCTCTCCTTCTGCCCCTCCCCCCACTTGTGCATGCTCACTCTCTCTCAAATAAAATAAATAAGATACTTAAGAAAATTAAAAAAGAAAAAGAAAAAAAAATCTGAAAAGGATGTACACTATGTGATTCCAACTATGTGACATTCTGGGAAAGGCAAAACTGTGGAGAACGTAAGATCAGTGGTTGACTGGTGTGAGGTGAGGGGATGAGGGATGAATAGGCAGACCACAGAGGATTTTTGGGGTGGTGAAAAGACTCTGTGTGATTCTATAATGATGGGCACTTGTCCTTATACATTTGTCCAAACACACAGAATGTATAACACTAAGAGTGAATCCTAAGATAAACTATGGACTTTGAGTGACTGTGATGTGTCTATGTAGGTTCATGAGTTGTAACAAATGTATCACTCTGGTGGAGATGTTGGTATTGGAGAAGGCCATACAAGTGTGAGGACAGGGGATTCAGGGGGTATCTCTGTACTTTCTCAGTTTTGTTGTGAATCCAAAACTGCTCTAAAAAGTTGTCTTAAAAAAAAAAAGAGAACTTATTTAGTCCTTTTCCTCACTTCACTAATTAGAGGCCCCGCTATTCTGATATTCTGCCTTCAGTATTTGTAGTAAGCCAAACCTCTTCCTTTTATAGATGTCCATCCCGAGGTGAAAAGGGTGTGAGCTTAATGGGCAAAACTCCACTGGCCATCAATAGGAACTGGGACCCTTAATGTCGGTCTCTACATTAGCAGCTCCTTGGTCTCTTCACTCCTCACTGTTGCCTCTGGCAAAGAGTGCTTCAATAGATAGAATTACACAGAGTTTTAAACACAATGGTCTTAAGACTTTTCAAGGAAAGATCAAACAAGTATGCTGAGACCTCTCCCCAAGCCCCACCATGAAGTCATGAATCTATGTGGTCAAATAGTGCCGATGTCTGTACAGGGTCTGTGCCAGGGGTATCTGTACTTGGTTGGTGCAGAACTCAGGAAATAACAATCATAAATCGACATCTTTTAAATGAAATAATACCTTTCTTTTAAAAAATAGAATTGATGTTGTGATCTGGCCAATATGTTTGGTCAAAACACAAGTATTCTGTCAGAGAAAAAGCAGCTGGTACAATAAAATGCACTTTTGAGGAAGAAAAAAAAAAAAAAAAAAAAGAATGAAGCAACTTCCAGGCAAGTTTTCCATTGCAAGAATACTAAATTTGTGTCATTACCCTAAAAATGAGGCAATCAAACTTGTTTTTTACATTTAAAAACCAGAATTGCTGATACCTACATTCAGTAAGCACTTAGGGTGGCAGGGAGTTGAATGGGTGGCTTTCTGGGATGCTAGCAATCCCAGTTTGAGCTTTCCTAGCCCTTGGGCTGTCCACCAACACTTGCAAACAAGATAGGTTAGAAGAAAGCAAAAACCATCTGGGCCATATGTCTTCTTAATTTAAGGTTGGTTTTGTTTGTTTTGTAATTCTAACCTCTAGTTTTGCTTCTATTTGATCCTTCACTAGGGAACTTGAATTGGTTTGGGTTTGCCCTTGTTTGATGTCTATGTACCTATAACAAAAGAAAACTACTGTAGAAAGAGTATTTCCTATTGCTGAAGGCCTGCCTTTCTTTTCTTTTCCTCCCTTCCTTCCTTCCTTCCTTTCTTCCTTCCTTCCTTCCTTTCCTCCCTCTCTCCCTCCTTCTTCCCTCCCTTCCTTCCTTCTTTCCTTCCTACTTTCCTTCCTGCCTGCCTTCCTTCCTTCCTTCCTTCCTTCTTCTCTCTCTCTCTTTCTTACAACAGCAAATCTCTATTGTTAAAATTCACTGATCATTTTGGAACCGTCGCATGAATTATACCAATGGTAATTCCTTTAGAAAGATAAAATTTTTAGGTTTTTGCCAATTGAAGTATTCAGTGTAAAAACAGATTTCTCCAAATGTAGCAAATTGTTGGTTCATTTACTAACCATGTTTGTTTCATGTATTTGCATTTGCCAGACAAACACTGAGAATATATATTTTAATTTTATTGCAAAACTACCATTTCAAGGCATACCGTGAAATTATAATTTATGTTCCTGAGATTTTTGTAGTTTTAGAATGATCATTTCAATTTAGCCCTGGGTACCTTATACCATTATGCTAGGAACACTTCCAGTTTAAACATATATAATTTATTTTTAACAGATTTTGCTTGGAGTACACAAATGAAATGTAACAGTCATTACAGAGATTGTCTTAGTTCATTTACTAAACATGAATCCTTGTCCTCCATTTCCCTTATTGTGTGCATGACTCCATGGCTGGGCTTCTGTTCTCTGCTTTGATGAAAATTGTAGGTTGAAAGAGGCTCTGAGCATAAAGTCCCTTTTAGGGGACAATCTTGGCAAATGGGATGTGTGGGTTATTCAGATATTCTGGATTTTTAGATAGTTTGTTCTGAAAAATCAAATTTATAAATTGATCTTTCCTCCATTGCTAGCCTCTTTATACTGGGAACCATTCTCTGCTTCAAAACCCCCAAACAAACAGCCTTGATCTTGAGACTTTTTCTTTTTGGAAGATGACAATTTCATTTTTTTTTTTTGAAGTTATTTTACCTTTATTCAGAAAAAGTTATTCAAACTCAACTAATTAGAGTCCTCTTTCTCTCTCAAGCAGCACAGATCAAACAAAGGTGGAGATTCAGCATGTCACAGCTCCCTCAGTTTTTAGCAGGAATGACACACAGCATTGAATATAGAAATTCAAATAATGTAAAAACGTTTTGTGGTAGGCTCTGTCTTGAACCTGTGCCCGGCAAGTTTTGGCCTCCAAATATTTACACTGGGTTTGTATTACCTTTGCCCACTAAATCTTTGTGGCTCATTATGTATTGTCTAGCTCAGTACAGATGGTGTACAAAGTATTTCCTTTTTTTCTCTACGTAGAAGAATGTTTGAGGAAGGTCTCACAGTATCAAGCTGTTTGTTGCATGGACAGATTTGATGCCATTTGAAACTGGAATTATGTAGAGCAGTTACCAAGAGGTGACTGAGTTTTTGGATTCTGCAAATAGGCAGGATTCACAAATTCGGTTTTCATCAATAGTGAATAAATGTCTCTAAGGGATTAAGGTAGCAGGACAAGTTTTTGCAGATTTGTACACACTGTGTACTGGGCTTCCAGAAGATGCCATAAGGAACTGTAGAACTTCCCTGGCAGAAGCTGAAAAATAAAGATGGATTCTATGAGCGTTATGGGTTGTTAGGTGATTTTGCTTCAGGCTATCAAATAAAAGTGGCACATGTCATTAGCCTTATGGAGAGAGGGTTTTAAATATCTTTTTAAAAATTATGTTCTCTTTTGATTTATTCTGTGGTCCCTTTTATTTGTCTCCTATTTCTGAAAGAGGCCCGTGACAGGGGGCCTAAGGGATCATCCCTCTTATAATCTGACATGTTGAATTTTGTATAATCCACAGATTTTTTTTTCTTTGATATTGGACACTTTCCAAGCGCTGAATTAATTCTGCTGTTAAAAAAAAAAAAAAAATCAAAACAAAAGTCTTCTTAAGAGAGCAAAGCCCTCCAACATGGCTGTGTGTCTTCGCAAAGCAGAAGCTAAGTGTCCTATTTGAATAACTATGAATATCCAGTACAAGAAGAGATGCTCTGGCATCTTCATGGGTGACATTTCGATGGTGCTTCCAGCTTTCCTTTCCGCCCTTCCCCCCTCTTATCTCGGATACTCCATCTGCGGAGGGAAAGCTGAAGTGAATCTTCAGCAGGGAGGCTCGTATGGATAAGAAGGGGGAAGTGACTTCAGTGCTTGAAGATCTGCCAAGCACTGGCCCGCAGGCTCTCATTACATCGAGGTTGGAGGAGAACAATAAAAAGATCAAATTCAGCAGAGATAAACGGCACGCATCGTCTTAACTGATGGATAAGCGGCTTCTGAGAGTAACCAATGCGAGCTGAGCGGGATCAGTCTTCCCTAGACTCACCCTGGAGTGAAGATCTCATCCCTTCCAGGCTGGGAGGTCTTCAAAGCCAGAAAACCTAGAGGGATACGGGCGTGTTGCGATGATTTCTCTGTAACATTTTGAAGGTCTGTTTTATTGATGGAAATAGAATAATTTCACCAATGCAAACAGTGTGAATTAAAAAAAAAAAAAGATAAATTATGCCATTATTGCCACATTTTTCACAGCTGCCCTACTAAACACTGACATTTTAAGAGGAGTTTATATAAAGAGGAACATTATTTTTGATACAATACTGAACTTGCGGGTTACCAAAGCGAATACTTGAGAACAGTCTGAGCATGTTCTGACTAGAACAAAGTCTTAGAGGTGGCTTCCAGTCAGGCATAGCTGCATATTTCATTTAGACAGTTCTAGAATGAAAACGAGAGAGAAGTTTTAAGAGGCCTTAAACCCTATCTCCCCACCCGCTCTTTCAAGTATAAATTTAGATAAGTGTAATGTACAGAAAATAAGCATCCAAATAGACTCATTTGATTATATGGCTTTTCTGTCTAGGAATTATGGAAACAGGATGCTTTATTTGATCTTGGGTTATAATATTACTGAAAGTTTTTGCTAAGGTTAATAAAAAGGAAATTCAATAGATACATTAAAATGTCTGAAATAGGCTCATGAGTTAGGACACTGAGCTCACTGCACTTAAAGCCTGGAAGTCAGAATTCTGACGCCACTCAGCAGGGAGTGTGTGTGTGTGTGTGTATGTGTGTGTGTGTGTGTGTGTGTGTGTGTGTGTGTGTGTGAAGTAAGAGGTTGCTCTAGGAAAGAAATCTCTCTGGCCCAATATTTTAGAGCATGTTGCTTCAGAGAAGCACCTTTTAATTGGCATTTAAACTCTTCTATTATTGCAAGTTGGTATAAGAATGACAATTTTCATTTCTCGAGACTGTTTACGACTCTTCTCATCCATATTTAAACATTGAGAAACAAAGAAGGTCTATTAGATCGTCTCAAGGATTGCTTAAAAATCTGTGATAATTTGAATCAAAATTTCATCTGAGAGAACTTGGAAAACCTGTCTGGCTAGAAAGCTTTTCTTCTTTTCTTCTTCCTCCCCCATCCCTTCCTAAAGTTCTTCTGATTTGTGAGCCCAGAGCAAGTTTAATTATAATTAGTTAATGTTAGTTAATTAGGTAATGTTCATATAGTGCTTTGAAGATGAAAAGTGTTTTAGAAATGCTAAGTGCTATCATTATTAGTATCAGCAAAGGGGGAAAAGTAAGCGTGACGAACACTTTGGGAAGCTGCAGAATGGGAACGTGAAATGCTCGGTGCCACGTGACTCTCCAGTTCCACCATCTCATGTATTCCTGGTGGAATGAGAAGTACCCTTTTGTATTCATTGTTTGGTGTCCAAAGCTCTTTTCTTTCCTCCTTCACTGTCCTATGCTGTCACTGTTCGAAGAAATGAAATGTAAGTCAGTCTTAGGCTACACACCACTCCAGGTATGTATACTTGAGAACACACTCACATACAATCACGTTCACACACATAGCTCAGCCTTCAGTGTGAGGTCATGCTCAGGTATATTTCTGAACTCTGAGAGGTTCCAAAGACTCCAACACTTCATATTTTCTTTAATCTTTCTTGTTCCATATTTCAGAAGAACACAGTAGAAATTAACAGGAACAAAAAGAACTCCTGTTCTTTGGATCATGTTATTTATTGAAGGAAATGATCTTGCCAAGTAAACAGCAGCATCTCTTACTTGCAAATACAGGGAATTCTCTTAATTCTCTTAACTATAACTGAGATGCAAACTTTGCAGGCCCATGGCTCCTGAGCTTTAGAAAATGCAAGGCTGTCCCATGCAACTTGCAGAACAGAACGCATCTGCAGGCGTTGTACCACATTATACAACGTGTTGTATCTGGATGGCACAACTTTTTATTAGCCGTGCTGAGGAAAGTAGGTCAATATAATTTCTGATGTACAGGTGGAGGAAAGTGGGCACTGGCCAAAGCTACGTCTAGGTGAGGATGGGAGGGTATTATTTGGAAGGTAATGCTAATGGGAGAGAGTGCCTTTTTCCAATCTGTCCTCCAAATAGACATCACATTTCTTGTAGATTTAATTTTGAAGAGGCTTATAATAAATAGGATAGGAAGACTTGGGATCTTGGAATGAAATAAATCAGTGTGCGGCAATAAAGACTAAAGGGCAGAAGAGGGATTCAGGGCCAACATTGCCATCTCCAGTTGGGCTTCTACAGAGGAAGTGTGGATGAAGTTGGAGTGATCCAAGTTTACGGAAAGTCATAGAGGAATCTCTCATCTCCAGATTCCTCACTTCTTTGTTTAGCACATTGATTCCTTGCTTCCTTTCCTTAATATAAATTGTCTACATAGCAGTAATACCAGGGAGATTGCATAGATGTGTCTTGAACTTGAGTTAAATTATTCCCAAGAGTCCAAATTGGTTTCTTACTGTGTGGTGGAGTAATTTGTGCATCTCACTAAAGGGCTAATGAACACTTCACTTTGGCACTTGGAAATAGACACATTCAGATCATGTTAATCAAACACAATTAACTTTCAAGGAAGGAGGCTGGAAGAGCGGGCCAAAACAAATACGCTGAAACAGAACAGAGATGAATGCAAAGTCCTGCAGTTTAAAAAAAAAAAAAATCAACTGCACATACATAGAACAACTATGTGGTTTATTAAAACAAAGCAAGACAAAACAGCATCCACCCAGCTTTAAAGGCTTTCATGGACTAAAAGCTCCATATGCGTGCCGAGAAGTGACCTGAATACAAAAGTGCCAGGGGGTCTCAGCATCACACAGAAAGTACCCAGCACTGAGCTTGAAGGAGGGCCTCATCTCCAACACCACGTCCTCCCGGTCTTTGAGTTTTTAGAATGCTTGAGCGTCTTTAGAAGGATGGCTGAATGGGAGAGAGTCAGTCTAGAAAAGTAAAGATTCTAGAGATAGGTAGGGTGCCATTTTAAATTAAAAAAAATTTTTTTTTAAGTATTAAAAAGTCTAACATCTGGAGCAGAGATTAGCCCAGAATGACTATGGCCAAGGAAGAAATGACTAGTCAACCTATGTTTCTGGACTTAAAATCCCTCCATGCATCAACCCATCAACGCTGCTCCCTCATGCTATTCCTCACAGCTCCTTTATCAGAATCCTCTGCCCTCTGCCCTGGCTTGCCTCACCATTTTCCAAATTCACCTTCCCAGTCACCCGTGGGGCTTTCCCTGACCTCTATGTTGTCCCTACTGCTTTTCTGTCCAACTGATTCCTTCAAAGTCTTGCCCAGTTTTTTTTCAACCTTGGCTGCATATTAGAATTCCCTAGAGAGCTTTTAAAAAAATGCTATGCCTGGGCTCTACATCCAGAGGTTCCAATGTAATTGGTTTGGGGTGGGACTCAGACAACAGTATTATTTTAAAGCCCTCCAGGTGATTTTAATGGAAACCTGGCTTTAAGGACCACCAATTTGGTCCCAGCTGTACTATGGGGATGCATTGCTGTATTTCACTTATTCCTCTGACTTCCTGCTGCGAAACTCACTAATAATTAATATTATGTCTGACTTCATTCATTCAGCAAGAAAGAACTACCTGCTTTGTATTATTGATCATCTTTCTGGGTGCATACATCTCACTTCTTTAACTGAACCCTCAGTCTGTGAATGTGTTTTATATTCCATATTCCCTTCTGTCCGGTATAATACACAGCATAATACCTTACATATGGAAGTGTGCATGGGACACTAAGTTACTGTAGAAAATCCATAGATATCCCTTACTTAATTGGTCAATAAAATATGACGTTTGATAGCTGATACTAAAGTTACAAAAATCATTACATCCAGAAAGATCTGTAAGAAAAGGGTGGGCCATGAAAGATTAGCTAAGCTATTGGATAAGAACACAACAAATTAGGAAATAGAGAATTTGGGGGCTGCATTCGCTGTTGCGGTAGATATCACAGAGAGTACCTGTGATGGCTCACCAAGCATATCGCCAGAAAGGCACAGAATAACTGGGAGAGGCCCACCCTGGCGTGGCTTAGCTTGACTGTACCGACGAGCAGTAGTTGGGTCAGGAGGCTGCAATAGCACATAGGTTCATTATTCCCAGCTAATGAGGCTATCTTTGCTTTCTTTATTATCCGAGGGAAGGAGGCTTTTTGAATCGTTGTACTGAATTTTGTTTTATTCCTGCAGGTGGATTTGTGGAAGCCAGAACAGAATCTAATGCCAAGAGACTGATAGAGTAACTAAGCGGTTAATAAAATCCAGTACCACCTAATAATAATACTTTGTATTTATATAGCGTCTTTCTTGGAGGAGCTCAAAGCACTTTATGGGCCCTGAAAGTTAATCAAGTTGGGAATTTTTCAATCTTTGTGGGAGTGAGATCCAGGGCTACAAATCCCCAAGCTGTGAGGTTTGTTTTCCTTATTTATACATGTGGACCCTGTTAGTGTGGGGAACTTCAAAAAGTCTGAGGCTCTTTGGCCTTAGAGATGCTATAACATGAACCGAACTGAATAGCACAAGGATCCAAACAGTGTTTAAGCTATTTTAACAAATAAAAACATTAAAAAACTTCATATGCAGCTGTCTGGCATTACTTTGTCACCATGACAATTGATGAAATATAATGATCCCGTGTTTGTGTTTCTAGTCATTATAGGAATAATAGTGAGGAGGAAGAGTAAGTTTTACTTTAAGTTTTGTTTATTGGAATTTTCTTGTTTCCCTTTATTGACTACATAATAAAAAAGTCTGGGGGAAGGAGAGTTAAGAGAAGTAAGTTCTTCCCTGGGCTAAGCTATGACATAAGATGATTTTATTTAAGAATTTTGGCTAATAATGACATTCACGGAAATGATCCATTTCATCAAAGACTAGTTACATGAACTTAATCTTTAAATTTGTCTTGTGCAGCCCTTGCTTTGGAACCCCTTCCTTAGCACTTAGACTTCGAAGTTTTATTGTGGAGCTGGATTTTGTTTAGGCAACCACTTTATTTTTCCTGGGGTCCTCGAGATTTGAAACGAGTTACATGTAGCAAAGTTTTATAAACCTTCTAAGGAGCCAGATGGAGTTGACTTTGAGCATCTGCCATATTGTACTGGAGTAGGTCTTCCAAAATTAGAAGATCAGCTCTTTATCCAAAGAGACTTTGTAATTCTAAGTACAGTGCAATGAAAATCACGGGGCTCAGTAACTATTTGTTGATTGATTTTCTTAATACAGGATTTTCCAGAGTGAGTCGAATAGCATGGCGATGGTCAAATGATTTTAGATGGGGCTGGAGCCCTACAGTTCATAAAATGGAATCACATAGAAAGTTATTCTTTTTCCAATTCTCCTTCCATTTTTCTGCCTTTGACTGCAATAGCATATAGAGAGACATTAATATAACATTGTCTAATGTAACAATGTTTAATACAACATTGTTTGGTATAAATGATACTGGTTTTCCATTTTTGGTAATCATCTAAGGTGTCTTTTAAATAAATTTAGGTAGAAAAATAAAGATTTTTAAAGAAAATATTAAATAAACAACAATACACGTGGTATGTGTATGTCCTAAGATTAGTCTGTGAAAATGACGGGTTTCCCTTACTATTTCGGTTTATTGCTAAATCGAACACTTGTTTTCATTTTCTCTTATTTCTTTATTGGAGTTGCTTGCTACTCTTTAAATGTAAATTTGACTTCTTACTACCCCTAAATTATACGTATATAAATGGCAAAAACCATTAATTTCCACTAATTTCTTATTAACTCTCTAGGTCAAAGGGTATTCTTTTCTGAGTAAAGGTTAAACATCCACTCTGTGAAACGAATAAACTTTTCACTTATGCATTTTGAATAATACTATCTATGTACCATTTTGGGGAGTCTTGAAACAGTCATTCTATGATCTGTGATTTATTTATTTTAGAGAGAGAGCGCCAGTGAGTGAGAGAGCATGTGAGCAGGGGCAGGAGCAGAGAGAGAAGGACAAGCAGACTTGGCACTGAGCACGAAGCCCGATGTGAGGCTCAATCGCAGGACCCTGAGCTCAAGACTGGAGCCAAAATCAAGAGTCAGACACTTAACCAACTGAGCCACCCAGGTACCCCTGTGTTCTGTAATTCAGATGAAGAATCATGTTAAGAAAGGCTTTTGAAGTTATTCATCAAGACAAACTTATTAGCTTAATTATCTCTGCTTTGAGAACATTCAGTGATGTAAAGAAAGGGAGGAAACATCAGAGAGGTAAGAGAGAAGAGGGCAGACAGTGGAGAGAAGGGAGTGGGTGCATTGAAATGGCAGGGAGGGAAAAAAGGGAAAGAGGAATCCCACAGGATCAGAGGAGGGAAATCGAGAACAATGTAAAAACACATGGTGAATTAATATGTCTGTTTATGGAATACTTGGTATTAACGAAACTATTTTGAAGTATATTAAAAAACAGGTACTTTACATCCTCATAATGTTTGCTCTTGGGCGCTTGGTGATTTCAAAAGGGAAGGCAGATTTGGGCTCAAATATGTTTACCTGCAATGAGCTCCATGACCTTGGGAGAGTTGTGGAACTGTTCCTGTGAAATGCAGTTCTGGCTCCTACCCTTCCAGGATGGCTGCGCGGATTCAGTGATGGCTGGCTAGAAAGGGGAAATAGGAGCTTCACTGCAACACAAAAAGTGCACTGTAGAGCTGGGGTCACCAACCCCCAAAACAAGAGGAAAAGTGTTTTTTTTTTTTTTTTTTTTTGCTTTTTTGTTTGTTTGTTTGTTTTTACAAGACCAACAGATAGTCTGAAAGAATGTGTTTCTTTGCTCCTTTCCTCAGTAGCCCTCAGTACTTCTTGTTGACGATGCTCTCTCCCTGGCTGCGGGATCACTGTGAGCTTGTGGCACCTGGCTCTGGAATCTGCTGCGGGCCACCCACCAGAGACTGACTTTGAGGCTTACGCTCCATTGTGGTGCGGTCATTAAGAGGGTTGTTGTGATGTCTACAGCCTGTCAGTGAATGTAAAAGCGAGCAAGAGAAGTTCTTCCCTGGGCTAAACCAGGGCATGAGGGACTTTTATTTCAGACATCCTTTTTGCCTTATTTTCTTCCTCTGCAGGGAAACTCCTTTTCAGGTACACAGGATCCTTGTCTTGTATCTCCTCTCTGTTATCACTCACCCCGCATCCTCACATCAAAACCACTCTCAAGCAAGCAGCTATGGAGACTTTGTGTGAAATCAAGTGAACAGTTTTACCTTTCCCAGGTGTGTTTGCAACTTAAGGTTTTTATTGCAAGTTGTGGAAATCTGCTCCTGTTAAAGGGATTAGAGACAGTTCCAGAATTTTCTGGAAAAGAGCCCATGGGAGCAGGGTCTTACAGGCAGAATCCTGGAAATGAGCCATGTCCTTGTGCATCATGGGTTCCTCTCTGGGCCTGTCCTTACAGTCCTCAAGGCCAATGTTTATTAGAGCAGTCCTCATTTTAAATACTCTACTCTGTGTGTCAACCATTTTCTTCGTTTGCTGGAACTGGTTTGGGAAACATAATCATATCTAGTGTATAGCAGATAGTGAATTCTCATTTCAATGGATTTGTTAAATGGCAGTGTATATAGGCAGTATGCCCAGTGCTCTATCTGTTGGTGTTATGTTGACCCTCTATCCTTTGTGGGGTATCAAAAGTTCTTGACTCTTAGTTCTCCCTGATTAGAGCCTTGTACCTTGCTAATCATATTCACAACAGGCTCAACCCCATGCAGCAATTTTATCTATCTCTTTATCTATCTACATCCTTTTTTTTTTTTTAAAGACAGAGAGAGAGAGAGAGGGAGTGTGTACATGTACACACTTGATCTCATGACTCTGAGATCATGACCTGAGCTGAAATCAAGAATTGGACACTTAACTGACTGAGCCATACAGGTGACTCTATCTATCTATCTATCTATCTATCTATCTATCTATCTATCATCTATCTATCTATCATCTATCAATCTATCCATCTATCCATCCATCCATCTATCATCTACCGAAGTATCCATTATAAAGAAAATAGAGGGAGAGAGTGGAAGGCTTTCAGACATTTTCTTTAGGCAGGTCAAGATTTTCGATAGCTCTTCTTACCAGGCCCTTCAAGAGGCAGGGCTTAATAACATTCAGGACAAAGTGTGAAATGCTGCCTCTTTCCATGATACTGCCTGGTAGAAGGGTCTCTTGAGATTTGCTGCTGCAGGCTGCTAGCATTTTGTTTTGATGTTATTGCTGCTGTTCTGGGTTTTAAATATTTTAATGAAAATTTTTATTGTGTTTGTGGACTGGTTTTAGCAAAGGCTGCAGTTTAAGAAATTCTAATAAATGAATGAGAGATGTGTATAGAGAGAATTAAAACTGAAACCTAGTTAACCCACAGCTACAGAGAATTTCATAAAGTGTGATAGAATCTGATGTTGTTTTAGAAGGTGAAGTCCATGACTAGGTGCTAGAGAAATAGATTACGCCTCTCTTTCAGAACTATTACAAACCGCCAAAGTCTGCACATTCTTCACTGGTTTGGTGAGTCTCCTTCTTTCAAGTGGACCATTATTGTTGTTGTGATGGGGTCTGATGTTTCAGAGCACTGCCCGATTATACAAAGAACAAAGACGATGAAGAAAGTGATGTCCTGCCTAGAAAACCCAGCCTTGCGTCACCATCTCCTTCCTCTTGCAAATAGGCGATGAAGTCTTATCCACAAGAGCTCTCTGTTTATACATTTTATGAATAGACCTATATCTAAGTGTATGTATAAAATATTTTCAATGAGCAATACAGCTCATTTTGTGAACTGTACTCCTTCCTCCCACCTCTGGTTTTGATGCCTTAGGGCCTTTCCATAAAAAATGATCTTATGCAATCCAGCTTGGTGGTTTTCACATGCTTTAAAAATGCATTCTCTTTTGGTGTGATGGTGCCAGGAGCACTGTAGGATTGTGTGGGCTTATCCCTCCCTTCCTGTGCTTCCAATTGTCCAAAGATAAAATGGAAAATAATTATGAGAAGTGATGGTGCTGGTCATTTGCTTGTTTGCTCTCAGACCTATTCCTTGCCCTTCTCAGGCTCTGCTCTGCGTGGTCAGGGTCAGCCAAAGAGAGGCAGGGGCAGGGAATGGAAGGGTGGGAGGAAGAGAGAGACCTGGGGTTTCTGCTTTCTTTCTGTCTCAGGTAGTAATTCCGACACTATTTCCAGTTCCCAAACAGCCCCTCTTGTTGACCCCAGCTTCTCCCCGCCATCCCACCCTAGGGCAGGCTTGTCTAAATTCAGCTGTCTCCAGGCTGCCCCAGTCTCTGGGATCTGGCAATACCACCTCCTGCCTCCTTCCTCCCATTTATAGTGAAAAACCCCATTATTTCCTGGTTATACGTATTGCATGACCATTGTAAAGAAAATAAAAACAAAACTATAAAAAGAAAA
This sequence comes from Enhydra lutris kenyoni, assembly GCF_002288905.1. Classification (NCBI taxonomy): domain Eukaryota; kingdom Metazoa; phylum Chordata; class Mammalia; order Carnivora; family Mustelidae; genus Enhydra; species Enhydra lutris. The sequence continues at coordinate 83,778,127 of NW_019154085.1, forward strand.
AAGTTGAATTACCTGAAACCCCACTATCTAGCAATAACCATAATCAACATATTAGTATGTTTCCTTCCTGTGTTTTTCTGCTATAAATACGTATAAACTGGGAATGTTTTTGGAAACATCAACTAGATGCTATTAGTGGCTTCCTGGGGCTATAATTTGTGGATGAGCTTCTGTGATAAAAGCTTTGCTATCGGAACATCAGTCCCATTCTCAGGATGATGGGTGCAAATGTCAAAATATGGCAAATTGTGGATATGCCCCCTGACCCTCTACCAAAATATACACATGCACATGCACACACACGTGCACACGTATACACTGCCACCACAACCATCACCACCAAACCCAGTTGTCCTGAAGCCACCTCCAGGACAAATGCCTTTGGAAGAAGTCCCACCTGTGTATTGTCCACTGCAGACTGATGCCGACAGGCTCAGAAGATTTCTTTCCAAAGGGAAGCAGGCTTGGGCAGCAATTCTAGGAGGCCCACAAGCAAATGTGTTCCTTCAGCAGAGTAACAGCACTAACAAATCCTGTATGTTTGTGGTGCTTTTCTTCTGATGAGCTCAAAGTGTCTGGCATTATCAAACTCCTTGTTTTGCTTCCCCATGGGGATGTGGGGAGGCTACTTTCATTCCTTCTTTGCACATGGGGCATCTGGGACCCACAAGGTAACCACATGACCAACATCCCCTGACACTTCTAACTCTGAGAAGTTTATGATTTATCCATGGCAGTTGGATAAATTGCTCCCAGAGATTCTAGTTCTGTAGGTTCTGGGGCGGGGTTAGATAATCTGGATTTTCCCAAAGCCCTCAGATGCCGGTATGTAGCTGGGAATGGGAACTGTTGTGCTAGGAACCTTGTTATGTTCACACTAACTAGTGTCCTTTAAACTCATGTGGTCATGTTAGGTGCTAGTGTTTGTGAAATTTTTGTATTCTTTACAGTGTCAGTCCTTTAACCTTAAGGTGGTTTAAATGGGGGATATTCAGGCCTTTTTTGGTCATGATTGGTCCTTTCCGTGCTTCTGGCTGTCTGTGTAGATGGTTTTCTGTGCTTGTCACCTTGCCTCATTGGGTGCAGGGGAGCCTCATGTCTTGGAACCAGAATGTGAGCTCATACCTTTGATGACCACAAGGTGAGCCGTAGGCAACATTGGAAAAAGGTCAAAGCTCCTCTCTGGATCCCTCCTGTGTCTCTTTTCGGACCCCGCTAGCTCTGCTGTCATAAAATTTCCCACTGGGCTCCACCCTGGCTCTGAGAGTATGAATTGACTCTAAATGATCAAAGGAGACAAACGATCTGACTTCTCTCTCTCTTTAGAATTCTTTACTCCAGGCCCGATTTCCTCAGTGGCTGGGTCGTCAGCCAATCTGAATTAATCTGTTGGTGGAAGAAAAGTGGACGAGATTTTTATTGCTGCAAAACAAACTAACTCAATACTGAGGGGGTAAGGAGTTTGGGAAGGTCTTTGGATCAGGCATATGGGAAGAGTTTAGTTGGATGGTTCCTGCTTGGGTCTTTAATGACGTTGCTGTGAATTATCATCTCGAGGCTGGACCCTGGCTAGAGGACTAGCATCCTAGATGGCTCACTCACATGGCTTTAGCTGGAGCCTCAGCTTCTCTCCTTTCCCACAGGGCTGCTTGAGTGCCTTCGTGACATGGCAGCTGGCTTCCCTCAGAATGGGTCATATAAAAGAGGGTAATAGAGCCAATGCTACTGTAATAGTGATGTAACCACACAAGCGGTAGCTATACTTGTAGGAACATAGTGCAATATATAGACTTGTCAAATTGCTAAGTTGTACACCTGAAACTGTTACATTGTGTGTCAACTCTACTCAAATATTAATAGTAATAATAATGATAAAACAAGAACAAAAAAAGAGGATAGGGAAGAAGCCACACCTCCTTTTATGTCCTAATCTCAGAAGCCACACTGTATCACTGCCATTTCTACCACTTTCTTCTAGCTAGACATGTCACTAAAATCAGTCTGCATTTAAGCAAAGGGGGATTAGGCTCCACCTTTTGAAGGGAGGAGTATCAAAGAATTCACGGAGTATTTTAAAAATATCACGGTGGATAACCCTGTAATATGCTAACCCTTCCAGATAGCATATTTGCATATTAATAAGGCCTCAAGCTGTTCAATGCTTAATAAATGCTACAACTCCCTTTTCTGACCTACAGACTTTAGAGAGGGAATAATGGGGACATTTCCGTCTCATGTTGATTTTTTAATTCCCTCCCCTGTTTGTGACATGTATACACACACACACACACACACACGCAATCACCCTTGCTAGTTCTGGATCTGGTCCACATCTGATGAGTCATCTGACCACTGTTGCAAGCAAAACTTTCTCTCCCACAGGGCCTTCCCTACCCCCATTTCCAGTCAGGCACTGGTCTCTCTCGTTTCTGACTTTTATTTTGAATACTTCATCCCGGTAATCCTATTCTTTGTCCTCAGTTTGGCCTTGAAGAAAAGCAGAGCAAGAACTGGAATGACATTTGTAAGGAGGAGGAAAATCTTTTCCTTCCGCCTATGTATTCAGGAGTTGTGATATCCCTATATCCTAGCAACAGTCTTGGAGGTGAGGCAATGCTTTGTGAGAATCAAAGCAAGTCTGACTGTTGCAGCGTGAGTATTGAAAAGGCCTTTGAAAGATGAAAAAACTGCCAATTATATGTCTTTGAATTGGATTCCATCCAAGCCCTCCCTGAAGGAATCCCATTTACCTGATGTCTGAGCGGGGCCAGGAAGGGAGGAAGGAAGCCTGGAACTAGGCATGGAGTGCCCAAGTGAATGAAGCAATTCCTTTTGACAAAGAATGATAGCTGTTTTCCAAGTTAGGTTAGTGAAATGTGACAGGTGGATAAACCAAAAATTATGGCTTTGTCACGCTTCACCCAGGACATCACGAATTAAAGACTTGTAAATCACCTGCAAATATGCCATTAATCAATGGTAAAGGAGTAAGAATGCTCTGTGTAGGTCAAATATGCAAAGGAAATTGCCCTAGGAGGAGACCCATCTTCCAAACCCTGCTCTCTTCTTTATCTAGCCTAAGGAAGACCTGCTTTTGTAGCCTTTTGGAAAAAAGACCTCATTATTACAAAACGTATAGGATCAGTGTTGCTGATCATAAAGTGGCATGTTTGTAATGTCTTCCTAGGGACATGGATGTAATCTTACTTGGTTTGTTATTTCATCTGGGTGTGTTTATGAGGGATGTTAATTAGGAGGAGCAGGTGGCACTGTGTAGATTTGATATAAAGCATCCTTTTCTGAGTGGTTACTGAGTGCCGGGCATCAAAGCAAGGCTTGCTACTTGCATTATTTTATTTAACCATAATAACAATCCAGAGAGATTGGTTATTATTAGCTCCATTTTATTTTACAGATGAAAAACTGGAGTTTCAGGAGGGTTGCATGATGTGCCCGTGGTCACACAGCCAGTGAGCAGCCAAGCCAACCTTAAAGCACAATGTGAACTCTGCTTTGCCTTATAGATCTAAACATTGCTTGAAGGAGGGGGGTTGGTACTAAAATCTCCTGCCTCCCATGTAGCACAGTTTTAGACTTTTCTGAAAAGCAGTGAAATGACTTTGTGCCTTTTCTCAGCATCTTAATCTGTAAAATGGGCTAATGGTTAGATTAATGTGGGGATCAAATGAGATAGGTTAAATTTCTTAAACTGGAAAATTTAATTTATATTCAATACATTATGTTCTCACTTCATTTAGAACCCACTTCAAGAGTGGTCAGATTAGCTAAAGGGCATATAGTGGTTTCTCGCTGTGTCCAAAGCCTTCTATTAAGACTGACTACTTGCAGAGTTTGGACGATGATGGTATTTCCACCTAGTGCTCTTGTGTTATTTCTTGAGAATTAGAGCATAATGAGTATAAGGGCTGGCTAAAATTGTCAGAGCAAAAAGGTAACATTGTTTGCATGAGTTCTATGTGCTCACACTTTTGAAGTTGAGCTCTGTGAGTACTAAATCATCACCTTTGTAGAAGATAAGCAGTTGCCCATTTTCAAATATTAAAATATAAAAAAAAAAGGCAAAGGAAAACATGCTAAAATGATTATTTAATGCAAAATGCAGGAATGACCCTGAGTTTCAAGTACTAGAGAAAAACAACCCGAGCTCTTCTCCCATATAAATTCAGGTGGGAAAGAGCAGTATACAATGAAGTAATTGAATAAATAACATGAGATATTTATAAGATGAAATTTCTCTTCCTAGAGAGAATGTCCTGAATGCAAAATGTAAAATATTTATCTTCTTGCTACTCACCATTGTCTATTTTAAATAAGGTTGTCTAGTTCATTAATAATGAAGAAGACAGCAGAACACCATGATTCTTGAGATCATTGTACAATTTTATAATAATTTATCATTTCTAGGTGCTTACTTTCATATATTATTTTTCTGTGCATCAATATCTACAAAATGGAGGCTCTCAAAATTGTCCTTCCTTAATGGATTCAGAAATCCTGCAGCTCACAAAAGTGAGCTTCCAAGGGTGGAATACTTTGAAGAAGTGGTGGATGAAAAAACTTGAATTTAGGTTTATTTTGGTGTCCAATATGCAAGAGTCCTTAGTCCCATGCCTCCTACCACATCATTTTTCAAAGGAGACAACCGAAGCCTTAATGAACAAACTCAGGGGTGAAGGAACTATGGGTAGAACCCTGGTATTCTGTTTCTTTCTTTTTTAAAAAAATCTATCTATTTGTCAGATTGAGAGAGAGAGAGAGAGAGAGAGAGAGAGAGAGATCGAGCACAGCAGGGGAGTGACAGGCAGAGGGAGAAACAGGCTCTCAGCTGAGCAGGGAGCCTGATGCTGAGCTGGATCCCAGATGCTTAACCCACTGAGCCACCCAGGTGTCCCTGGTGTTCTGTTTCTTAAAGCATGCTTTGATTCCATCCTAGTGTGCCTCACACTGAGCCACGGCTGCTCTCACGGCTTCTGCTTTGCATTCTGGTTGGAGCTGGGGTATGTAAGGGATACTGAGTGTGCGGAAGTCAGGACACAATGGGAGTCAGCCTTGTAAAAGATTTCAAAACTCCTTAAGCATTTTTCCAGCCCACAACATTTGCATTGGCCCCACTCCCTGCCCACCTAATCATGTTATTCCCTATCAGACAGCAAGTACAAATACCGGCAGCCATAGCCTCAATTTTCCCGAAGCCACCCGTTCCTGTAAAGCCAAGGGAAAACAGAAAGGAGGGCTGAGTCCTCTCAGCTTAGTTTCTTCTTGGAACTGGCCCAAGTTTCTTCTCTTTTCTCCAGATTGCTCGTAGTCTCTCTAGTCACCTGAGTTTATTTTTGAGGCTGGTGCGGATGGTGGAACGAAGATACGCAGAGCTGTGTGCCCACGTGTAACTGCAGGGGCCAAGATGGTGATGTAAGATTGCTGGATGCTCCCAGAACCAGACAGATGGTTGTAAACAAAGTGCAAAGTGAGGCTGAGAGTGGCTCCCAGCAGGGAAAGAAAGGAGCAGGTAAAGCACAGGACCTGCTGATTCTTTAATCTCATCTTGAATACCCCTATTTTAATTCAATGCCATATTGTTTGCTCGTAGATAGGACCGGCTGCTTTGGGCTCAGAGCAACAAACATGCTCCAGACATTGTGCGAGGCGCTGGAAAAAACAGCCAAGGATAAGACGTGTTCCCTTGTCCTCCACAGGTCATCACCATCATCAGCATCACCTGGGGACCTGATAAAAGTGCAGACACCTGAGCTTCCCTCTGACCCTCTGAACTTGTTGAGTCAGAGTATCTGAGGGTTAGACCCAGGAATCTGCTATTAAAACAAGCCTCCCAGGTTAATTTCTGTAAAATTTGAAAGAAGGCAAGTGAGAGGGTCTTGAATGGCTCCTCGTTAGAAGTGGAAGGATAGTCATGTGTCCTAGCTGAGAACAAACCCTGCTGGGCTCTCTCGATACCTAGAAGGACAGAATGTTTGACTTTGGAGCTGCCTGGACTTGTGGGCCCTTGGCAGAACTTGCACAGATGTGAGGGGTGAATAACTAGCACTACTTAGGGAATTTTCATTAACTTAAGTACTAAGGGCAAGTTAAAGTCAGCTCAGGAAATATTTACTGATACCTATTATGGTCATGGTGGTTTGGGGAACGAAGATGTCTAAGGCAAGCTCTTGCCTTCCACTTAGCGGCAGACATAAGACTTACTGAGGTAAGCCGAAGGATGAAAAATAAGTAAAACTTTAGGGAGAACGGAGTATGGGTAACAGCATCTTGTATGGGGGAGGGGCATTTAAATATGCACCTGAGAATCCTGGGGAGTGCCATCACCATCAAAGGTCGCTCCTTTTTGTCCCATTTTTTAACGACAAATTAGGCATCCATCCACGCACAGAGGTGTTTCTTTGAGAGTTGTGTAGTCCAGCACCAAACATGCGAGGACCTTGGAGGAGTGCAGCCCACCTGTGCATCAGACGATAGGCAGACAGACCTTGGCTTGGGCTGTGGAACCAGCAGGAGCCTTCTGGACTGCCGCTGGAGAAGACCTGTAGCATGCCCATGGGTGGAGAGAGACTTAGTAGAAATCCAGCCTCCCGAAGGGGAGATTCCACCACTCCCCTGGAGAATTCCTGGGAGAGAAGGTAAGGGGGTTGAGGTGGTTGAGGGTATTCACTGATGGGGACATGGGGCTTTTTTTGTTTGTTTGTTTTTGTTTTTTGAAGATTCATGCAGTAAAATGAATGCTCCTTTCTACTAGTTAAAAATTAACACCTATTAACACAATGAGTTAGATATTATTGCTCTTCCTACTTTCCAGATGACAAAATCAAGGCTAAGGGAAGTCAGTTGCCCAATGTTACACAGCAGAGAAGTAGTAGATCCAGGATTTTAACTCAGCAGTCTGTCTTTGGGGCTTTGGCACTAGGTACACAGATCAGGGAGCTGGTTGAGAAGACATGCACGGTCCACATGGCTCTGCTCTCTCTTCCCCTTGGGCTTCTGCAGACAAAGTACATGATGGTATCCTCCGGAGGAGAAGGGAGAGCTGTGACACTTAGGAAAGTCTACCCTATGAAGGGGAGGATGAGAGAAGCTATGGGAGCTAGAATAAGCTGAGACTCTTACAGAGTCAACAAAGCCAGCACAATACTACAGGTCATTTCTTCTCTGTCCAGAGGTGAAAGGCAACCTGTGACCTTTCTCAATGCTCAGGTGTGCATTTGTACAGGAGCCCGTTAGCTCTCCTTTGGCTGCTTGTTTTCCTGCTGGTGTCAGCAGCTCAGGACAGGAACACAGAGGCAGGGTCAGTTTTACTCAGGATCGAGGGTTGGCAACATGGGTTATGTAGGTGGAAAAGGAAACACTTTGAGGCATCCTAGGGTTCTGGCAAAAACATAACTTGTAATGCCTGATTTTGATGTTGGATGCAGAGAAAAGTGAAGCTGAGAGACTACAGAGTTTTGGGAGACCTGTGGTAGTTGGTGTCAGATGGAGGACAAATGGCATTAGAATGATGAGTTTGGACGCTGGGAGGTGCTGGCCACAGCACGGCTTGTGAATGGTTGCACTGATGGGGCCTCTCAGCCAGGAACGGAGAGGGGAGGGTGTTGGAGGAATCATTATGTGAATGCTGAGGTCACTGGGTATGTTGGTGCTGCTGGAGAAAGTCAGTGTGGAGGACTTCTGGAAGTGTCCTTGAGTGGACGGAAGGCAGTATGATCTGAACGAGATGTTCTAAGTTATACCAGATCTTGCACAAAGCAAGCTGTGACCTGCGGGTGATTATTGAATGATGGTAATAAGAGGCAGGGGATGGCACCGATTAGAGATGGGCTTATCAAAGGGGTGGTCCTTGAGCTAAGCCTGAAAGCAGGAGAGATTCTTTGGCTTAAGGAGGGTTGTAGAGTGATGAGAGCAGGAGAATTAATGAGGCAAAGCATGAGACAAGCCGTAGAGGGTTGCTTAAAATGTACTTCACTATATAATAGTGATTGTAATTATCAATTGTGCAAATGTGCGTATTACTTATTAATATAAATTGCACTGGGGGCTTGCTTTAATGGTATAGCTTCTTGGCCCTAGCAACATTTAAGGGACAGTGCATTAGGTCAGACAAATACTGTAGCCATAAAAACAGGCCAGTTTTTTAGAAGATTTATCTTGAATTTCTGAGATAGGCAAATGTATTACACACAGCAATAGGGAGGTGTTTATAGATGTTTGTCTCTTTATTCTATTGCCAAGATAGTCATCTATTATTTTTCAGGGAGAGAGAGAGTCAGAGAGAGAGACAATTGTTTTTTTTTTTTAATTTAGCGATCCAGAAAATTAACTTTTCTGCCCTGATCAATAACTTTGGACAAACATCTCTATCCCAGAACCTACTGAGACCATTCTGGCATTCCTTGGGTTTGGGCATATGAAGGAGCCTATAGATTAGAGATGTCTTCTTGGAATATATCTTGAAATCTTTATCAGTCTTCAGGCATTTCTAATGAATTCTTAGCAGCTACCATTTGCTAATATTTTAGGGGTTTGGTGAAAATTGAGCTGTATTTAAATGGAGACAGAGAGAGTGTGCTTGTAAGAGCATGTACGCCAAAACACAGCACTCCCACCCTTTTTCCTAGAGTTGGCGCGGGCCCTGCTCAAAGCTACTGTTCCTTGAGATGTTGATGGGTGAAATAATTACACCAGATATTATACCAGTTACTGCATCCAGAAAAACTGGGCCCTAGTGTTCTGTGATGTGTGGGTTAGAAAGTTGGCTTAGAGAACTTGCTTTAAAAGAGTCTTTTAAAATGGAATGAAAAGGCTTTAATGTTTTGGAGAGAAAAGAAAAGGTGACTTTTGCATGCTTCTTAATGCGTATGTGTAGCTTTGAATGGATTTATTATAGAACTCAAGAACAGAAGATTAAGAAATTAAGGATCATGATGCTTAAAATAGATACCACAATTTTTTTTTTTTCTCACTTTAAGCAAAGCAATCTGCTAGGCAGGTGAGATTTCTGTAATGATAACGATAAAATACCCAGAAGCCTGGGCGGCTATTCCTCTACCAGTAATATTTCCAAATGGACTTTTGATGAATATTTTAAATTTTATTCTAGCTACATAGAGATAAGCAGAACCAGAGAAAACAAGCTTCTGATGCCCTTCAGGCTGGCCAAAGTACACTAAGTAGAAAGAGCTGCAATGCATTTAAAAAGGTTCTTAATCTCCTACAAAATCAAATCAGTCCTCAATTCTCTGCTTTCCTTATCAGATTACAGATTTGTCTTTTGTTTTTGAAATCAGTGACAGCTAGGAAGGAAAAAAATAATCATCCTGGGTCTTTTTATAACCTGTAGAATCGTGTTTCTTCTCTCATCAGATAATGTTCTTCTTCCACTTGCTATTATTGCCATTAAACCATTAATGGAGATAGGGTTAAGCCTTGCTGGGGTTCCAAGGAGACCAGTATGTATGTATAGTTGAAAAAGAGTGGTCATGACTGTATGTATATTGTGCCTGAAATCGACCCCTTAATATATGCAGATATTCTATTTCTCTGGAGGAGGCAGTGTGTTACCTTTACCTGGGAACAGGACTTTGAGGGCGTGGGACACAGGTGGATGCATTTTGAAAGGTAGAGGCTGGTGGGAAGGACGGGAAGTTGGAGCACTGCTGCTAGAGAGTCCTACGCAGGAGGCACCTGGGGGAAGATGCTGCTAAGAGACAGTATCAAAAGATATTTTTTGCATCTTTTGTAAGATTCCCAGCATAAGAGATGGAGATTTTTTTCTTTTAAATACTTTTATTTATTTATTTGACAGACAGAGATCACAAGTAGGCACAGGCAGGCAGAGAGACAGAGGAAGGGAAGCAGGCTCCCCGCTGAGCAGAGAGCCCGATGCGGGACTCGATCCCAGGACCCTGAGATCATGACCTGAGCCGAAGGCAGCGGCCCAACCCACTGAGCCACCCAGGTGCCCCAAGAGATGGAGATTTTTAAAACACTGGGCAAATAGAAAGTCTTGCCTCTGAGGTTTTGCAATGCAATCTGAGGCCTATGTGCAGAACTGCAACCCCCCACTGTAGACCCCCTAAATGTACGCACCCACATCTGTGTGCCGCCCCTACTCTTGGCAGAACTGTAGACACCTGCTGTCAGGCAGGGTGAGCTATCACTTGTGAGGACATTCATCCTTTCCAGATCGGCAAGAGTTGATTCTGTACATAGGAGGAATTTCTAGAAAGCATCAATTTCCTAAAAATTCTCCAGAAGACTTCAGCAGGATGTAAACGTGGAGAGTGATCCTGAGGGACCATAACAATCCTAGAACTTTCCAAGAGGAAGGAAACTCTGGCAACAGTCACAGTCAATGTGTCCCAAGACACCTCCCTCTGCATCCTTCATGACTCCCTTCCGCTACTCCTCCCTTGCCTTTTTTCAGAGCCCATTATACAGTTCCAAGGGACTCAGATATAAAGGGTTGGTGGTTATTGCTGCTTTTTTTGCCCTTTGGACTCTCTAACTGGGAATGTTTGGGGTCACACAAAGGAGATGTTGTTGGATAGCATGTTCTAGGACAGACATGTCAATCACAGATACTATAGCTCTTGGTAAATAAATAATATTTTTATGAGTTTTTCTGATACAAGGTAGGGTTTTCTTTGAGTATGGAAATCAGAAGCTAGTCAAAAAATAGCTCTATTTCCTTTTGTGGTAGTGGAAATGGGAGGAGCAATGATGAAGGTGGTGGGGGGGGGGGCTGGGTACCAGGCTGTATTTCAGGGCTTGTCAACATTTCCATTACTGAGACCTCAGGTGACTGTAACTTAATGCAACCATAAGCATTTACCCTCTGAATTGAAAGTTATCACCTTGAAACTTATTTTGATGATATTTTGCAATTTTTTTTAAGAGGGGGAAGGATGCATGCCCCTCCTGGGCCATGTTAAAATTAGAAAAGAAACATAGAATGCCTACTTCATTTGGCTATTTTTTTTTTTTTTTTTTTTTAAGATTTTATTTATTTATTTGACAGAGAGAAATCACAAGTAGGCAGAGAGGCAGGCAGAGAGAGAGGAGGAAGCAGGCTCCCTGCTGAGCAGAAAGCCCGATGTGGGGCTTAAACCCAGGACCTGGGATCATGACCTGAGCCGAAGGCAGCGGCTTAACCCACTGAGCCACCCAGGCGCCCCCATTTGGCTATTTTTGAGAGACCTCTGAAATAAGATAATGTAATGTGGGCTTGGAATTAAAGTTTTTTCTATTTCCACAGTTCCCTTTTATTTTTAAATACTGTCTTAACTTACATCTTCTTTGCCTTCCAGAAAGCGTGTGTGCTTGTGTATATAAAATATATTATTCCTTATATTAATCCTCTCTCCACCTCCTCTCAGACCAAGCATTTGGTCTTTTCTGTGAGGCAGTGTGCTTTGGGCTCAGAAAAACAAAGAATGATAAAATAGTCTCTGTCCTTAATAGCAAATTTCTTTTCTCTTGGAGAAACATTTGGTTTGTTTCTTTTTCTTTCTTTTTTAAATTGAGGCAAAATTGATACATAACATTATGTCAGTTTTAGCTGTGCTTGTCATTGAACATCTGTATGTGCTACAAAGTGACCGACCACCAGAAGTCTAGTTACCATTCACCACACAATTGACCCCCTTCCTCTCTGGTAACCATCAATCTGTTCTCGTATTTATGAGTTTATTTTTGTATTGTTTTCTTTGTTCATTTCCTATACATTTTTTTAGATACATATGGTAGTAAAATCAAATGATCTACATCTTCTTCCGGCTAACTTAGCTCACTTAGCGTAATACCGTCAAGTTCCATTCATGTTGTCATAAATAGCAAGATTTCATTTTTCTTTATGGCTGAGTAGGCTTCCATCGTATACATATGGCACATCCTCTATATCCACTCCTCTCTTGATGGACACTTAGGTTTTTCTCATATCCTGGTTATTGTAAATAATGCTGTAATAAACATATGGGTGCATCTATCTTTTTGAATTAGTGTTTTTGTCTTCTTTAGACCCAGGAGTGGAATAGTTGGATCATATGGTAGATCTATTCTTAATATTTTGGGGAAGCTCCATACTGTATACCATAGTGGCTGCATCAATTTACATTCCCACCAACAGTAAGTTCCCTCTACTATATATCCTCTTCAACACTTGTTATTTCTTGCTTTTTGATACTAGCAATTCTAACAGGGGTGAGGTGATATTTTAGTTTTGATGTGCACTTCTCTAATAATTAGTGATGTGTAGCATCTTTTCATATACCTGTTGACTATATGTATAAGACATCGGGAAAACATCTATTCAGATCCTCTGCCCATTTGTAACTTACAATTTTCTGTTCATATATAACATATATGTTCATTTTCTTATTGTTGAGTTGTATAAGTTTTTTAAATATATTTTGGATATTGACCCCTTATTGGATATGTGGTTGGCAAATATCTTCTCTCACTCAGTAAGTTACATTTTCATTTTGATGATGGTTTCCTTTGCTGTGTGAAGCTTTTTAGTTTGATTAAGTCTCGTTTGTTTATTTTTGCTTTTCCCTTGTCTTTGGAGATATATTCACAAACAAATTTCTAAGACTGAAGTCAAGGAGCTTACTACCTAAATTTTCTTCTAGGAATTTTATAGTTTCAGGTTTTACATTCAAATCTTTTATCCATTTTGAGTTTATTTTTGTGTATGGTGTAAGAGAGTGGTCTAGTTTTATTCTGAAGAGCATGTGACTCTTCAGTTTTTCCAGCATCATTCTGAAGAGTCTGTCCTTTCTCTATTGTACGTTCCTGGCTCATTTGTTGCAAATTGTTTGTACTTATTTCTGGGCTCTCATTTCTGTTCCATTGAGCTGTGTAATCTGTTTTTATGCCAGTGCCATAATGTTTTGATTACTATAGCTTTGTAGCATAGTTTGACAACTAGGAGTATAAATATCTCCAGCTTTGTTTTTCTTTCTCTAGATTGCTTTGGCTATTCAACATCTTTTGTGGTTTCATATGAATTTTAGAATTATTCTAGTTCTGTGAAAAATGCCATTGGAAATTTGTTAGGGATTACATTGAATCTATAGAGTGAGTGCTTTGGGTAGTATGGACATTTTAACAATATTAATTCTTCTAGTCCTTGAGCATAGACTATCTTTCCATTTATTTGTGTCATCTTCAATTTTTTTCCTTAGTGCCTCATAATTTTTAGTTTATAGGTCTTTCATCTTTTTGGTTAAATTTATTCCTAGGCATTTTATTCTTTTTTAATATAATTATAAATGGGATTGCTTTCTTAACTTCTCTTATAGTTTGTAGTTAGTACACAGAGATGCCACAGATTTCCGTATATTGATTTTGTATACTGTAACTTTACTGAATTTATTATATCTAACAGGTTTTTGTTTTTTTTTTTTTTTTTGGCAGAGATGTTAGGGTTTTATACATATAATATGCCATCTGCAAATAGTGACAGTTTTACTTTTTCCTTTTCAATTTGGAATAATTTTATTTATTTTTCTTATTGCTATGGCTAGGACTTTCACTAATATGTTGAATAATCAAGGCAAGAGTTGACATCCTTGCTTTGCTCTTAGTCTGAGAGGGAAAACTTTCAGCTTTCATCTTAAGTATGATATTAGCTGTAGTTTTGTCCTATATGGCCTTCATTATGTTGAGGAACATTGCATTTATATCAAACACTTTGTTTAGAGTTAATTTTAACATAAATAGATGTTGAATTTTGTCAAATGCTTTTTCTGCATCTATTGAGTTCATCATATGATTTTTATTTTTTATTTTGTTAATGTATTGTATCCTGTTGATCGATTTGTGGCTGGTGAACCATCCTTATGTACCTGAAATACATCCCACTTTCCCACTTGCTTATGCTCTATGATCCTTTCAGTGTACAGTTGAATTCACTAAGCTGATATTTTATGGAAGATTTTTGCATCTGTATTCATTAAGGATACTGCCCTGTAATTTTCTTCTCTTGTGGTAACCCGGTCTGGTTTTAGTACCAGGGTAATGCCAGCCTCATAAAATGAGTTTGGTAGCATTCCCTCCTCTTCAATTTTTTGGACGTTTGAGTGGTGGGTATTAGAGAGGGCAGAGATTGCATGGAGCACTGGGTGTGGTACAAAAACAATGAATACTGTTATGCTGAAAATTAAAAAAATGATTAAAAAAATGAATTTTAACAAGCAAAAAAAAAAAAAATCTGAATGGTAGAATTCACCAGTGAAATGGTCTGGTCCTAGGCTTACAGTTTTGGGAGATTTTTGATTACTGATTCAATATCCTTACTAGAAATTGGTCTATTCAGACTTTTTGCTTCCTCATGATTCAGTCTTGGAGGGTTGGCTGTTTCTAGGTTGTCTAATTTGTTGGTGTATACTTGTTCGTAGTAGTTTTTTATGGTTTTTGTATTTCTGGTGGTGTCAGTTGTAACTTTTCCTCTTTCATTTCAGATGTTATTGATTTGAGACCTCTTTTTTTCTTGGTTAATCTAGCTGAACATTTGTCAGTTTGGCTTATCTTTTTAAAGAACCAGTTCTGAGTTTCATTGATCTTTTCTACTGTCTTTTCAGTCTCTAACTCATTCTCTTCTGATCTTTTTTATTTCCTTCCATATACTAACTTCAAGTATCATTTGTTATTTTCAGTCTAATTACTTTAGACAAAAAATTTGATTGTTTGAGATTTTTCTTGTTTCTTGAGGTAAGCCTGTATTGCTATGACCTCCTCAATTAGAACTCTTTTTGCTGCACTTCATAGATTTGGTATGCCATTTTTCTGTTTTCATTTGTCTCTATGTATTTTTTTTTAAATCCTTTGATTTCTTCAATGACTTATTGTTTAGTAGAATATTGTTTAATCTTTACATTTTTGTGGGTTTTTTCTCCAATTTCCTTCTAATTGATTTAGAAGCAAGAGGTGCTTGATGTGATTTCCATCTTCTCGAGGCTTGTTTTTTGGCATGAGGTGATCTAACCTGAAGAATATTCCATGTGCAATTGGGAAGAATGTGTATTTCTGATGCTTTTAGATGGAATGTTCTGTGTATATCTATTAAATCCATCTGGTTTATACTGTCATTCAAAGCCAGTATTTTCTTATTGTTTTTTCTGTCTATCCATTGATGCAAATGTGCTGTCAAAGTCCCCTATTTTATTGTTTTTTTAATTATTTGTCTTTGTTTTAACATCTATCTTGTTGGATATGAGCATAGCTATACCAGGTTTCGTTTTGTTTCCATTTGCACGGATGTTTTTCTCCAGCCCTTCACTTTTGGTCTATACGTGTTGTTACTTATGAAGTGAGTCTTGAAGGTAACATATGGATGTCTGGTTTATTTGTTTTGTTTTGTTTTTTAATTCATTCAGCCACTCTGTCTTTTGATGGGAGAATTTAGTCCATTTTACATTTAAAATAATTATTGATAGGAGTATACTAATTCCAATTTTGTTATTTGTTTTCTGGCTGTTTTTGTAGTTTCTCTCTATTCCTTTGTTTCTTCCCTTGTAGCTTAATGGCTTTCTTTGGTATTATGCTTAGATTTTCTCATTTTATGTGTGTGTGTCTTTAAGTTTTTGCTTTGTGGTAACTGTGAGGTTCGTGTATAGCATTTTAAGCATATAATAGTCAGTTTTAAGTTGATAGGAACTTACACTTACATACACTCCAAAATTTGACAGATTTATTCCCTACTAGCTCACATTTTACATTTTTGATGGGTTAGATTTTGCATCTTATTTTCTGCATTCCTTACCTAATTATGGTAGTTTTAGTTCATTTTACTGCTATTATTTTTTAACCCTCATAATTGTTTTGTAAGTGATTGATCCACTATTTTTTAAATATATTTACCTTTTCCAGTGAGATTTTTACTCCCATATGTCTTCTTGTTATTACTTACTTATTTAATTTTTATAAGGCTGGTTTAATGGTGCCTAACTCCTTTAGTATTTGCAAATTTGGGAAACTAGAAACTATCTCTTTTTCAGTTCTGAATGATAACCTTGCTATGTAGAGAATTCATGGTTAGAATTTTTTCCTTTCAGTATGCTAAACTTAAAAATAAAAATGCCAGTTATTTTCCAACAAAAATGGGTTTAATAGGGAATAGCAGAGAATTACAATCTGGGACAAGGAAGCTACTATAAAAGCATCAGCAAGTCTGGAGAACAAAAGAGGTAGAGAGCAAACAAGGGAGTTAGAAGGGCTGTTACAAATTAAAGTCCATTGGAGTAAACTGGGAGTTTGAAGTATAATGGCTTCTTTAAGTTTTAATTTTAATTTCATTTAGTTAACATACAGTGTTGTATTAGTTTCAGGTGTACAGTATAGCGATTCAGCAATTTCATACATTACCCAGCGTTTATCACCACAAGTGTATTCCTTAATCCACATCACCTATTTAACCCAAGCCCCACTTCCCTCCCCTCTGGTAACCAGCCGTTTGTTCTCTGTAATTATGAGTTTGTTTTTTTGGTTTGTGTCTTGGCTAAGTTGTAACAGTCTCTCATGGGCTGAGCTGTTTTTTCTTCCTCCTGGGATAGTAAAGTAGTAACTAAAGTAGTATGGACTTGAAAGGTATGTCTCTAACTGTTGTGCTTACAATTGATGAGGAGATGTCTCATGGGTTCAGAAGTACCATCCCTTCCTACCTGGGCCAGGTGTTCCAGGGGTGTTTCCTATGTGAGCTCTGTGTGTCTCTCTGTTATGGTAGGGTCACAACTGTGGTATGAGAGTGGGCGAAGCTTTCATTTGATATGGCCACAGTGCACAGCTGTGGCACCATGTAGGCAAGACCCTCAGCAAGGTGGGTTCTCCCATAACAATAAGCTAGAGGAAGAGTTCCAACATGGTACCCACCAGCCCTGGCACCAGCAAGTTAGAATGAGATTATAAAAGTGGCCCCCGTTAGTGTCTCTGTCCCTGGAAGAAGTCTTAATAAGTTTCTGCATCTCTGGTAGACACTTCAAGATTAATGTGGGTCCTTCACTTACAGTCTAGGCACTTTTCAGTCTGCTATTTTTGTGCTGGGTCTTGGGGTTGTGTGAGCCCCTTAAAGGAGGGTTCGTCTTCCTTATAGTTCTGTGTTTTTCCTGGATATAATCCTCTCTGGGTGTCAAAGACAGGTGTTTTGGGGTCTTGACTCCTATGTAGGTTGTAGGTATTGGAATGCTTGATGTGGTGCACAGACCCTTCACTTCTCAGGAAAAAAAAATGCTGTATTTTTGATATCCCTCCAAGTTGTGGATCATAGAATGTGTGTGTGTGTGTGTGTGTGTGTGTGTGTGGTGTGTGTGTGTGTGTGTGTGTGTGTGTGTGGTGTGTGTGTGTGTATTGTTTGTTTTGGTGAAACTGTATGTCTGCCTCTTCTACCTGTTGTGATGCTGAGATTTTATCCTTTCTTGTGGAGGCTGTGTTCATAGATTTTCAGGTCTTTTTCAGAGGAAATTGTTCCATATGTAGTTGTGAATTTGTTGTGTCTGTGGGAGGAGGTGAGTTCAGGATCTTCCTACGCCACCATCTTGAACAACCCCTCTGACTGTTTTATTTTTCTATGTTAAATTTTAACCTCCTTGAAAGTAAAAACTGGCATTGTAGTCATAAATGTACTTAACAAAAACAAAACACAACACAGTCTCATAAAAAGCTTATGTCTTAAAAAATGGTGACTTTCTTTGATATCATTTTTTTTTCAACATTCCTTTCTTTAAGCCTGACTGAGTGAGCTCCAGAAGACATCCTACACTAAGGTGTGATAGGCAATCTAATGGTCCCTGAAAGATGTCCATATTCTAATCCATGGAACCTGTAAATATGCTACCTTATTTGGCAAATAGAATTAACGTTGTTAATCAGCTGACCTTATAATAGGGAGGTTATCCTGTTTTACTGGGCAGATCCATTGTAATCACAAGGGTCCTTAGGAGAAAAAGAAGGAGGCAGAAAGGAGGTCAGAGAGATGTGACTTGAGGATATAACCCTCCATTGCTGGCTTTGAAGACAGAAAAGGGCCACATACCAAGGAATATGGGTAACATCCACAAGCTAGAAAAGGCAAGGAAATAGTTTCTCCCTTATAGACTCCAGAGAAGAATGTGGCCCTATCAACATGTTTATTCTAGTGCAGCATGGCCCATTTTGGACTTAAGACTTCTAGAATAATAAGATCATAATTTTTTATTGTTTTCAGTTTGTAACTTTGTGGTAATACATGGCAGCAATAGAAAACTAATACACAAGGTAAACACAAAATAGTTCACCCTAATAGATTACTAATTAATTCCCCTCCTGGTTGATTGCACCCCCCAAATTGTGAATTTCCTGAGGGTATTTTCATTAGCCCTCATTCATATCTTCCCCATTTCAAACACTGTGCCATAGACTTTTGATTTCTTTGTACCTTCTATTTTCTTCCCTAAAATTACCTGTCTGAGTTTCATTATTTAGGGTTTCTTTCTACAGATGAGAACATCTTTGATAGTAACTATCAAAGATGATGTTGTAGAAATGGGAAAATTTAGTTATGTTCTGTATGGTTGGTATCAGGATCCAATATGGAAGCATAAACCATATAAAGTTGCACATAAAGAATTACTAACTATAGCAAGAGAATTAGAGTTGTGAGGAATTAGAAAAACTAAAGGATGCTAGAGAATATAGAAAAAGCACATATTATAAGGAGCATGCACTACCCCGGAGCACCCAAGGAAAAGTCCTCCAGGGCTGAGATCCAGATCTTGCTAGACAGCATGGCTGTAGCTCATCAAATAACATTTGTTGTGGTGCCTTGTTGGTAAACCTTGCTGAAAATCTGTCCCCTGGAACTTTCCAGAAGTCTACTCTCTAGAATGCCAAGGAAAGCATCACAGGACGGTATTTTGCTGGAGATTTTCTGCTGTAGAAGGCAGGTGTGGGGTAAGCTGTTGGCCACTGATTGATGCTGTCCTCTGTGTACATGGGATCCAGATGCTGGAGAAACAGTATGTGCTGCAGGATCTGGTGTTGGAGGAGCCATGCATGCTAGATCTGAAATCAGGAAGAAAGTTTCCTTCCTCTTGTGGTGTCTCTTCACTTCCCGCTGACAGAGGTTAGCATCATACCTGCTGACAGAGGAAAATATTTACAGGGCTTATCTTTATCCACAGAGCAGGCAATGAAGGGTGAATCTGCAACTGAGAAGCAGTAAATTGATAATTGGCAAGTGGTCCCAAAGGGCATATAACATAGGACCAATTGTTCTCAAAGTATGATTTGTGGATCCCTGAGTTCCCTGAGATCCTTTGGGGCATCTGTGAGGTCAAAATTATTTTCAAAATAATATTAAAATAATATTTGCCTATTTACTGTGCTGGGATTCATGGTTCAAAAACAATGGTAATAAAATGCTGACACCTTAGCAAAAAATATAGTGGTACCAAACTGTACTAATGGTCATTGTAGTCTTTACTACCATATACGGGACTTACAAATAAATAACTTCTTTTGAAAATCTCCTTGATGAAACAATAAGAATGACTTAATTTTATGAAATTTCAACCCTTGGGTACACATCTTCTTAATATTCTGTGTGGCAGATTGGGAAGAATGCATAAAATAAGTCTTCCGTATATCCAGTTATAATGATTGTTCTGAGGAAAAGCAAGTGTGAAGTTGTTTTAGCTGCAAGCTGAACTGGCTACTTTTTATCATAGGATGGTATTTTTAATTGAAAGAATGCCTCATAAAGTATGGCTATGCATATTTGGGTATTTGGTACACATTTTCTTAAAAATGAACAAAATGAGCCTATCAATCCAAAGAAATCTGAGCATGTGTTGTCAATGATAAAAATTCAAGCTTTCAAGTGGAAATTAGAATTTTGGAAAACTTCTAATTCCCATCATGAACTTGACAGCTTCCTAATCCTTAAAGACTTCTCTGATGAGATTAGCAGCAATATCACTAATATGACTTTTTGATATTATATAAAGAAATGTGTCAACATTTAGAAGATCTGATAACCCAGTGAATTAATATTTTCTAGATGACCAGTGCATGCTGGCACAAAATCATTCACGGATCAAAGATCCATTTAAAATGTAAGATAGATCAATGGAATTTAATGTAACAGAAGACAAAATGGTCATTGATATGGTTTCCATATTGCAGCTAAACTTTAAGACACTATCATGAATTGAGTTTGGGGTAATATCAAAGAATTTCCAGTTATCTGAAAAAGCTTTTGAAATTCTCTTCCCTTTTCCAACTACTGTGTAAGGCTGGATTATCTATATATTCTCCAACCAACCTATCACAACAGATTGAGTACAGAAGCAGGTATGAGAATCCAGCTGTCTTCTATTAAATCAGAGACATTAAAGTTATTTTCCAAGATGGAAAATAATGTTACTCTGCTCACTCAAAATTTTTTGTTTTGGAAAATATGGTTATTTTAATAAAATATTTTATTTATGTTAGTATATAATTGTCATTTTAATATTTATTGAAGTTTCTAATTTATTAAGTTCTATTTATTAAAATTTCTTATTTATTTCTAATTTATTAAGTTTCTAATATAGTAAATATTAACAGATAGAACTCACATGCACAAAAGCTCTTTGGAGTACCCAATAATTTTTAAAGATTATAAAGAAGTTCTAAGGACAAAAGGTTGAGAATTATTGACATAGGAAATGGTGTAAGTTGTAGGTTTTAGTTTAAGGTAGGAAGTACTATCTGAAAATTAGAGCTGTCACAATCCCACCAGTAATAAAAAAAAATAGTTAAAATAACAGAAATGACTTCATATCCCTCACATCAGCAAAAATTAAAAATCAGATAGTATCAAGTTCGGTGAGAGCATGTGAAAGTAGGAATTCTCATTTATTGCTGGTGGAAGTTTGAGTGGTATAATCACTGGGAACAGCAAATTGACACTCTCTTGTTTAATTGAAAATACATTTTATTTTATTTTTAAAGATTTTATTTATTTATTTGACAAAGAGAGATCACAAGTAGGCAGAGAGGCAGGCAGAGACAGAGGGGGAAGCAGGCTCCCCACTGAGCAGAGAGCCCGATGCAGGACTTGATCTCAGGACCCCGAGATCATGACCTGAGCCAAAGGCAGAGGCTTAACCCACTGAGCCACCCAGGCGCCCTGAAAATACATTTTATAACTGAGCAATTCTACTTTTTATTATATATTCTTTTTTTTTTTTTTAAAGATTTTATTTATTTATTTGACAGAGAGAGATCACAAGCAGGCAGAGAAGCAGGCAGAGAGAGAGGAGGAAGCAAGCTCCCTGCTGAGCAGAGAACCCGATACGGGGCTCGATCCCAGGACTCTGAGATCATGACCTGAGCCAAAGGCAGCGGCCCAACCCACTGAGCCACCCAGGCGCCCCTATTATATATTCTTGAGAATCTGTCACCGTTTTATTCAAGGATGGAATGGGCACTGATGCCCATTGTTAGCCTTTTTTTGTAATGGCAAACAAACTAATACAAAGCAGTACCATTATATAACAGGATCCCATAAAACTGTTAGAGTGAATGCACTAACTCTCCAAACATATATATAGACCTTTAAAACATACTATTGAGTGAAACAGAAAATTACAGAGTAATATATATGGTACAGTATCATTTATGTATATTTTAAAAGCCACACTAACAAAACGATGTGAAATTGCATTCTTTGGGTGAAAAACAGTTGAAGATTAGCAAATCCATATTATTCAAACTAATTATGTAGAAGTTTAAGAAACTTCTACATATGGGGCGCCTGGGTGGCTCAGTGGGTTAAGCCTCTGCCTTCGGCTCAGGTCATGATCCCAGGGTCCTGGGATCGAGCCCCACATCGGGCTCTCTGCTCAATAGGGAGCCTGCTTCCTCCTCTCTTTCTGCCTGCCACTCTGCCTGTTTCTGATCTCTCTCTATCAAATAAATAAATAAAATCTTTAAAAAAAAAAAAAGAAACTTCTACATATGAATTTATCACCCTAAATTCTTTGGGGAAGAAGGTATAGACTGACCAATGGGAAGGGACTTCAACTTCATCTGTAATATTTAATTTCTTTTATAATAATGAAAAAGAGATAAAATATCAAAATATTAATTCTAAATGTAGGAATTTGAGTGTCTATTTTACTATATCTCAATGAATTATTTTCTTTAACTGAAAACGTCCCAAAGAGGATGAAATGAGTCAGGAGGCAGCCTGTTTCCCTTCATTGTAGTGTTCATGATATTGTTGGGGACATTCAAACACCCAGCGTAGGTGCTTTGGGGAAACGCACCACCTGTACTCAAAAGGAATACACGTAGTTAGAGAAGCTTCTAGTTTCATGGCACCTTTTTGTTGTAGGGAAGAGACAGGAGAACTGTGAATTTCTTCAGAGCTCCTATAAATCCAAATAGCTAATTAGGTCACGGAAGGCTGACTTCTGGTGCTTAGTGAAGGAAGATTTTTTCATCTAACAGAATACTGACTTTAGCAGACCTGAAAATAACTGACTTCATCCAGCCCTTCTAAGAGGGCCCATTTAGTTATGTTTCACCAGCACTGTGAATGTTAGAATGGTCAATTAGACACGGACAAAATGGGTGTAAGGTGTGTAAATTGTAGTTAATAAGCAGCACGCAACCTAATGTATACCAAACACCTTCTTTGGACTGTACTTTTCTTTTTTCTGTGTTTCTGAATTGCTTTCAAAATAGAATTTTTAATGGGAGTCTCCCAAGATTGAAAACAAATGACGCTATAAATTAGTAGTTAAGTCTTTTAAGCAGACCTAACTTGCAGAGCTCTGGATGGGGAAGAAAAAGGAAGATCTGACCAGGATCTTGAGAAAAATCCCAGTTTAACTGAATAGCCAGAGCCCCTATAAATGAAGTTCCTACCAAACAAGCTAGAGGAAGTTATAAAACGGGGTCTTGGTGGCTGTGGCTAGAGAGAGAGCACTGGAGCTATTGTGGAAAGGTTGTGATAGGACCTGGCCAGTCGTGTGTTTGGGAATAGCTTCCCAGGCGAGATGCGACCCTCAGAGGACTGAAGAGGGAGATGATCCAATTTACCTGCGTGAGGGACCACTTACTTTGGGACTTGTGATCTGCTGAGTTTGGAGGTTAATTCTGGAAGAATAGATTAAGCCAGCACCACAGTTGTGATTCATGGCAGAGGCCTGACTCTTGCAAATGAATTGGGGAAGTATGAGGAGTGTGAAATATAGCAGGCAGTGGCTAAATAGTTCAGTGGTGGTTATTGTTATTAGAATGTGTGGGGCAGTCTTCTATTTATAGCTCACTGTACTGGGCGTCTGTTCAGCTCCCACCTCCACCCAAAGAACTTGACGTGACACCAGGCTGGAGAGCCGCTCATCTAGGTGAAATTACTTAGGGGATTCCAGCGGAGCTTCAGATTATTCACATTTCAATGACATTTTCTCACGAAAGATATAGGACTGTTTAGAGTCAGCTGTCAGACAGCGACACTGAAATATGCTCTGAGACGGGCCCTGAATGCTACATAAGTTTACAGCTTATGGCCACAGCGAGGTAGGATCTTCAGCAACTCTGCCTTTTTTTCACACATCCTAAATCAAAGGGGTCCAAATCTATCCCCTTTTGTAACGTATCTGTAGGACCTCTTCTTCTTAATGAATCTCTGTCTTCTAGGCTTAGTGTCCTGACAGTTGATTCAGTCGTTCATTTATTTAATATGTGTTGAGTAGTCTGCTAGGTGCAGTTAAAAAATAAGTAAGTTTTTTCATCTAATGAAGGAGGTAAGGAACATCCTCATAGAGTCTTAAAAGAAAAGGGAATGGAAAGTGCCACATCAACCAAGAGCAAGAAGCATTCAGAAAGTGGCTGTGTTCGCATGGCGGTGGGTGGTAAGGAGGTGATGATAGAGCAGGAAGGGCTGAGAGCACTTCAAGAGAAGCTGGACAAAGGTGCAAGCCCCGTGACCGGGTTTATGGCTTGGTAGTCCTTCTAGCTGGTGGTTTAAAAATATCTGTTCAACATTTGTGTAGTAGAGAAAATAAGACCCACAGAAGCCTCTTCTCTACTGTCCCAAGTCCTCGAGCTCTGGTCCTCTGCGTGTGCCTTGCTTATTTAGCAGGGTAAAAGCCCTGTGCTTACCTGGATCCACTCACCCTGGAAGGCCATCCAGCCACCTGCCATCTGTGGTTCTTCACAGTCACCCCTGCCAATCCTCCCCAAGCCCGAGTGGCTTTATTCAATTAGTCCTTCCTAACACCTACCGTGCTGTCTCTGAATGGAGTCCTAGGAAACACAGTTTGCTCCATTTCACTACATTCTTGAGCACCGCTGCAGTCGTTGCCATCTGGCCCTCTCCCTAACCCAGCTCTGAAAAGAAACAACAGCCTGAGCAGGAGTTCAGAAACCGGAGAGCCTGGGGGTGACATACCAGAATATGAAGTGTCATCTGTAAGGAAGCAGTGAGGGAAACTGTAGCGAAGGAGGGGCACCAGCACGTAGAGGCCTTGGAAGGCGAGTCTAGTCCAAGAGGACCGGCCTCTGGTCACTAAGGCACAGTAAGGCTCTGGAGGATGATGAGCTAGGATTGTGATTCGCAAAATCAGATTTGTAGTTTGAGAATTCTTTTTTGGTCAATAAAAGGGAATAGTGGACCTCAAGATGTATGAAAGTTGTGCATCTCATCAATTTTTGTAAGTTTCTCCATTTAAAAAATGTCTGTGGTCACTAAGAGTCAGACTCGTGGTTAACATTTTGCTCTTTCTGTCCAGTTCTATTTCTTTGTGTGTGTTTATATGGTCGAGATTACAGTGGGTATACAACTTATTTTCAGCTTTTGTACTTCACAAAACAACACTAAGGCCCCGTTGTTAAGAACTCCTCATGAACATAGTTTTTGTTAGTTGTACTGTATTTTGTAGAAATATTTTTTTCTCAACCATTTGCTTGTTGTGAACGTTTGTGCTATTATCTATTTATTTTTAAATACTGTTATAATTATTTAATTAAGATTCATTTGTCAGCAACATGATTTAGAGAAGGTTGGTACACAAATAACACATAACTGAGATGGGAGTCAATGACAGGAAGAAGTTTCATTGATTCCATGTCTAATTTGGGTAACAGCAAAGAAAGGAATAGAGGGAATCAAATGGGATTACTGTTAGCTTTTCAAGCTTTGATTTCCTAAAGCCCTGCATTAAGTTTCCCTTCTCTTTCACACCAGTGAGTCCTTATTACATGTTTGTTGAAGGAATGAATAAACGAATGAATGAGTAAACAAACGCTGGCTAGGCTTTGGCGATACTGCTGTTGCTAAGAACCAACACATACATGGATTCTAAATAGCATTTTTACTCCTATGGCTCCCCTCAAAGAGAACATTATTCATCCTTGGCAACTTTTATCTAAGCAATCCCAATGCACCAATTCCCTCTGACCCGTCTGATGTGTTTTCTTACTTTTTTCAGAAACAGAACACCCATGAAAACAAAGAGTTGGTCACCAAAGAAGTTAATATATTTGCACCCGTCTTTTTTTAGTATTTCCATTTCCTCTGGTCGGTAGGCAAGCATTTATAAAAATCTCTATAATGTGCCCAGAGCTGGGTTGTGCTCAGTGCTTTGGCAAGTAAGTGTGTATTCTGCCTTAAACATGACTTATAATTTAAGTGTGTAGAAAATACATGCAAGGTAAAGAGAGAGAATGATTTAGAGATAGTGTTTAGTGAAGAATGTATTTATTATCTACTGAAGCTTAGAGATAAGAATAGCAGAATGGAATAGGAGTATTAGTAAACACAGAGAAAGCAATGTGAATTTCATGAAGCAAGTTGAATTTCTGTCAGCATTGTGGTTTTGTCTAACTCCTCCATAACATGGAGGCAGGCAACAGCTGGTCCCCACTTCCTGGGTAGGGGATCTTTCTTTACTTCCCTATGATAAATGGAGACCCCTAAACTCATTTAATCAGTGTTTCACCACCACATTCTCAGCTGAGTTGTTGGCCTGCATATACAGCCCCAGAGAGAGATTTGCACCGAAGACCTGCTATAATCCATGTGAATAATCAATATTTACTGGTGCAATGATCTCACTCTGGGAAATAATGCTTCTGAGCTAATTGAGCTAATGAGAATATATTAGCTATTGGTCTAGTGAAAGTGATGGCAGAGTAATCTAATTCCTACTGGCTCCTGGATAACCTTCAATTTAAAGGTAATGACATTAAGAAATGTTAAACTGAGTATGCTCAAGTGTACATGATATGTACTCATTAGGCAGTGCAAATGGCCATCAGTAAGTCATAATGATTCTTTAAAGCAAGTTTCCTTACCTGGAGTTCATGGATAGAATTCAGACATCCTGTGGACTTGGATTGAAAAGAGAGAACACCTTGATTTTCCCTAATTTCTAATGAAATTTAACATTTTCTTTCATTATGAATATAGGCACTTACTTACAATGGTATTCAAGGTACCTGTGGCTTAGTCATTATTAGAAACTGCAGATATTTTTGTATCACATTACATTTGTTTCGTATATCCTAAGATATTGTTTACATTCAACACTACTTTGAAAATATGATAATTAGATCCACAAATAGATCTTGTTATTTCATACATTAATAAAGAGTTTGTTGTTATATCAATAATTAGTTTTTTTTAACATTTTGATATTAGTATTTAAATATAACTGGTTTCCTTTGTATTCCTTTTTTTTTTTTTTTTTTATGCTTTAAGAAACATTATTGTGAGAAAGCATCATAGACCTTACCTGACTGCAAAGGGGGTTTATGCACAAAATGATTAGGGACCTTTACTTAGAAAGAGGAACCTTTTGTTCCTGGTGAAAACTTTGCTATTTGCAATACAAATTCTTTCTGTTTTTCTGACACGGGGGATCCTACCAGTCCTTTCTATGGGGGAGAACTTGGAGTGGCTCTGCTGTCAGTTTACACAGTGAGATCTTACACCATATGTAACTCTAGAGGCTGGAGAGATGACACTCTGCCAAAATGGTTGGGAAACATGGAGAAACAGAGAGCTGGTGGCTGGACCATCTTACAAGGAGAAGTGACTTCTTTAAAATTGTATCCTGTTGCAGACTGCTGCCTTCCTCTGTGGCTATTCTGCTTCTCAACTCATGTCATATTAACACAAGTTTTAGACAAATAAGCTAGCAAAATATAGGACTGCATGAGTCAGGCTCTTTCTAGCTGGTGGGTTTGGTTGAGGGATGGCAGTAGAGGAAAAAGAAAGGAAAGGAAAGGAAAAAGAGATGGTTAGGATCAAACTGTCATTTCATCTCCCCGTATAAGCCCTCCTTGGCAGTGTGACATTGGTTAAGTAACACATCCTTTCTAGATTGTGATTTCATCCTATTAAAATGAGAAGCCAGTTCTGATTCTGACTCGGTCCTGGGTCCTGGTCAAGATGGAGCAGTTCTTCAGGGTGCAGGATTTTGCTCGTGTTGGCTCCAACTCTCTGACAGCCCAGACATGCGCCAAGAGGAATGGAGAGAATGGCTGGAACTCAGCTTCCCAGGAGCCTCTTGAAAGCTGATCTAGAATGCTGCAGGGTCTGCCTGGTGAGGAGAGAGCACAGGGAGGCTCTTGGCATTAGCTTCCTTGGGTCCTCAAAGGTGAAAGGTTGAACGATGTCACCAGGGAGGCAGTGCAGATTCCATTTCACAAAGACCTTGGAAAGCAGAGCCCTCCCCGCCCCTGTGCTCAGATGGCTGGTTTGTGTCTGTCAGAGTGTACGGGTAGGTTATTTGGGCCCAAGAGTAAGTCCGGTTCAAAGGGTCATGATTTTCCCTATTGCTTGCTTTACTTTCCATAGCCTATCTCCTTATTAATTTACTTTTATTTTTTTTGCATCACTTCTGCTGATTTTAAAAATTGCTTGTTCCCATGCACTCAGCTCTGAGGATGAAAATAAGGCTTTCAGATCAGGTTTTTGTGTCCTAAGCTGGGGAAGTAGTTAGGGTACAAAGGAAAAATGTACAGTGTTTGAAGAATAATGTCCTGGCTTGTTGGGGTTTAGTTGTGAAAATGTGTGGTTTCTCAAGCTGCGTATCAACTTATGACAATATTACAGTACTTACAGTATAAAAAATACATCATGGAAACCCTTTGACTCAGGAAGCAGAGATCATACTGGTCTGAGCAGATGCTTCAGTTGCTTTCTGAATCTGAAGCCCACTCCTCTTTCTAACAACTGCAAGTCTGCTGTTGAATTCCAGTGTGAACGAATCAAACTGCTGGTGAGCTCTTGGGCTGGTTTTAATGCAGCAAAAGATTACTGTATTAGAAGTTCCCTAGCTCTATAGGATTTTTGCCTAGGAACATCTTGTTTGCTCTTAAAGCATAAAGGCCTTAATTTAGCAGATTGCAATTTTCGTATAATCTATGTTTAGGAGAAAAAGGTAAATGCCAATGAATTACTTATTGGTGCTTTGTTCAAGAAACTGTCTTTCAGACCATGATTTGAGATTAGTGGAAAACATGTTTAATCTCCTATACCTGCTATCTTCTGACTACATTTTATGACTATGATTAACATTCAAAAATGACCGAAGGCAAACCAAAACCTCAAATCATTAAAGATCCAGAGAGGTTTAAGAATAGCAAAGTTTGAAACTCAATTTTTCTTGCTTAACAACCCTCATTATCAAATCTTATATTGAATATGCTGATTGATTTAAGTTTTATTACCCTTCAGATAAAGAGCCAAATCCTGTTAAACTAGGTGCTTGAGTGGAATGGTATCTGACCTCCCATTTAGCAGGGAAGACAGTATATTTAAGGTATATTTTGAAGGCTGTGATATAAATTTAGATTCAATTACCAGGGTAGCTAAGGAGTTAATATTCACTTCATTCTTAATTTATTTGGCTTAAGTATTCAGCAGAACAGAAGAAAATTATGCTTAGGAAATACCCAACAGGCTAAAGGAAGAACCTTTAACATAGTTTTTCTCAGATTCAGAATGAGAAAGCATCTGGAAACAAAAAAGTGAAACAAACTTTTTATGGTTTTTAGGTTCTGACCTTTATTCTTTGCAGGGAAGCAATGGTAGGTTGAGGACTCTTGATTTTTGGTTCATGTAATTCCTATGATCATTGATAGGATTTCTGGAATATAACTTTTTAATCCCTAGATCTGGACTGATCCAAGAGTGGTATGAAATTTGTTTATTATTTCATTTTACTAGAGATTCTCAAGAATATTATTCACAGCTCTGGACTCCCCCCCCCCCCCATCTATCTAGCATCTCTTTCAGCCTCATTATTTTATGTCTATAACAAGATGAGTCATAAAATCAAAAGCAAAGTGTTCTTGTTTGCACTTCTGGACTGAGGAACCAGTGTATAGCTCAGTGAAATGAGGCAGTAAATCTAATACTTTTATGCCAAATGTACAAAAGTATATACTTTTGTAAATGCACTTAAAGCTTTCAGTGTGGTGGTTTAATAGAATCTTTAAAATCATGAGCAGTAGGAAGAGAGACATGAGAGGCAGAAATTAAAATGAATAGCTACAACTCCATCTAATAGAATGTGTAACTTTAATCAGCTCTAATCTCGTATTCTGACCCCTTGTTTCCATGTCAGTCATTCAGACAACTGAGCTGGGATTTTATTCCACAGTATCTTGGTCACATCCCCTGCTCTGTGTGTTGTCCTTCTGTGTTTTAATGGTAAGTAGTCAATTTTGCCTTCTTTGGACATCAGCAATTTCCTGCCCTCCTAAATCAGATGAGGACAGCCAAACACAGCTTTTAAAAAATGCTCATTTCCCATCCATCGACAAATGTTTATCAGTGTTGAGAATGTAGCAGTGGACAAAATGTACACATTTCCTGTTCTTGTAGAACTTATGATCTACTTGAGAAACAGACTATGTAAAATTATGTAATTTCAAGTTGATGTAAGAACTGCTGTGGAAAATTGGAAAGTACAATCTTTGAAGATTATAATTGGTGTTAGTTTGGGAAGTCAGGAAAAAACCTTTCTGGGAATGACACGAAGATGATTTGAAGGATGAGTAGTAATTAGCTGAGGAGTAACTTAGAGAAAAGATTGTTCCAGGCAGATAGGAGCACAAATATGAAGGCCCCAGGGAGGAGAACTGGGAGCATTTGAGGAAGGAAAAGGTGACCAGTGTGGCTGGAGTGTGGTATGCGTGTGAGAGTGAGGGTGATGGGATAAGGCTAGAGCTATGGGAAGGGGCCAGATGATATAAGGTGTGTGGTCTATTTCAAGGACTTTGGATTTTATCTTAACAAAAATGACAAGCCATTGCAAGTTTTTAAGCAAGGGAACTACACAACTGGATTTAAGTAGTTAGGACCACTTTGGTTTTTGTGTGGAAAATCAACTAGAGGAAGAAAAATGGGAAAAGGACTATCACTGCTTTAGCCCAAGGCAGGATCACAGCAGCTTGGACTCCAGGAATAGCATGAAAATGGACAGGAGTTAGTAGATTCAGGTATATTTTGTCACTAAGGTAGACAGGACTTGGAAATGCCTTGGAGAAGAGGATGAGAAAGAAGGAAGTGACAAGTGTGACTTCCAGATTTTTGGCTAGTGCAATTAGGAGGGGAGAAAAGATGTCATTTGCTGAAATAGGGAAAGTTGGAGTTAGAACAATTGAGAGGGAAATCAAAATTTAATTTTAATATATTATGGTTGAAATGTATTTGAGATATTACAGTGGTAATGTTAAAGATTTAGTTAGATTAAAGGGTCTCTGTTTAGAGTTAGAGGTTGAAAATTGATCAATATATATAGATGTCACTTAAAGCATCTATATGAATGTATAAGTTTATGAGCGTATGATATTACTAATGAGTGTATAAGATATTACTAATGAGTATATAAGATGCTATTAATAAACAGTCTATAGTAAGTGAAGAAAGGAAGAAGCCCCAGGACTGAACCCTGAAACTCTAAAATCTAAAGGCCACAGGGAAGTGGTCCTGTTGTCTAGAAGAAATAAGTAGATGAAATAAGAAGACATTCAGGAGAATACGGTGTCATAGAAGGGCTCAAAGAGAGGGTTTGTTTATGTATTTATTTATTTTAAAAGATTTTATTTATTTATTTGACAGAGAGAGAGATCACAAGTAGGCAGAGAGGCAGGCAGAGAGAGAGGGGGAAGCCAACTCCCCGCTGAGCAGAGAGAGCAATGCAGGGCTTGATCCCAAGACCCTGAGACCATGACCTGAGCCAAAGGCAGTGGCTTAACCCACTGAGCCACCCAGGCGCCCCATCAAAAAGAGTGTTTAAGTAAGAAGAGAGAGGTCAGTTTGGTTGGATGTGGTTGGTAGTTCAGTAAGATGAGAACTTAATTGGTGTCTTTAGGAAGAATGAAACAAGACAAAACCAGAGAGGGAGACAAACCATAAGAGACTCTTAATCTCAGGAAACAAACTGAGGGTTGCTGGAAGGGAAAGGGATGGGAGGGATAGGGTGGCTGGGTGATGGACATTGAGGAGGGTATGTGCTATGGTGAGTGCTGTGAATTGTGTAAGACTGATGAATCACAGAACTGTACCCCTGAAACAAATCATACATTATAGGTTAATAAAAAAAAAAAAAAGGAAGAAGAAGTAGAAGCGGGATTTATATTATAGTAAATGGGCAGTGAGGAAGTAGATATGCATGTGTAGAAAATCTTTTAGGGAAAGATTGGCTGTGAAGGAAGCAGAGAGAAGATGGGGTATATTAGAGTATGTTTGAGTACTGACAGGGAATAAAAAAGAAAGAGGCAGTGTCTGAGGATGCAGGAAAGAGGGATTTATGATGGGGCAGCCTCTCTGAGAAGGTGGAAATGGGAAGATAGAACAAGAGTGAGTCCTGCCAAAATGCCATAGTTAGCAGAGTTGGTATTTTGCTCAGCAGGGGTTATAGATGCGGCAGGGGGTTTGCATATATTTGCCAAGGAGTAAATTTAATGATAGATCAATGATTTTTATCTGGGTAAGAAAGGATGTGAGGATGTAAGGGCCTTAATGAATAGAGAGAAATGGAGAGGTGTATGGATCTGAAGACTTGATGAAGACAGTGAGTACGTTGGACAAGTCTTCCTACACAGGATTTTGGCTTCATCTGCCTATAGTAGGGTCTTCCTTTTTCAACTGCCCTATATCCTTATTTGCCTTATGTATTACAAAACGTCTTTAGAACTCCTCTACAAAAATTCTCTTGCTTCCCAACTAAAGTAAAAGAGTAAAACAAATAAGCTTATCTTAAATTTCACTTAGTTTTGCCTCCTGTCTTAACATACTTCTTTGTGGTCTGAGGAGGACCGATCACATGTTTGTTGGAGAAAAATGTTTATTGGAATGTCAGTATCTGTTCACTTAATTCTGCTTCCAGTTAGGTGCCTGAATATATGGGATTCCCCCATCAGCAAGTTGTGTGTAAAAAAAAAAAAAAATTACATTTGTTTGCTTTTCCTATTAGATCTAGAAACAAGTGTATTTCCTGACTAGGACCAAACTAAGCTTTAATTATTAAATATTTTTTTCTCATTGGTTTCTTTTCAAACTAGATGCTTATACTTCATACTTACACTTAGTTATTTGTTGACTACCCATCAACTGACAGGAAGGGTGCTAGATTCTAGGAATAAGAAAACTTAAAAACTAATGTACTCTAGGGCAGGCATGCAAATCACAATTTCCTGTGGTAAATGCTTACATTAGGCACTTACAGAGGACTAGGAGAATACCAAGGAAGGGAACAATTGATTCTACCTTGGTAAAGGAGTTAGAAAAGCCTGTACCAGGGAAGATATTTTTGAGAAGGGCCCTTAAATGTGAGTGGAAGTGGGTGATAAAGGCATGAATGTGAATGCTTATGTTTGCAACCTGGAGAGGAGTCTGTTGTGGTTTGAGACTAAGTTGTATGGATCTAGCCCTAGGATTTCGGTCTGGAAAGTTTCAGGTTGACCAGATTCTGAAGAAATTTATGTTCAAGCTAATTGTACATTATTCTATAGGATAGAAGGCTTTTAAAGTTTTTTTTTTTTTTTAAAGAGAGGACTGATTTGATCATTTCTGTTTTTCTTGCTCTATTTCTGTTTTCCTTCTAGTCTTAATGTATTTCTGTTAAGCAACTGCTTTTCACCTCAACCAAAATTATATCTCGGAACTGACACCACTAAACTCCAGATGTCTCAACTTGCACAGCTGATGTTGACCACTCTAATGTCCCCACTGGCCCTTTTGTCTCTGCTGCCTGAGAAAGTGGATCTTCTTGTCAGAGTTGTGCCACCGAGCCCTGGAATGATTCTCTACCAGCCCTGCTTCTTTGAGTCACAGTGCCGAGGGGGTGAGTCTGATTAGCTAGGTTTGACCATGTGACTGTACCTGAGCTGCAAGGTAGCCTGGCATGATGAATGTACCACTTTTCCAGTTTCCATACCAGAAGGCTGTCTGTGCCTTGTGTTAAGATTCCTAAATGTAGAGATTCTCCAGATATAAGTAAAGTTACAAATAATGATTAGCTTTTAATCAGCTAAAAAAGAAAAAAAATAAGAAATGACAAAACAAAACAAAACTAAAAAGCCCACAACTGTTCATAGACTACCATCCTTTATGGATGAGGAAAGTAACTTATCCAAGGCCGCAGTGGTATAAAGTAGTAAAGGCAGGACCTGAACAGAAGTCTGACTCCAGAACTCATACCCTGAGCTACTATATCCTATAATTAAACTGTAGAGTGATAAAGACTTTGATAAAGTGAGCACAGGGCTGATAGTGATATACTGGTGAAAGTAAGGAGGGTTTTGGTTATGAAACAGTAAAGTAAAGGGCTTGTACAGGAGTTGGGCACATTGGTTTGTTAGCACCCTAACATCACTAGGGTGGGGGCCAGGTTGTCATAGCCATAGTCAGGAATGAAACAGGGATGGTGCTTCATCAGTTCAGAGCCTGTAGTATGGCCAACTTAACCAAGCAGCATGGCTGATGTCCCTGACACTGACTTGTTATATCCATGGTGTTTGTTGATCTATTTCTCCCAGATCTTTGCCCTTTCCAGCTTCACTTACGGGACCCGAACTCCTTGCTCCTCCTGTGACTGGCTTTTCTATGATGTTCTTCCTCATCACTGAGTATTGAAATTCGAGTGGATATTTAGAGGGCTTTTTCCGAGAGGAAAATCACCAGTGTCCGTCAGATATGTACACACCAGATGTGAAAACAAGAATAATAGAAGTGTGTAATTTTAGCTAAAGCCAAATATGGTCAGAAGATGCTTCCAAGAAGTTATTCCCCTTTCAAGTAAATTTTGGATTTTTTAGAGACTTCAGTGGAAGTAAGTAAATTGAAAGGTTTCTTGTAAACACCAGTCAAAATGTTGCAATAAGTCATCTTCTAAACTACATAAATATTTAGGCTCAATTATATAATTTCTATTTTTTTTTTTTTTTTTGGATCTTGAGAAACAAAACAAAATCAAAAAGAGATCCTTGTGATTAGTCCTTGTACATACTTCATCCCCTTCCCAAGTGTTGGCTTCTCTGTGACTTTAAGTTTGTAGAATGTGGTATCACTGTCTCTGGGACTGAGCACATCTCTAAAGCATCTTTTTTTTTTCCCTTGTTTTTACCTTCTGGCATTATCCAGCTACCAATATCAAGATTTCGTAGAGTGTTCTTTATCTACCTAGAAGTCCTTAGATTTTTAGGACTTCCAGTTGAATTTTGTAAATGCAAGGCTGTTGTTGAATGCTTTGCAGTAATAAATACTATGTATTCCTTTCATATGCAGTTGTCCTTGTAGAAATCAGAATGCTCCTGGCACTTGAGGGAAATATATACCTGGACATGAAATACTCATGAAATCCCTTGTTTTTTTTCCATCATTCCACTTATTACTGTTGTTCACAAATTTGAATACAGCCTTTTCCTTTTCTTTCAGCCGCTGCCAATATTTGTCTTTCATTTCTTCTGTTTCCCACAATTATCTACCTCTAAACATGACCAAAACTATCCCTAGGCATCTAAACTTTAAATGAGATTGTAACTTTTCCATTTGGGCCTTGTTTCATTAAACAAATATGTGGGTGCTACATGATTTTGCAGCAGATACTGTTTATGTGGGAGTAAGATTTGTACTGTTTACAGGTAAAGAGAAAAAATTCAACACTTTATTGGACATGTACTAGCATGTGGGTGAGGTTGAAGAAAATAATTGAGTGTTGAAATCAAACACATGCCTGGGAAAGTATTCCTTTCTGATGGGGCAGGCAGGAAAGGCCAACAGCTGGCACACACGGAGAAATTTGAGGATCAGACCTTCTTTTTTAGAATATTCCTTCAGGACACTCAGCCTCCTAACTAGAGCTGATTGGCCCAGAAGAATTCAAGGCAGACTTCTTCTTAAGAAGAAAGACATTTCACCACAGAACAAAAACCATGTATCTTTATCTCATTGTATATCATCTCTCTCATGCTACTAAAAACCACTCATCTATCTGTCTATCATCTATGATCAATTCTCATCAAACATGGTAGTTAAGTTCTGTATAGTTGCTGTGAATGCTGAATTAGTGAATGCTGATCCATTGCTTCTAGGGGAAATGCCGGGTTGGGTTCCATGTTCACCAACTCATTATTACATATCTTGTTTCAATGTGTGTTTCTGTTTAAGGACCCCTCATTTAATATGTATTGTTGATTCCCTGACATTGGAACTCACAGGCAGCAGCACTATAACTCATGCCTGGATGAAGCTTGTTTAATACAAGTATTTTCTTCGTAAGGCACAGCACATCACTTGCACTTAGGAATGATAGACAGCACTCAACCACTATGCTTGGGGGCTATTTAAAACATTGAAATCATCAACGAAAAGCACAAAAATATAAAAAAATATGCCACAAAGTAGAATGCAAAAAGATTTGTCTATAGTACAGGTAGAGCACTGCCTTCTTCAACTACAGCTGGGGACATATATGTTGGGTGACTCAATTTTTTTTGCTGCTTTCAGTATGTCCATGAATAACTGTGAAACCACCTCAAGTATTGGTTTTGGGGTAACAAATACATTTTTGTATTTTTTGGAAATATAGAATTTGGAAATATAGAATCTGCAAATAATTAGGATTGACTGTATCCATCCATCCATAGATCTATCATCCATCCATTCATCCCTTTATTTTCAGGACATAAAGCATACTGAGAATTCCTAGCCACTTTATTTGAGGGTAATCTATATGGCAAATGTGACTGTGTTATCCTGGCCTTAAGACTATTTAGAATATGCCATCCTGAGATCAAGGACTTGCAGGTCTTTTTCACTCTTATATTCCCAGCCATAAAAGAGAGCATGGGACAGAGTAGATGCTCAAAAAATATTTATTGAGAGACTCAGAGTGTATTGTAAATTGTACTTGTTGCATAGAATAGCCTGTTTTTCTTTCTCTCATATTGACCTCAGTTCAGAAATCCAAAAATATCTCTACCACGAAGGTGATTTTTTGCACATAATCTTCAAAGAAGAAGATTAAAGTAGAATAATCAAATAAATATGATCTCTGGAATCAACGGACCTCACTTTGGTCACTGTCATCAGCTTAGGTAGATAAAAATCTGTCTGTAAATTTTCTACCATCTCCTACTTCTCCAAATTAAGAAGAATCCACAACTTTCCCAGTGTTTCTGTCCATATTTAAAGAGCTCTGTCACTGAAAAAAATTATTTTTTTTCTTTTCTGATGAGAGCTTTTTATCTTATTACATATTAAATTTTCCCTCTTTGTCTCTCTCTTTTTGTGTCTCTTTATTTCTCTTCCTTTCCTTCTCCAATTCCTTCTCTTCTTCTACCCCTCCCCCTCTTGTGCCAGGGTAAACAATACCTCTATATACCAAAACTTCTCAGGCTAATAGGCTGTAGTCTCCACTTTCCCAGGTGAAACCAGGTGTGTCAGAGGTGTTCTTTTTTTTTTTCTGAATATTTATTTACAGCTGAATTTTCTTTAGTCTTTATATGCACATTTCTTTTTTGCAGTGAACCAGTAGGTTGGATGTATTACTTCTGGGAGAGCGCAACTGGGACTCCGTGTGTTGATCAAGTTGTTTAACTCAACATATGCCCAGAATTGTATAAAGAGCAAATAAATGTCCAAAAAATAAAGACAAAGGAGATTATATTTTTAGCATGGAGGTTAAGTTATGGCATATGAAGGTAATCTTACAGAATATGGGAGTATAGGACATTATGCAATTCGACAAAAGAGTTAGACTTATAAGTACAGTAGTTCCCCCACTCCTTATTCAAAGTTTCAGTTACCTGTGGGCAACTGTGCTCCAGGGGCAGATGACCTTCCTGTTGTATTGTTAGAAGGTCAGCAGCAGCCTAGCGCTAGGTCATAATGCCTGTCATTCACCACACTTCATCTCATCACATAGGCATTTTATCATCTCCCATCCTCCCAAGGAGGAGGGTGACTACAGGTCAGTAAGGTATTTCAAGAGAGAAAGAAAGAAACCATAATGACATGACTTTTAAGGCGGTATATTTTTATAATTCTATTTTATTATTATTTATTGTTGTTAATCTCTTACTGTGCTTAGTCTATAACTTAAAGTTTGTCATAGGTGTGTGTATACCTATGGGTGCATAGGTACACAGGAAAAACATAGTATATACAGGATTTGGTACGATCCACAGTTTCAGGCATTCATTGGAGGTCTTGGAACGTATCCCTTGTGGATAAGGAGGGACTAATGTAGCAGTGATCTTAAAACTTCTCAGATATGGGGGTCACCTGGGTGACTCGGTCGCTTAAGGGTCTGCCTTCTACTCAGGTCATGATCCTGGGGTCCTGGGATAGTGCCCCATGTCAGGCTCCCTGCTCGGCAGAGAGTCTGCTTCTCCCTTTCCCTCCATTGCTCCCCACTGCTTGTGCACAACTCTCTCTCTCTCTGTCTCTCTCTCATAAATAAATAAAACCATAAAAAAATAGCCTCCTCAGATATGGAGGAAGGTAATTACAGGGCTGAAATGAATTGCCAGGGAAATTGCTGGGACTTAGTTGTATATACAATGTTGTTCTAACTAGATTTTTTTTTCTCACCCTAGAGTCAAGTCCCTTATAATCCTGGAGGAATATACTGCCTGGGATAGGGTGTTAATAGAACATCATTATTTTTCTTTTTAATATTTTTATTTATTTGAGAGAGAGAGCATGAGTTGGGGGGTGTAGAGGGAGAGGGAGAAGCAGACTCCCCGCTGAGCAGGGAACCTGATATGGGGCTCCATTCCAGGATCCTGGGACCATGATCTGAGCCCAAGGCAGGCACTTAATTCACAGATTCACCCAGGGTCCCCTGAACTTCATTATAAACCTGAATGAATACATTTGAAAAGTATATGAAGTAGAGTAGTAGAGTTGTGGGGCAAGGTTACAGAGAATAATATTATAATAGCTGTCATTTATTGAATCTTTAAACCATTTTTAGGTATCATGATAGATGTTATATTTTCCTGTTCTTATTTAATCTTCAAAACTCTTTGGGGTGATATTATCTCTATTTTACTCATGAGGCAAATTCATCTCAGAGAAGGTAAATAATCCGCCCATGATCACAGCGCTGGTAAAAGGGACAAAATAGAACTTTAGTACAAAGCTCCATGGCTCCAAAGTCCAAGGTATGTTTTTTATCTAAAATGAAAAACAGACCAATATAAAGGAACAACTTACCATATGTTTATGACTGTGAAGAGCAATATATAAAAACGTTCATTGTAGGAAATTTCAAAGTAAATAAAGTAAAAATCACACAAAGTACTATGTTTTAAAACAAATGAGCAAAGGAAAAAGAGAGAGAGAGAGAAAGAGAGAGAGAGACAGAGGCAAACCAAGAAACAGACTCTTAACTATAGGAAACGAAACTGACGGTTACCAAAGGGAAGGTGGGTTGGGGGATGGGTGAAACAGGTGATGGGGATTAAGGAGGGTACTTGATGAGCACCAGGTGTCACACAGAAGTGTTGAATCACTATATTGTACAACTGAAACTAATCTTATACTGTATGTTAACTAGCTGGAATTTAAATAAAAACTTTTTAAGTACTATGCTTTGATGAAGTTCTGTTCAATTTCCTTTTAGTCTTTTTCTGTACCTTATATAAAATTTTTTCATCTATATCTGTTTTCTATCTATGCATATAAATATATATATATACATGAAATATATATAAACAAAAGCATAGGGACACATTTCTTTATAAACATACACAAACATGATTGGAATTGTGTACCATGTAATAATTTTATGGTCTATGTTAACAGGCAGTATGGTATTTAAAATTCTTCAAAATCAACATGCTTAATGATGACTTAATGGTTTGTGGAATATATGTACTGTAATTCACCTATTTTTTGATACTTAGGCAATTCCAACTTTCTTCATTATTAGAAGTAATAGTGTGGTGAACCTTGTAGTTTTAAGCGTGTCTGAACCCGAGATTATTTCTTCATGAGGGATACTTAAAAGTAGAATTACTGGGTATAAACACAACTTTGAAGGCTCTGCATACTTACAGTCAAGTTGTATTACCAATACATGCACTTAATTTTCAACTAGAGTACCAGAATCAATCTCTGTATATAGTATTATTATTAAAAGGCCTTTACAATGTTTTGTCAAAATGCATATTGATATTTCACACTAGCAAGACCGAGTTTAAACTTTTTTTTCATGTTTTTCCATTTCATGCCATCTTCTATAACACCATGTCCATCATTTTGTTTCTTTTAGCTGTCTTCTATAATGTGACTAAATTTTTACTGTAATCATGGTATCTCTACCTTTTGGCTGATTATTATGTGGCCTTGAAATTACCAAGCCAACATAGACGCCTATTTCTGTGACTTGAGTACACTGGATGACATAGGTTTTATGGGAGCAGCTCTAGATGAGTTACATCAGTCTTTGCCTGTCCCAGCCCCTCCTACTTGGCCCCAGCAGGTTCAGCCCTTCCAGAGCTATGGAACCAGAGGGTGCCAATTGGATATGGTGTCTGTAGGCACATTTCTATTAGAGGTAGGGTTTGGAAATAATGGTAGGCTCTCCAAGTTTCTGGGGGCTGTTTTAGTCTTGATCTAGCAATGGCTCATACTGAGGCCTTCCCATCCGTGTGTGGTCAGAAAATCCCAGCTAATATTCTGAGCAGAGTCCTGGCCTCCATTCTCTCTGCTGCATTTCCTCCATGTGGAAGGTGAGTACAGTCAGTGTTTTGGAGTTTACTCTGGACCCCTTGCCAGTAGGCCAGGAGTTTCTTCTTGACTTGGCTTCCACCTAAGCTCTAGTGTATAACCCTGCTCCCTAACTAGAACTTCCACCTTGGAGAAGTCTTGAAGTCCTCTCTCTCTTGGCTGGAACCCATTCCTGCTTGAGATGGACTTGAGTTTGGGTCCCATCTTTTGGACTTGTCATTTTGGACTCTGACTGCTCCCATTCCCCTACTATACAATCCTATACATTTCCTCTTTCCCTGTTTCCTTCCCTACAGCTCTTTCCTCTCTTCCCATTGCAAGATAGCTGTCTGCTATCTTGAGCTGTCTGCATAGTGTGGAGCTCTTAGGGGACTGCTGCTTCTGGGGACTCAGATCTGGGCTTCAAGCTCTAGCTTCTAAAGTATAATCTAGCCAAGATATTTAGATTTTCTGCATCACAACTTGTTAGTCTTCAAAGTGGAGATTTGTTATTTAAATTAACATTTATTCATTACTTAAGACAACAGTTACTTAATGCACACATGTGCAGTAAGTGACCTTTGGCCTTTGGATTCCAGAATCACACCTCTTGAATTTGGCCAATTTTTTCCACATAATGATAGTAATCTCCCATTTGACTTATTTTATCTTACTTATAATTTGCCCCATATGTTCAAGAATACTCCAGCATTCCTTTAGAATTATATCCTATTTTACTAATAGCAGTGAAATTTCAATTCAGTGGAGAATATCTATAATTCATTATCGCAATGTAACATCCTACTCCTCCCCACAATACCAGGCTGAGAGGACCTAAATGTTTCCAGAAATGTGGCTGGCTTATTAAGCTGACTTTTAAAAAATCAAATATAACTGTTAGAATATAAACGTTCTTTTGGCTTAAAATTCTAAATGTCTCCTGTAAGAATATAACATTATAAAATAAGTTTAATTCTTGATTCAAGCAATGAAGAAAATAATCTCTGGCCTACATGTTGCTTAAGCTCAAGTGTTCATGCACGTATGTGTGTGTGTGTGTTTTAATTGAGTTCTAGCTGTATTTAGCATTATTCCCACATTGCCAACAGAATATTTGTGCTCCATTATTTGCAGGGAAAAATGCATTCTATCTAGTGGGCTAAAATGGGGAATAATAGACAGTAAAACCATGCTGAATCGAGTCTAGAATTCAAGTTTGAGCTTTCTGAATATTGGCTTAAAAAAAAAAGTGTGGATCAAAAGTAGGCACATTTTTTCCTAATATATGTGTGTATCTGTCTCTATGTAAGTAAGTGTAAATAACAATATGTTATTTTATGTGTACTTTAAATAGCAATACATTTTTGTACTGTAAATAACAATACATTTTTTTATATGTGTACTTTTTTTTTGTTTTGTTTTTCGTTTTTTTGTTTTTGTTTTTTTTTTGAGCAGCCTACCTCTGCAAAGACTATAGGATCAAATCTTATATATTTTTTAAAATGATTGAGCAAAAACGAGGCTGATTTATAAACCTGCCAATATCATGGCATCCCAGAATGTGATGTTTTCCTAATCTGGAGATTGATGATCCTCAAAGTGATACAACACACCATGCCTGGTTCAATTTTTGTTTCAGAAAATAAAATAAGGACCTAGTTTTTTGTTTGTGTGGTTTTTTTGTTTGTTTGTTTGTTTCTTTGTTTTTGTTTTTACTGATACTGCTTTTCAATCTTTATGGGATTCCTATATTGATTTGCATTTTAAAATATTTTTCGCGTCTGAATCTCCTGCCATTCTGAATTATTCCAAAGGTCTTATTAAGATGGAAACCTCTGTGAAGTTTGAAGAAATATTTTTTATTTATAAATTTCAAACAAAGTGTTATTTACCATAATGAACAGTCAAGTCCTAATGTGCATTTGTGCATTAATCTTTAATGCTTTTATAGGTGACTTAGAGCTAAAAAGAGACCATGAAATCCAAGTCAGAGGATATAGCTCCAAGCCTTGATGCCTCCTTCATGTAGATACCCAGCTCTAAGCCACATTTCTCTCTGTTCCTTGGCTGCTCCTTCCTCCTGGGTTTAGCATCCAATGATACTAGAGGAGGAGAGGCAAGGAAGGGGTGACTTGGGGCAGGAGGGGAAGAGATGGTTAGTTGGCCAATAATCATTTACTGAATGCCTGTTGTGGGCCAGACACTACTCTGGATCCCAGAGATGCAGCAGTGAATAAAATAAAAGAAATACAAATAAGAAATAAAAGAGATAAATATATAAGAGATAAAATAAAAGTGCCTCTTTTCCCTATATGTAATAACTGACCACTTTCAACATAAAAATTATAACTGAGGTGAAAAAATCAGTCCCTCTATTTGAGAGACTCTATTCTTTCCAATAATGATGGAAATGTGATGACAATGTGCTCATGTTACCATAAAACTTTTTCCTGTCTTCTTGTTAATTCTGGAAAAACCAAGCTCATATTTTAGCCTTGTATATTCCAAGAAATTCATGGAATTTACTCCTTTCCTCATACAACATGTCTTCCCAAAATATAAATGAATGAATATGTGTTTAATATTTAATGTTACCATGAAAGTTTGGTTTGTTAATGTCAAGAATATAAAAGTCAAGGTTTTAATAAAAGTTCCATGTATATATGTTGCTCATTTTTTCAGCACATAATTGAATACCATTTATATATGGGGTATGGTAGTGGAAATTTCTGAAAACAAATTTAGTCTGAGTGGATTATTTCAAACTTGCAAATTAATATTAAATTTATTATTAAATTTAATATTTTTATTAAATATGCAAAAATCATTTTCTACTGATCATATGTATAGTAGTTACTTTTACAAAGAACAGCATGATGGCTTTTATTAATAATCTCTATCCATGAAAGAATATCTACATATCTTACCAGTAGACAGATCATCACATTTGCTGTGGATCTTTCAACTTAAGACACTTTAGGGCTGGGGGAGGCGACCCATCAGAGACTATGGACTCTGGAAAACAATCTGAGGGTTTTGTTGGGGGGGAGGTTGAATGAGCCTGGTGGTGGGTATATGGAGGGCATGTATTGCATGGAGCACTGGGTGTCGTGCATAAACCATGAATTCTGGAACACTGAAAAGAAAC
Source organism: Enhydra lutris kenyoni (assembly GCF_002288905.1). Lineage (NCBI taxonomy): Eukaryota > Metazoa > Chordata > Mammalia > Carnivora > Mustelidae > Enhydra > Enhydra lutris. The sequence goes on from NW_019154085.1 coordinate 83,821,506, forward strand.
TAAAAAAATAAAAAATTTTTAAAGAGACACTTTAGGGCTAAAGAAAGAAATATAAGTTATTAAAATAGAATTGAAATCAGAACATGTTTTCTTTCTGAATTTCTAGAATTTGTATTTTGTAATTGACAACTGTCCTGGTCCATTCAGGCTAAAATACTGCAGGCTGGATAGCTTATAAATAATAAACATTTATTTCTCATGGTTCCACTGAAGACTGAGCACTCTAAGGTCAAGCAACAGTGTGGTTGTCTTCTGGTGAGGACCTTCTTCCTAGTTCATAGCTTGTAACTTTTCTTGGAATCCTCACATAGTGGAAGGGGCAAGGGATCTCTGTGGTGTCTCTTTTAAAGGGCACTAAGCCCATTCATGAGAGCTCTATCCTCAGGTGCTAGTGACCTACGCACCTCGCAAAGACCATACCTCTTAATAGCATCACATTGGGTATTGGGCTTTAAACATAAGAATTGTGGAAGAGCGACACACACATTCAGAGCATACCAACAACTATATTGCTTAACAAATAGACAATCATTTTTTGGAGCAGGTTAGGGTCCTGCATGGAATCTGAGAATGGGTTAAGGTTATATCCTATCATCTCCTTTGACCAGATAATTGTCTATGCTCCCAGCCATGAACCTGATGTGGGAGTAATAGGAAAGTAATCTAAGGATAATGGCAGCATAAGGGTCTCTCTTGGCTTCTGCTGAAATAACTTCACCATTATAATCTTGCAACAGAATCATCAGATGATAAAACAGATGTTGGGCAATAATGTTGTTTTTGTAATGTTTTAAATTGGATGCTAACGTGAGGTTCACTTCAATGGGGAATTCATGTCATGTTGCAAATCTTTTGAAAAAAGGCATTATAACTCAATTCCTACAGATGCTCATTAAAAGTATTTTGAAATTATAACGTTATATGATTGTGAGATCTATGGGCTCCCTGCAGACTTGCATTGAAATTGTGATATCTTTATTACTCTGTGTTTATTGTACATGAACATTTTCTAGCAGAACTTGAACTTCCTGCTCATATTGAGATGTTTACGCTTAAACAGAAAGATTTGCTGGCAGCGTAAAACTACACCGAAAGGAGTGGTACCATTATTTTAAACATGAGCCTTCTACAAAATAAGGATCAAAATGTGAAAAGTTACTTTTACTCAAGGTAAACCTTTGGGGGCCTACCAACCGTCTTGATATATTTAGATGTAGACAGCAAGCTCTCAGTAAAGCTTGCTGAAGGATTGACAAGTGTGTGGAGCACTTTACACCTAATAGTGCTCCAAAAATGATCTTTTCCCCAAATAATTCTCCAGCAGAAAAGTATATGATATGGTCCTTTTCCTAAAAGCATTTATAATCTAGGTGAGAAATTCAAACAAGCAGTAATTTAAGAATATATTGTACGTTAACAGACCATCAGAAGGCAGATAACAGGACAGATGGATTTGAACCTATGAGACATGCGTAGAGGGTATGTTCATTTAGTCTTAGTTGAGTGGTCGTCACTGAACAAAATGATAAGATTAAATACAAACCTAATGAAAAAACAACCTTATTTGGGGCTTATTTTGTGTTAAGTCCTGAGGTAGCTACTTCCTAATATTTTAGTAAATCTTTACAAGAATTGCAGTAAGCACAGTTAATCCTATTTTATAGATGATGACACCGAGGATTGGAGAAGTAATTGTTACATATCAAACAGCTAGATGGTGGCAAAAGTGCAATTTGATTTGACGTCTGTTTTAGATTAATATGCTCTGCTGTTTTCCTAGGGTCTAGTGAGATTTTTGTTTACTGAAACTTAAAATGTTTACAATGGGGACAGACAAACTGATGGAGAATTAGGGATTCTTACCACTCAAAGAACACCCAATGAATTAGAATAATAAGACATGTGTGTAAGCTCCCTGAGGCCCAGAACCATAACTATTTTTTGAGAGGATATTATTATTTTTTGTAGTATTAAAGGCAGATCTTTGAGCATTCTGACAATAAAGTAGTTGATTGACTAAGGAGTTGTGAGGGTTGCAAAGAAGGAGTAGAGGCATTAATAGAGACATTTCCTGCCTTGCTGTTATATAATGACTTTGGCAAGGAAAGTTTTTAAAAAACATGTTTGATGGAATACTGTTCGTTAAGGCAAATCATGCTGGTCCAAAGTACTAAAGGAATCCAATGTATCTTTAAAAATTTTTTTTTTTTTTTTGGAGGATTGGAGGTTTATTTAACACCAGTAGGCTCAGAGGAGACTGTTCTTCAAAGGTCTAAGCCCAGAGCACAAGCAGGGAGGGTGATTTATACCTACTTCCACATACTTGGTACTTTTGGCGTGCGTGGGAATGGGGTAGGAAAGAAGAACCCAGAAGGGCTTTGAGACAGGGACTGGAATTCCCTTGCTGGTTTGGTGGGCCTTCTTAGAGTACAGTTTTTCCCTTGTCAGTCCCCCCTTTGATGCCCCTTTTAACCCCTCATTTAGAGGGCATCATTATCGTCCACTAAATTTACCTTATATGAAGCATGAGGCAAGGAAAGTAAAAAGCGAATTTTAAATACATTTAGGACAATTCTGGAAAGGTAAGTACTCCTTTGATCATACATGTACCTTTTGCTATGACTGAATGAGTCAAAATTCTCAAAAAATTAGTGATTTTCCAAGTGCAGTTTTGAAATTTTAAAAGAAGTGGTGTGGAGGAAGGCCTAAAGTATACTTATTTTTGGCACAAAATGCTCCCAGGTGGTTGACGTTATTGATTGCAATGGAGTTCCCATCTTCAGAGTCCCAATGATGGGTTGCCTGGGGGAAGACAAGGCTAGGATTGCATTCTCTTAGACACATGAGCTCTGGAGTCGGCTAAAGATAGTGGTCATTCTTATTCTTTTTCTTCTTTTACATTTTGATTTTTATTGATAAGACCCATCAAAATTTTATAACATCTTTTATTAGATCATGTTGACTTAACTCTGTTTTTTCTTTTGTCTTCATGGATTTGAGCAATTATTAATACTTTTTTTTTTTTTTGCTTTTTAGAAACTATTTTCATGATTACCACATCTATACAAAATACAGAGAAAATTAAAGAAACTAGCACAATAAATCCATATTATCCATCACCTAGCTTCAAAAATTATCAACTCATGACCATTCACTTTTCATAATACACTAGCACATACTTCCTCCCACAAATCCCAGATAGCATATCATTTTATCCATCAGTATTTCAGTATACTTTCCAAAAGATAAGGTCTCTTTTTATAACATACTATAATATTATTATATTATTATCACATCTAAAAATAACAATTCCTTAATATTTATCAAATGTCCATTCAGTGTGCAATTTCTCTGATTATCTCATAAATATTTAAGGAGGCTTTTGTTCAAATTAGAATTTAAACAAAATTTATACATTGTAACTGGCTGATATGTTTCCTTAGTCACTTTTTTTTTAACATCTTAATTTTATTTTATTTTTTCCATGTTGCAAGATTCATTGTTTATGCAGCATACCCCATGCTCCATACAATATGTGCCCTCCTTAATACGCACCACCAGGCCTCCATAATACCTCCTCAATACCCACTTCTTTCGCCTCCATAACCCTCAGTTTGTTTCTCAGAATCCACAGTCTCTATCTTTTGTCTCTCCCTCCGATTTACCCCAATTCACTTTTCCTTTCCTTCTCCTAAAGTCCTCCATGTTATTCTTTATGCTCCACAAGTAAGTGAAACCATATGATAATTGACTTTCTCTGCTTGGCTTATGTCACTCAGCATAATCTCCTCCAGTCCCTTCCATGCTGATGCAAAAGTTGGGTATTTGTTCTTTCTGATGGGTGTGTAATATTCCATTGTATTTATGGACCACATCTTCTTTATCCATTCATTTGTTGAAGGGCATCTTGGTTCTTTCCACAGTTTGGCGATTATGGACATTGCTGCTATGAACATTGGGGTACATATGGCATTGAACAGACACTTCTCCAAAGGAGACATACAAATGGCTAACAGACACATGAAAAAATGTTCATCATCACTAGCCATCAGGAAAATTCAAATTAAAACCACATTGAGATACCACCTTACACCAGTTAGAATGGCCAAAATTAACAAGACAGGAAACAAGTGTAGGAGAGGAAGTGGAGAAAGGGGAGCCCTCTTACACTGTTGGTGGGAATGCAAGTTGATGCAGCCACTTTGGAAAACAGTGTGGAGATTCCTCGAAAAATTAAAAATAGAGCTACCCTATGACCCTGCAATTGCACTACTGGGTACGTACCCCAAAGATACAGATACAGTGAAAAGTGGTCATTATTCTTTGCATGATTGTGGTTGCTGAGAAGCAAAGTTCATTCCAAGCCAGTAGTCTGTCCCAAGTTGACGTAATGAACTTGGAAGGTTTTAGTGAAAAAAGAAAGGAAAATATTAGAGGCATTTCAGCCTTTCTTGAATGATATACTAGTCACACAGAAATTTGTATTTTTTTTAAATCACAAACTTGAACACCCATCATAATAAGATTGCAATCCTATTCCTTTTGAATGATCTGTGTTTCCACTTAAAATAATAATAATCTGTTCCCAACAAACTCTTTCATATTTTAACCTCTATCAATGTTACCTTTGAATAGTTCTGCAACCTCCCATGGTGCAAATGTCTCTGTTTAACTAACACTCTTTATTTTATTACATTCAAAATGTACTTGTGAAAATGAAAGTGCTTTGTATTGCTGTTATAGCTCCAACAATGTGATTATTTAGCACTTTTCAGAGACTGATTTCCTCATTAGTATTTATACAGCCCAATGTACCTGCTACGAGCATTAGAAAGGTGCAAACAGCATTGGAAGGTTGGAATTTTTTAGCATGTTTTAGAGCAAGAATGACAAGGACTAATAGAAAGAGAAGAACAAAAGCAAGAATTCTAAAAAGTGACATTTTTAGGCTCTTGTTGACAAACCCTCTGAACATATGTGGAACGTAGTCAAAATAATCACCCACTGCGTCTGCAAACCACATTCTGGCAGAAGAAGAAATCAAGGCCTATCCATTCTGAAGGCTCAGTGTCTCCTGATGTTTTAGCAGATGACAAATGCTTTGTTCACAATAACCAAATGCTCATAAAACACCAAACAGAAATATGTTTAGATGAGGACATATTTCCTAGGTACCACCCAAAGGATCCATCCTTAAAAATTTCCAGCTCCAAAGCTTGTGAGTTTATTTCACATAATATTTCACATAAATACTTCCTAAAAGAGGAAATAACTTCCCAATTGAGTTAAATCTTCTGACGTAGATTTTCCTGGAAGGCAGAATCAAAGGTAACCAAGAATGACCTAGCTAAAGTAATATCTACAACCTGGGATCCTTGATCAAAACCTGAAGAAACTGTGTAGGTTCACTTTTCCAATTTTCTCTGTATTTAAAGACCAAGGTAGGCTGAAAAATCCCTCTATGGTATGCATTTTGCACTCTATTTGCCATATATATTTTCCAGCCTTGAGAACATTTAGTGAAGCCCTGCTAACATTTGACCCAGTGGTAACGTGAGACAAGCAGAGACAAGCAAAGTATTTTGGTGGTTCAGAGATAGGCCTTCATAACAGAACTACAACCTCTGGCATTAGGATTCTGAGATTTTCTTGCTGCTTGATTTCTGACTGAAATATAATCAGAGAATGGTTAACAAACTATCATGCATCAACACAATGGAATATTCCACAGTCTTTACTAATCATAACCAGAAAGAAAATGTAGAAACTTACACTCTTTACAAAGTAATTGAAAAATCATATTGCAGATTGATATGGACACCATGGCAATAGCTTTGAGAAGTATACATAGGCACTGGATGGTAGTAGACAAAATTAAGAGTAGAGGTAAAGTTGGTTTATTTGGGGATTAATTTTTTTCTTTTTTCTTTTCTTTTTTTTTTTTTTTGCAAAAAGTTATTTAGGATAGTTCCATCATTTCTTCAATGTGTAATTTTTACACAAACAACCTACTGATGCTTGGTATAATTTGAGGAACTACAAAGAAGATGAGTTTCTAAAATGTGTGTGTTTGGGAACAGGATTACAGCTGAAATATTTGAATCGGGTCAAACTCATAAATTTAACTGGGTTTCAAATGAGCACATCTTATGCACATGACAGTAATAAATTATTTTTAAGGAAGAGAACTGAATTAAGTAATACTTTGCTTCCTGAACTGTCATGATTATCTTCTTTTCTGAAAGAAGTAGCCAGGTATTTTTACTATGGGAATTTAAGCATAACAAAGGAGGGAGCACTGGAAAATACTATTAGCTCCTCAGCAGCTAGCAAATGAATAAATTGGCTGTATTCTATGGCCTTTCTACTAGTCTTTTCTCCACAGAAAAGTTAGATGGACTACAATTAAATTAGAACTTTAGTATAGGATTTCATAATTGAAAGTGACCTTAGAGATCACCTGTTCAAGTAGTTTTACAAATTCTAAAACTCCAGTGGAACTCTAAAATAGGAACAAGCTAAGAAGAGCTACTTTTGTTGAAACATGGAAACACTCTTCCACCAGTGTGACTATTGAGACTGTCTCTCACCTTCCAGATAATCCTGGTCCTTCCGGTTCCTGACATGGGAGGGCAATGGCCCGAGATCCATTTCTAAATGAAAATCTGGGTCTCCTGACACCCATCCAATGGTCTTTCTACTAAACCAATGGTTTTCAGACTTCTTGTGAATCCCTAAGATACCATGGATTGGTCTCTGTGGCTGACAGAGGAAAGCAATACCGGATAAGGGAGATGGAGAAAGGGTCAGCCTCCTTTATCCCATCTGACCAGAATAGCCACACTTTTGCCTTTGTATATAATGGGGTTAATTTTAGTATTTTTCTGGGGAGAAGCATTCCATTGCCAAAAAAGAAAAGAGGAAGGAAGGAAGGAAGGCAGGAAGGCAGGCACACTACCATAGCACTATCTTTCTGCACTTTATTTTCTTTTATCTAAATAGATTAATCTTAAAGTGCTGTATCTTTTCATCTCCTATTTCAGAGGTGAAGATGGAGAGGTACACACATAAACACATAAAAGTGTTTTAGAAAAAAAAAATCACAAAGTAATGAAAGCTGGATGGTGAAGCAAAATTCCTGACTAGAAAGTGGATGCTTAGCAACCAGGACCACAATGTTTCTGGCCTGGCCACATTGATTGATTTTCTTTTTTAAAACTCTGATAATAGCTGGAGACTATCCTGTGGTCTGGATCAGTGATTCCCTGTGTGTCTTTGTGAGGTTATTTTGTTTGACAGGCAGCAATGAACTTGCCTTTACTTCGCCTCTATGTAGGGAGGACACTTTGGATCCCTTGCCAAGTCTTTTGGACCAGCACAGCCTGGTGGACCACAAGTTGCAGATAGCTGTTCTGGAAAGCAGAAGTCCATAACCAACAGCTTTCATAAATGGAGAAGGATGGGCTGATGGACAGAAAGGACTCTGATTACATCGTTCAAAGATATAGTGAAAAGAATTAGATGTTGGATTGGTTTATCGGAAGAGGGGAAGAATGTGGTGTTCAGCTATGAAGTGCTGAAGAAGGTATGCCCTCACCACTCTGATGGGAAAACAATTTTTTTAAAAAGATTTTATTTATTTATTTGACAGACAGAGATCATAAGTAGGCGGAGAGACAGGCAGAGAGAGAGGAGGAAGCAGGCTCCTTGCTGAGCAGAGAGCCCGATGTAGGGCTCTATCTCAGGACCCTGGGATCATGACCTGAGCCAAAGGCAGAGGCTTTAACCCACTGAGCCACCCAGTTGCCCCCAAAGCAATGTTTTATGTGTTTAGATTCCACTCAAAATAAAACCATTGGTAATTTTCCTTTGTACAGAATGGAGAGCCTGACATTTTTACTATCCTTGGAAAACCAACACCATGAAAACAACAGTGGTACCAGAGCACAGATATGTGTGTTAGTCCCATTGACCTCTAGTGACCATGATGAAAGTTTTTTTCAGTTCTATAAATTTGGAAAATCTAGTCCAGTAGAAGAATTTTAAGAGTGTTATAGTATATACCAGCAAACTAAAAAAAGTTTGGTTAGGTTTGCAGATAGTATATCATGCCAATGAAATTTCCTTGTGTGTTTGTGACTATGTTGCATGTTTGTTTATATGTTTGATAACTTGACTGTTCATGTGATTTAGCAGAGGCATCTTGCACCCTTTTAGACCTCATAACAGTTTAAACATCCTAATGAATCCCAAGAAAGGGCCATTCTGTCATTCAAAGCCGTCTAGAAAGTAGCCTTTATTTTGGCCAGCTTTTGAGTGCTTGGAGACAGCATGGAAGATGGTTATGAAAAAGAAATTTCTTCATTTCCTATCTTCCCGTTTCCCTTTTTGCCCTACATTCATCAGGACCTATGCTCTTTCCCTCCCCTGGTGTGTTCTGGGGGACATCCCCCAGGATTGAGAGCATATCTGCTTCCCAAGGTGCCTGGGGAACTCAACTTCCTCCTGTATTGTGCAAAGTTGTTGCCCTTCAATCATTTGGCTTCTTGGCTCGCTTTGTGTGTGGGGGTGTGTTTTTCCTGTTTTCTAACTTGCATTTTGTTTGGTGGGGTGGGAATATCTTTGTCCAGATGGTCCCCATCCCAGGACATTTTGCAGAGTATCTGTGAGCCAGAAACCACCAGGATTTTTTTTTTTCCCTTTTGACTCAAGAAGGTCCCTCAGTTTGCTTCATGTTGCCAATTCTTCTTGTAAATCTCAAGGCATGTTCCTTTTGCAAAATAACTTTCTGCAAACACACACACAGATACACATGCACACACAGTTTTATTGGTTAATAAATTAGTCTGTGGCAAATTCTTGCTAAAAAGGGAAAAAATTTCTTTCTTCAAAGAGGCTGGCAGACTTTCTCTTTCATGATTTTGCTGTTTAAACAAAACCATTAGCCCCCCAAAATGCTCTTAGAGCACATGTCTTGTATGGACACCCTACAGAAGCTGAGCCTCAAGACACAATGTCAGCCTAACCACCTCCCTCCCATCACTGCTCCCAGAACAAACCTCAATCCTTTTGAAACAAATCACGTGGAATAAGCCAGATTGCAAATGAAAGCCGTACGGTCCATTGGAGGCAGCATAATTTGTGTTTATTGTGCTCTTTCAAGCGATGCTGTATTCCCCTTTGTCTCATTTTCTGGTTGCACAGTAGACATCTGCTCATGACTGAAATACCTTAGAAGAACTTGATCCCTTTGGGCTTGGAGAGGTAAGGGTGGAACAGGGTCAACTTCATCTAAATAGTGCCTAAAAACCTCACTCTGATAACCTCTTGCAGAATAATCTTTCTTCTCCCCTTCTTTAGCATAGCACACCCTCCCCCCATTGTCTTCCAGTGGGCAGGATCCATCTATGTAAAGGATGTTGTGTTGGATGACTACTCCTGTGTTTTTAAACGCTTTAACATGTGGCATCATTGTTATAGCTGTCATTGCTGTCTTGGAATTTATTCTCGGCTCTGAGAAAGGCTTTTAGCCATGTGTCAGGCAGCACGTCAGCAGAAATTGCCAACAAGCACAATTTATATTCAGCCTTTTGGGGCTGAGAGAGTACTGCCTCAGGCTGCTTGAGATCTGAAAGAGGCTAGAATCACATGTTGGCAGTCTATGACCTATGTCTGCCTTTGGTCAGGCAAATAATTTTATTTGTAGGATTACAGCCATTTTCAGGGGCGTATTCCTAAACAGCTTTCCCTGATGGAGGATAAGAGAGTTGCCTGGCACTCTCACCCCATTGCCCTATTCCTCCCCATATTTGTACCTACCTTCACCCCCAGAATATAATGGCATTAAGGAAAAAGTCAATCCCATTCTAGCTGCCCAACTCTAACTTAAAGTGAGACAGAATTGTTAAGGTTTGTCTATTGGTATGTTTATTGCAAGATAGTTTGTAAGCAGGGAGTTGGATTAAGAAACATGGTACATCTCATTCAATGCATTGGTCCTTCTTCAATGGACTACTCCACAGGCATGGAACAGATTCTAAATTCCATGTTAATGAAAATTTGATCAGTAGAAAAGCAAGTTACCAACCTAAATGTTCATCAACTGATGAATGGATAAATAAAATGTGGTATGTCCATACATTGGAATATTATTTGGGCTAAAAATGGAATAAAGTACTGATACTGATACATGCTACAACATGGATGAAACTTGGAAACTTGTTAAGTGAAGGAAGACAGCTACAAAAGGCCACACACTGTACTACTCCACTGGTATGAAATGTCCTTAACAGACGAATACACAGAGATAGAAAGTAGTGATTTCCAGGGCCTAGCTAAAGAAGGAATTGGGAATGACTGTTAATGGATACTAAGTTTTGTTTTGGAGTGATGAAAATTTTCTGCAATTAGATGGCTGTAAACTCTAAATATGCTAAAAAAAAAAAACCCCTATATTGTACATTTTAAAATTATATTATACTCTACATAAGTTATAGCTCAATAAAGCTGTTATTTAAAAAAAAAACAAAAAGAACAAAAAAGAAAAAAGCAAGTTACCTAACTCCACACATTTATGATCTTGTTTTTGTAAAAAAAAGTATATATTAATATATTTGTTTAAATGTGTATATTAATAAAAATGAATTAAATATATTAACTATATATGTGTATATACATATATATTTAATATTTATATATTATATAATATTTATATATATATATATATATATATATATATATATAATAAATATATATATTTAAAAACCAGAATGATATAGTTACCACTATGGATGAAATTATAAGAACTTTCTATTTTCCAATTCTTTGTACTTACTATATATTTTTCTAATTACAAAAATTATGCTGGTTAGTTTCATAAAACTTTGAAAATTAATGTCATTTATAAATGTGAGGAAGGGAGGATAAATGATGGCTGCTTTAGATATATTCCAGAATGTTTTTCTTTTTCTTAGAGAGACACTGTGGGCCTAAAAATGGAGCACCAAATGGGAATCTTAAAATATGGTACTATGTACCAGAAAGGTTAATTTCTTGTTCCTCTACTTCCATTTCCTTCCACTCAGAAAATAGTATTACATTAAGCATATTTTTTAATTTTTTTTTTTTTTTTGAGAGAGAGAGAGAAAGAGAGAGATCTCAGGTGTGGGGAGAGGCAGAGGGGAAAAGAGAGAGAATCTTAAGCAGGCTCCACACCTGACTCTGGGCTTGAATCTCACAACCCTGAAATCATGACCTGAGCTAAAATCAAGAGTCAGATGCTTAACTGATTGAGCCACCTAGGCGCACCTAGTATCACATTAAGCATATTGTTCTGAGTTTATGACAGAGATAACATGGGGTAGAAAGTAACTTAATATTTATTGAGTGCACCTGATTGTCAGGAACTCTGAAAAGAGCACTACACTCTGAATTACATGAACAAATATTCTCTGTGGCTGGACTTGGTTATGTTCAAGACTTTTGTTGCATTCTATTAGGGAGAACTTAGTCAACTAGTCATCCTTAGCTGCAAGAGAGCCTCCAAAACAGTTTCTAACAGATTAGTGTTCTGCCTTTCAAGAGCTATCATAGTTTAGAAGAAAGGAAGAATGCATTTGGGGAGAAACTAGCTGACTTCCATACCAATTGTTCAGAGAATACTTTTCAAATGTAATGAAACTATGTACACACAAAAAAGTATCTTGAGCCAAAGAACAATTCTGAATTACTATGGGAGGTAGTGTAATTATTGGAGCTCTTTGAAATTATGTAAAAAAGCCCTGAGATTTGATGGTTGATGGGTATTCATCTGCCCACAGGCAGGTTACTAAAGTAAATGACCCATAGAAATAATTTTGGGCCACATGATCATTAGTATGCTTGATCTTTGTTCTATTTTATTTTAAACAGAGAAGATTCCTTGTAAGCAACTCAAGTTCTTGTTTACCTTTGAATCTAATTTTTGCCAAGTGGTGTCCCATCAGGGTGGCTTTACTATACAAAGAACTCCTCATGTTAACTGAAGTCCTGTTATAATTCCTATATTAGTTAACATAATTCTTGTATTAATGCTAGTTGTTGGAATGAATAAATTCTCAAATATCAGTATTTTAATGGAATAAGATTTATTTCTTGTTCAAGCAATAGTGTAATACGAATATTTAAATAGGCAGCTTTCAATGTGGTGAGCCAGGGACCCAGGCCCCTTCCTTCTTCTGACTCCACCAACTTTTAGATTTCTGTAGTCCTTAACTTCTAGCTGGTGGATGGGGAGAAAAAGAAACCGGAGGATAGAATGTGAGGTTTTTATGGCCCAGGACTGGAAAAGGACTATAAAATTTTCACCCACAGCTCATTGGCCAGACAATAGCCACACGACCACAACTAACCAAAGGGAGGTGGGAAATGTAGTCCAGTGGCAGTCTCACCTAGGAGGAAAGAAAAGAGAGCTGGGGAACAATTAACCAGTTTCTGTCACAACTTTTTATCTCGAAGGAGATAAAGTCTAAACTCTTTATCAAGGACTACAAGGTCATTTATGGTTTGTTCCTTTTTACCTCTAGAGCTCTGTCTTGTCTCTTGAACTCTATTCCATTTCAAGTCACTAAATCATAGAGATCCTGAGGTGTTGATAGTTCAGGTAATAATATTGTTTGCCAGTAGAACAGTAACTAGCAATTACTCAAATCTTTTGATCTTCTTATCTTTAGTCTCAAGAAACCAAGCAGCTTTTATCAACACTTTTCCCACCAAAAAAAAAAGGGGGGGGGGGAAGAAAAAGAAAAAAGAAAGAAAGAAAGAAAGAAAAAAAAGAAAGAAAAGGAAGTATTGTGAGAACTATTGCTTGCCCCATTTAATGTTCTGTGGGATAAGTTGAAAGTTTTTTTTGTCTGTTTGTTTCTTTTTACTTTTGTTTTTGTTTTTGCATCTAGTAAATCTTAAAGACTAGGAGAGAGGGAGTTTCTACTTACACATCTGGGAGAATTTTTTTAGTTTGCTAAAGGGCTTTCTCGTCTTGATCCTCTCATTCTTCCAGGTGGAGAATGATTTAACTGGAGTTACCTAAGATACTGGTTCCCAAACATTGATGTATTTAAGAATCACTTAGGCAGTTTGTGAAAAAGATGATTTCAGGGTCCCATCAGAGAATATGATTCGATAATACTGGTATAGCATCAAAGAATGCATATTTTTATGGTTCTGATGTAATGGTCCGTGGACTGTGATCTGAGAAATATTAAACTATCAGGTTAGAGAGTATAGAGTAGTGGACAAGAACACTACTCAGACAAGTTTATTTAGCTCTATTACTGAACAGTTTTGCAGTCTGGGGCAAGTTTGTTAAACTCTGTGATTGGCTGGATGGGGAGCAGTGAAATGCTACTAGAAGCTTTTGTTAATGCTCCATTTGCTTTACTTCTCAAGGCCCATTCCTGCCCCTTCAGTAGTCTTACCACGCACTGTAGCTGGATTCCCATTCTAGCCAGCTACAGTATGTTTCTCAAGAAGGGCTAATGCCTTCATACCTGAAACCTCGGAAACTGGCTTCTAGAACCAGGAAAGAGTATAGGCTCAGAGAAGGAAGGAGTCAGGGGCATAGTAATTTTCTTAAATTTTCCCTTTTAAACCCAAGTCCTTAGCTACCTGCAGATAGGGAGCTGCCAGTGTCATATAGCTGCTAAATATTCAACACAATCATGGACCGCACTGAAGAGATGTTAGAATTCATATAAACAAATGGGAAGGTTCTGTTATACTCTTTGATGACCACAGCATATCTGGAATTGTGTTCCCTTGTGAAAGTTCACTCTCTACCTAAACAAGAACTTGACAATGTGGAGTACATCCAGAGGCGAGTGGGGAAAAAAATGACATGAGGTCTGGAACCATGTCCCATGAGAAGGCATTCAGTCAAATGGGAAGTTTAGTTTTTCTGAAGAGAAGACTTGGTGGTATTTTGGGGTGATTATTCAAGAAGGGCACAGTGATTAATTCAAAATGCTCCAAGAGACAAAAAATATAAGAATATCTAGATTTATTCTTTGATGCCTTCTAGAGTAGAATGAGGGCATGGGTAATAGAGACAGATCAGAGTAACAATGTTTCCAAGCCCAGACATATACAGTTGTGGGAAAAATATGGGCTGGTGACCAGTTCCAGAGGTGGTTGTGAGCAGTATTTCTCTTTCAGGATGTATAGAGATTCCAGCCACTGAACCATGACTCCACCACTGCCAGCTAGGATCTTGACCAGAGGAATGAGAATGCTGCAGTTCAGTGACTAGGAGGAAAAGCATCCAGAAAACCAGTTCCCATTTAGTCTTGGCCCATTTAGTAAAAGCTACCTTATGAGGTAAATGGCAAAGCATAACATGGGTCTAAGATAGATTCTGACTTACTTACCTGGCCACTTAGCCACATGGAAACAGGGTGACAGACAGCAAGATGGCCAAGTTCCTGGGGAGATCTGGCTCAGCTCACTAAGCTAGCTGTATAACATGATGATGGCAGAAACCAGAGCACCTGACCAAATCAGCTCAGGTCTCAACTACCTAAAGGCATAGAAGCTGGAAGGAGAAAAAAGTGATTCCTTCAATGGGATCTTTTAATATACAATAGCCCTATCCAGTGTGGTTTTGTCAGCAACCTGAAATCTGTCCAATGATATTAGCGACTTTTCTCTTGGTTTGTGAGTGGGACTGGGTAGGGAGGGCTTAGGACCTTTCTATTTCCCACTAAAATAATCATTCTGCATGGAATGGGGTAATTCCTAAAAGGACATCCATGATGAGCTGGTCTGGTCTTTGGGTCCCAGACAACTTGCAGTTTATTTATTTTTTTTAACAGCATTGTGTTAACTTAATTTTTTAAAAAGACTTTATTTATTTATATGACAGAGAGAGAGGTCACAAGTAGGCAGAGAAGCAGGCAGAGAGAGAGGAAGGGAAGCAGGCTCCTTGCTGATCAGAGAGCCCAATGCAGGGCTTGATCCCAGAACCCTGGGATCATGACCTGACCCAAAGGCAGAGGCTTTAACCCACTGAGCCCCCCAGGAGCCCCTTAACAGCATTGTTTTAACCGGGCGAGGAGGGATGCTGAACTGTGGGTCATCTTGCTGTCACACTGGGCTACAGAACAAGAAGGAAAGAAGGGAGGGAGACAAGCTACAATTGGCTCTAGGTACATGCTCTTGTCTTGAGGGGATGGGTCCTGGAGTATCTCTAGTGTCTACAATAAACTTTCTGTCTCTTATTTCTTGTGACTGCACTTGAGGTTATTCATTCTGAATTCCAGAAACAAACAGGCTCAATTCTAGGAATTCTGGCATCTAGAATCACAGGATGTTACAGTTTTCAGAGATTATAGATCATCTTCTTTAGTCTCTGCAGTTTACAGATCACAAAACTGAGTCCCAGGAAGGTCAAGTAACTTGTCAGAGGTCAGAGAGCTAGTTACTGGAATAACTCAGATTGTAGTGTATGTTGTATAACACAGAGGTTAAGATTGGCTAAGACCACAGTTTATGGAGACAGCCAACCTGTATTCAACTTACCAGGAACAACTCTTCCCCAAATAAGAAACTTCAGAGAGTTAATTAGCTCCTCCATTCCTCGGTTTCCTCATATGTGATTGAGGGTAATAGTGGTACCCACTTCATAAGTTGTCATGAGGCTTAAAACAGGTAAATCATATTGAAGGCTTTCAGAACAATACCTGACATTTAGTAAAACACTTAATAATGTAACCCATTACCATTAATTTTGGATCATAGAGCTTTCACTCTGGGCCCAAGATTTTAGGCCATCGAAAATAGTAATTCCTTCTGTGTAAAAACATGTCCTTACCCTGAATAGTTTTTAGCCTCCCACTGACAACAACCTGGATTATTGCGGAAGCTCCTTCATTGGTCCTCCTGCCTCCTTTCTCATTCTGTGTTCTAGTCATTAATTGTTACCTAACAAACTGTACTAAAATGTTTGCTTACAATTTTGTGAGTCAGGAATGCAAAATTGCTCAGCCTAATGGCTTGGCTCTACTCCTTGCATTGTCACCTAGGGCAGCTTGACTGAAGCTAGGGGATCTTCTTTCAAGATGGTTCACTCATATAACTGGTAAGTTGGTGCTGGCTCTTGGCTATGAGCTTATACAGAGCTCTCAACTAGGGGCCTCGCTTCCTCTTCAAACGGGCCTTTCCTTGAAGACTTCCACAGTATGGTGGCTGGATTACACAAATGAGTGTTCTAAGATACCAGAAGTAGAAGCTGCCAGCTTCTGAACGCTTTGGTCCTGACAACGTCAGGACCTGAAAGCGTCACTTTCATTACATTCTTTTAGTCCAAACAATTACAGAGCCAGCCCAATTTTAAGGAGAGGAAAACTAGATCCTACCCTTCAATGAGATTTCCTTGGTCACCTTTTCAAATTGTATTCTCTGACATGTTATCTAAAACAGTACCATGTTACTTTCTTTACCCTTGCTCCCCATGATTTTTCTTTATGTACTTACCATTACCTGACATATTTTATTTTTATTGATTTGTCTGACTCAGCCCCTAGAGTGTGAGTCCATGAGGGCAGGGGCTTTAGTCAATCGGTTATCTTCATTGCCTGGAACAGTGTCTGGCAATAGCCGTGTTCCATAAATATTTGCTGGATTAATGAATGGTACATTTTACACTGTTTTCTTTGACAGGAAAAAAAAAAACAAACCCAACTTCTGTTTTTGTGTACTTGACTTTCTGCCATACTTTCCCTCTTTCCTTGAAGAGGCAGTAGCCTTGGTGTCAGTCAACTTTATTTACCTATGCAACATAAGGAAGGAAAGCAAGATGAAAGATACAATGCTTTTGGCAGGGGAAATGATTGAAAATCACTTGGCTAATATTAATGACAAGTCTCACTATTGACAGGTATTTAGGCCATGTGTATGCAATAAGAAAGAAATGATACAATCTGTGCTCTCAAAGAGTTTAGAATTAGGGCAACGCCAATGTGATGATGACTCAAGGGTGGCAGAAAGTCTAAATGAAATTATCAATGGCACTGAAATTAGACAAACTTGGACATCTCTCTCCAGGCATGTGACCTAATAATACATTGGCATACCTTCTTTCAAGCTTGGTTTTTGTCATCTGTTAAGTATAAATACTTAATATTCTCTAAACATTTCTGTGAGAATTAAATGTGTCACTCTATCTGTAGTGGGATTAAAATACATCTGCAAATTCTTCATTACTCCTATTGAGATGTGGGGGGTCGAGGTACTCTCTCCATGAATTTGGATGGGTTTGCTTGCGCCAAAAGAGTATAACAGAAGTGATACTATCTGACCTCCAAAGTGAGGTCATAAATGCCCAGACTTCCCATATAAAAAGTCTGATGACTACCCTGAAGCCGTCATACTAGAGTGGTCACATGTAGGCCCTCTCTGGCTGAATCCTGGTTGTTTTTCACCATCTCAACTTGGGCAACCGTTATGGGAATGGAGAAGCCATCTTGGGTGTGGATCCTCAAACTGTTCCAGTTATTGAGTCATCCCCAAACTGAAAGTCACTTTGATGAAGGCCCCAAATAAGATGAACAGAGAACTGTCCCCACTCTGCGCTTCATGAGCACACTGCATTCATGAGCCTAATAAATTATGGCAGTTGTTTCGGGTCATTATGCTTAGGGGATGGTTTGTTACACAGTGAGAGATAACTGGAACAGAGTGGAGAGCAGCTGACAAGTCCTTTGTGTAAGGTAGGTGATCTGAATATGTCCATCTCCTTCTTTGCTTCTAAACTCAATAGAATGTTAGAAAAGAGGGACATGCCTGTGGACTTTGTGGAGTGATGGGTTTTGAACTGGGTTTACAAGTGGGGCAAGAATTCGATAGGGTGATGAAAGGGTGTCATAGAAAGACATTCCAGCTGGGGAATGTAGGTGGGAGGAAGCATGACTATGGCCAGAGACTTAGAGTAAGTCTTCAGATGACTCACTGTTAGAAATATGCAGTGGTCAGTCCCAGCTTCTCAGACAGGAGATAAAACTGCTCAGAAGGAGGTTTCCTCAGTGGCCACCTCCTTTATGCCAAGAAGTGAAATGCAGTGGTGAGACCTTCCCACGAGGGCCCTGCTGCCCTTCAGGCCTAGTCCTCACCAGAAATCACAGAGATTAGAGGGATGCTGGGGTCCTTGCTCCTCAAAATGTCCCTTTGCTTCTGGCTTGGTGAATTCTCTGTGGCTAATTCTCTCAGCTCTCTTCTCTGGTCTAAATCTCAGTCTTTCTTCTTAGGCCATTTGCTTCATCCTATTCTCTTTGCTTACTGCTTGAGATGCCTCCATCTCTCCAATGTCCCTACATGTCTTCTATTTCCTCTGTAGGAGTAGAAATAAAAATACAATTTTGCCATTTCTCATACTTCAATGAAACATGGATATCTTTTAATAAGGGGGTGTCTCTGAATGTGTGTGTACTCATCTTTTTTTCAGGAGGGGAATTTATATTAAAAACAGTTTATTATTGGGGCATCTGGGTGACTCAGATGGTTAAACATCTGCCTTCAGCTCAGTTCATGATCCCAGGGTCCAGGGATCAACCCCCACATGGGACTCCCCACTGGGCAGGGAGTCTGCTTCTCCCTCTCCCTCTACTGCTCCCCCTGCTCGTGCTATTCTCTTTTGCTGTCAAACAAATAAATAAATAAAATAAAATAAATAAAAAAGTTTATTATACAACAGTCTTTTCAAGAGTGAAGACCATGACTTTTAGGTAAATTATAGATCTTATTTGGACAGCTCTCAAGTGTACTTGCACTGAATAAACATGAGCTACTATGGAAGAATTTTCAATTCTTAGTGTAAAGAAATCCTTTTAATTTCAGTGGGGCAGAAGAATTACTAGGAGAACTGTCACCACCGTGTTATGCTTGAATCTGAGAGTGGTATTGAGTACCTCAACCTTCTTCCCTTTCACCACTAAGGTGGAATCAGGAGTCTGAGATCCTCACTGGAACATTTCAGCACAACCTGACAGCGGAATTTTTAATCATGGCCTGATTAGTATTATTTATCATTATACTAGATCAATTTTAAGGCTCTCTTCAGCTCACATAGACAAGATTTCCTTCATTTTCCCAGCCTGATGATTTCTATCTAGAAACAGGACAGAAATATTTTTCTTGGTGTGTGGAATCATTAAAATCTCAGTAACTCTTATTTTTTTTTAAAAAGATTTTATTGTTAAGTAAACTCTACACCCAATGTGCCACTCAAACTTACAACCCTGAGATCAAGAGCTGCATGCTTTATCAACAGAGCCAATCAGGGGCCCCCAAATTTCTGTAACCCTTATGTTCCAAGAACAGATTAGCATGGTGCCACTATACAGCTAAGTCTGTTTTTTTTTTTTTTTTAAATAATGCTTCTTAAACTCAATTGGTCCTTCCTTTACCTTTGGATAAAATATTGGCTAGGCTCAGAATTTATCTCCTTATTTTCAGATAATAAAATGTTCTATAGTCACTTTAGTTAGAAAAAAAAATACAAACCAAAAAGCTAGATTCAGTTCTTTTTCTTAGTCCTAGTTTAGAGTAACAATCAAATATAAGAACTTCCTTCAAAGATAAAACTTTAGGCTATAAAGGTAGAAAGCTAGTAGTGGGCAAGCAGGCTCAGTAGGAGGTACCAGAATGGCTTCTTCTGTATTTCTCTGGGTTGCATTCTTTCCCTTTAGCCCTGCTTGCTAACCATGGTCTCTGACCCTCATCCCCATGATGTCAGCTTGAATTTGGAAAATGACTGTGACAGAAAGGAGTCATAGAGGGAGAGGAGAGGTCTCACATGACTAGAATATTATCAGGTGGTGCTGGAGCCCTGTGGGGGTGCTTTTTGGTTTTGGGGGGTACCCTACCTCAACAATGAATGCATCACTGAGGATCTTTTCCCTGCTGCATTCCCTCACAGCAGCATTCTGACTGGTTGCCCATGCTACCTTCCTCAGTTCTAGGCATCTGGTGATCTACCCAGCACATTTTTGCTGAGGTGTCCTTGCCTCTAGAAGGTCCTCAGATTGGTTTTCTATTGTCATGAGGCAAATTACTCAGAGCTTAGTGGCTTAAAACAATGTAAATTTATTGTCTCACAGTTTCTGTAGATCAGAAGTCTAGGCACAGCCTAATTGAGTCCACCGCTCAGGATCTCACTAGGCTGAAGTCAAGGTTTTGGCTTGAGTGGTGATCTCAAATGCTGCTAGCAGTCCTCT
This sequence comes from Enhydra lutris kenyoni, assembly GCF_002288905.1. Taxonomy (NCBI): domain Eukaryota; kingdom Metazoa; phylum Chordata; class Mammalia; order Carnivora; family Mustelidae; genus Enhydra; species Enhydra lutris. The sequence goes on from NW_019154085.1 coordinate 83,841,749, forward strand.
TCCAATTTCACATGGTTATTGGTAATATTTATTTCCTTGCATCCCTAGAACTCATGGAGGCTGCATCTTCGAGGCCAGCAGGAGACTATGTCCCTGACACTTTGTCATTTTTTAAAAGCTCATCTAATTAGGTCAAGATGAATCAGGAACTCCTTTGATCAACTCAGAGGATTAGTAGCCTAATCATGGTAGTGATATCCTATCATATTCCTGGGTCTTGCTCAGTGGAAGTGATTATACAAGGAGAGGGAATCATACATGAGTGGACACAAGGGAGTGGAATCTTGAAGTCTTAGAATTCTGCCTATGATCTCTCTCTTGGGAAGGGTCTACAGTTCCTTCACCCTCTCCATCATCTCTCCTGTGGCCCACATCTACGATTCTCTTTCTGTTGGACTATAGTTACTTTGAAGCTATAGTTCTCTACTCTTCTTCAACAGGCCACTATAGCCAGCTATGGCCTTTTATATTTCTCATGGATTGTCCAGTTTCCATTCATTACGTCACTCACTGTCCAGGAGACCTCTAACAAGCTCACCAGGTTATCTCCTTGAAGTCTCTCTCATTAGTATTGAGGTGAGGGTAGAAATTCTGTAAACCTTCCATTCTCCCAGTCTTAGAAAATGATTTCTTTATATGCCATGAGTGGCTGAGGGGACAAGGTCACAAAAACAATTTGAGAACTTGTAAATCCTGCTTAGGTTGTTTGGTATCTCACTTTGAAAATTGGGAATAATTGGTACCCCTCTAGTAGGTTCGGTTAAAACTAAGATCAAGGAGTTCCATAAAATTCTGGTATTTGGAGCTTATTATCACCCACTTTTATTGGATTATTAATATGTGTTATCTTTCCCTAAGTACTTAAAAAAAGGGAAAACTGAGGCTTAGAGGATAAATTACTTGCTTAGGATGACACAATTGACAAATAGTAGAGTTGAAATTTGAAGCCAAGTCTGACCTTATAGCCCATATCTTAACCACTGTCTTTACAGACTTTCTAATATTTTTTTTCCAACTTCTAATCCCTGAATAAAAACACATGGGTACATTGGATCAAATTGTCTAATGATAATTAGACCGCTGAACTTACTATCATGTTGGTTCTATAGCTACCTATTTGTGTTATATGTTTAGGGACGTATCTCTTGATAACTGCTGACACAGTTAGGGCTGTTTCTTTCCTTCTGCTCTGGGAAAAACATCCCCAATGTTCTGATCAATTCATTTCAAACAATTGCAGATCTGGCTTTTTGTCAGCTACCAGGGCAAAGAAGGCTGACCAAATTCAGAGTCTGCAAATACATTGGGCCAATGGGCACAGGCAACCAAAGGAGTACCTTGTTTATATCTCAGACAATATCTTTCAAGTGTCTGGATTTATGTGGCTGTCTTAGAGTGGGTCACAAGTGGAAATTTTGAGAAGTTCCATTCCATGCATGAAGAACTAATTGTGTGCTGTTGATTTGTTTGTATTCCCTCTGTCACAACTAAAGAGACCACAATTGAATGTGGATATTTATTGGATATATTTCGTAACTGCCTTTTTCTAAGTGTCTGGTTGCCTTATGCTAATACAGAACACGTACCACCTTGCTACTCAGCTGTTTTCTGGTCACAGGCAGAGTTAAACACCAAATAGAGCCAAACCTCAGGACTTCAGGAGACTCAGCCATTCCCTGTGCTGAAAAATGTGTTTTCGTAACAATAAGCCACCTTCAGGCATTTTAAGTGGGCCAGCTCTCCTTGGGTTGGGCCAGGGTGGCAGAGAGCAGAATGACTGCATTTCGTGTGGCAGAACTTCTGAAGACACTTAAGCCCAGTGGGGATGGAAAGTTTGGGAATGGTACCAGAAAAAGAATAAAGACCGAATGTGCAGGCAGGAAGGCAGACATTCATGGATTGTTTGTTGTTCAGCAGGACACTGAGTCTGCTTCTGAGTTAGAGTTTTGAAATCTTTAGGTCTATATCAAAGATGTGTTGTTCTTGATTAGCCACACAAACGATTTCTTCTGAAGCTTCTTCATAGTGAAAACTTAATCTCAGGTTGCCTGCCATTGTTATCAAATGGAATATGCTTAAAGAATGGAAATTAATTTCAATAGTTGACTAAATAAAACCCAATTAAGAAGATAAATTTGCTCCCGGGAAAATATGCGCCATACATTCCAGAACAATGCAGAAATGACTTACTTTGGATGGTTTGGCTTTATTCCTATGTTGCCTTCTCTATATTTCTGTTCCCTAATTAGGGAAACAGCCGGAGGAGACTGAAGGGAGAACGGCTTTCCTTTGGTTAAGCTTTAAAAGGTCATCGCAGGCCCATGAATTTAAGTCCATGGAGAGAGGAAAGTGGTGGAGAAACTCTGGGCTTGGGTGGGGTTTTGTGGTTAGGAGTGATGCAACCAGGAATGAGTGTTGGAAGTTATGTTCTCCAGATGGCTTCGTGTCTCAGACCAGGCCAGAGATATCATGCAATTCCCTTGAGCTGCTTGTGTTAAGTATGTCTGGGATAGAAAACACAACTAAGTAAGAGATGTGGAGGAAGAGCCAAGTTCTGGGAAATTCCTTTTCATGCAGCTGGTCTCAGCCCTTTGTGGAAGATTTCACTGTGCTGCCTGAAACAGCATTCCTGGGGGAGGGAATGATCACCCTTATTAAATAGAAATCCTTATTGGGATACTGTTGACAAAAGGAAGAAATCTCACCTTTGTTGGAAATCTGCAATGTACTCAGAATTTAATTCACAGATGATTGAATGAGATAAATTATAGAGTACTTTTTATCCCCATTTTACAGAATTGAGGAAATTGAGTCAAGGAATGGTAAAAGCAAATTATCCAGGAACTGAATGGAAAAATTTGAGTTGAAACATATCTTTTAAATCCCTTTGTCTATCTAATACTGTATCATTGCAATAACATCATTATAAAAATAACAGTTAATATATGTTTATTACTTACAACCTTAGCCTTCAAAACGTTTCATCTTTACTTCTACCATAAATAAGGTAGGTATACAAGGCATAAGGAGAAATTGAGTGATTTCCCTAAAGTCATACAGAAATTTGAGATCAGAACCAGAACCAGAGCTGAGGGGCCTGGTGATTATTTCAGGAAATTGTACTTCAGTTCCTACTCTACTTGGAAAATCTGAAGATTAGCTACCCAAGTTGAATCCTGTGTGGCAATTTCTTATCTTAGCTCTTACTTAAGCTAGGGAAATACTGTCTTTGAAGGAGTGATATGGTAAGCATTAACTGGACTATCTTGTCCCCCCCCCTTTTTTTTTTTAACAGAAGAGCTGTGTTTTTCTGGGGTGTCTCTGCCTGTTGTAGAGCTTCATTCTGGTCATTGTGTTAACTGGACAGAGTACAGATTTCGGGTCAGTACTGTTGTATCCTTCTGTGTAGACCATAGACTGCACACATAGACTCTGATGCATATAGTGCCTTTGGAATTGTACAGAATGGTGGTTGTGCCCAGTAGATGACTCCTTGTATTCTGACAGTATGCTGCCAAGAAAGGCCAGCAACTGGGGTGTTGGAAATACATTTCTTCTTCTTAGGTCTCAGTACCACAGGTTGATCCATTATCTAATACATCTGTCAACCCAGTAAGCCCCCCAGGCTCTCCTCAGATTCAGAGTTGTTCTGGGCCCTATGGCAATGGACAGAGGTGACTTACCTTGTTGAAAACTCTAAGAAGCTCTAGTTTCTTGAATAGGAAACTTCCAGCACAAGGACTCCCATTGGCCTAGTAACCATAAAGATCATCTCTCTGCCTGTCTATTCATCTACCCACAAAGATAGGGGATTAATGTGTCCTTAGGACCACCAGATTTTAAGAGTATCTAGTCCTTCCCCTTCCCTAACCTTGTTTCAGTCTGCAACAACATTGGTTTATGTTCAACTCTCCTGAATATACATCGGCAAAATTTTACGGACTTGCTCACACTGATTTGTTGATGCAAAATGGTGTAAAATCGTGAGGGACCTTTGAAATTGTTAAAGACCAACATTTGCATCTCTAGGAAATCTGAAAATAGGTAGAGCAAAAGAAAAGGATTTTGTGTCCAAATTTCTCCTCTATACTTAGTTTACACATGCTCTCATTTAATTTCTAAGTAGCAACAGCAAGGACGGCTGGTGACTTTGTATGTTCAGATTAAAAACACTATCGGTATGCTAATAATCACTGTTGGTTGACACAGCAGATTAAGCTGTATTATCATTAAGAATTAATCTTTGCAGGCTTTAAAGTTTATGAAATAGAGAATTTTCTCTTCTAGAAAACATTGAGAATAAAATACCCTGGTTCTCTAAGTTTAAAAAATGTTAGCCTGGTCAGAAGTGACAATTTATCTGTAATCAAAAGGCAAAAATTATGCCATGAGTCAATGACTACATTTGTGCTTTTGTGAATAAGAATCAGAAAGATTTAATTTGTTAATGACTGACTGTAAGTAAATGTGCTTTCATGATAGCTTTTCCAGGGCTTTCAGCTGGCCGGAGTTCCAAAAGATGAAAACATTACTATTTATTTGTAGAAGATGTAAGAATTGATCTTCTAATCTTCAATTTAAACTATTGGAGAGAGAGACAGACAGACTACACCACTAGTGCTCGTGCTTGTTAGGTTTATCTTCCTTTGTGAGGTATGTTCGGTTTACGTTGACAAATAGTCTATCAACAAACCATGTTTGGGGTTTTGTTGATCAAAGTGTGACCCAGAGCTTCCACATCCCTCTTTTGGAATTCCATCTCATATATGTCCTTGCTGTGTATCTTGGAAGAGGTCTCTTTCTCTGCAGGTCCCTTCACATTTTGCTATCATCTAGGAGGACAATTTCTGCAGTGTCTGGTTAGGGCAGTGGGGCCAGAACTAAACCGTCCCCTCCAGGCTATGATTCCTGATCTCTTTTGGAACTATAAACACCAGATCTTTCGACTTCACAGCACCCACATCCTCTTCTTAAAAGTGCTCTGTGGCACTTTTAAAATTAAAGTGGATCAACATGGTTTGATTTCAGAATTTGAGACAATATAAAACTGGGGCTGGAATCCATTGCTCCAAACACCACGGGGTGGTAATAGCAGCTTACATTGATTGAGCTCTTGCCTACGTGACTGGCACTGGGCAAAGTGATTTATATCCTTCTATCCCCTACAACACTGTGAAGTCTCTGAGCAGATTGTAGAGAAGATAAACTCCAAGCAAAAAGAAGTGAGGTCCATCAATGAGGTCACCCAGCAGGTAGTGGTTGTGGATGTCGAATCTGTCATAGGAAGGATGAATTGGTCCTATTTCGGATAGGGAAAGGATTTGCGGTGTTTGCGGTCTACATGAAAGATCATCTCATGGTCTCTTGTGGTGGCTCTTTAGGAGGTCATCAGATAATATGCCTCCGGTGGTAGTTCTGTTTTCCTAATGACCTCAAGGCTGTTGGGACCAAGCACAGCTACTAAAACTTTACTTTAGGAAGGTATGGAAAGTACTGGGCTCATCAAGAGTCTTCATCATTTCGTAGTTATGCTGCACACAAGGGTACAACCAAATGATAGGCTGATTCTCAAAAGGCTTCTGGGTAGATTGTAACATGTCAATGAGGTAGGCTGACAATATATTACAAGGCTAAACATCCTCCAAGCAGCAGTTCCCATTGGGAATTCACATTATTTGCTGTAATCACTTAGGCTTCTAGCCTGATCATGTCCCTGAAATGTGGCTGAATTTCCCAGCAGGGTGCCGTGTAGGTTCTTCTCCTGATGTGGAACAGCATGCGTGGAGAGAATTCTGAGACCAAACATCCCAGAATTGTTCAACCCACTGTAGTAAGAATTTCCTGAGTGCCTACCCTGAACAAAGATACAGAACAGGCTACAAAAACTAGCAAGACTTCATCTTTGCCCTGAAAGGGGGTAATAATCTAGTTTGGGTTTGAGATACACATACCAATAACGCTTTTGCAAAAACAGAAACATCACATTTCAATTATCAGGCTTGTCTCGCCTCTAAGTCATCCTTCTCCGAATGTTGAATTTATAGTTGATAATTCATTAGCTGTGGAGAAAGAGATGGTACTTAGGTGGATACTTTCATTTTTAATCCAGTCATTTGTTTATTTAATTGATGATGGCTCTTTTCCTCAGAAGTTTGTAGCTGATAAAAATATTAGTGTTGTCAGATAATCACCTGTCTTGTGTTCACTTCACTGCTGTCACAATTTGAGGTATTTGGTTTTCCAACCCTTTGGATCCTGTCACTCTCCTGTTTAATGCCTTTAAGGTCTGCCACTGTTCCTGGGATAAAATCCAAGAATGACAATGGAAGCACTACCACCTTCTCTGTTTGCTCAGTATACCCATCTCCTTTTATTCAACAAATGCCTATATGCTGCTGACTGGGTGCCAGGACTGTCCGAAGAGTTTTTATCCTAGTGAACTCTTTTCAGCCTCATGACAATCCTATAGGGCTGTTACTATGTTCCTTGTTCCACTTTTACCCATGGGGAAGCGGTAGCACAGATTGGGTGACTTGCTTCAGGTCAGGCAGCGAGAGGGAGCCAGAGCCTCTGAGGCTGTGCAGCGAGACCCAGCAGCCTTACTCCAGAGACAGTCCCTCCACCACTGCACATCTCTGCTGTTTTCAGGGCTTTGCCATCCTCTTAGTCATTTCAGGGACTTCACAGATAAGTTCCTTCTGCCAGGAACCCAAGGGCCTGCTTACTCCCATCCCTACCAGCCCCACCTCCTTCTCCTCCCCGTCTGCCTGCCTCTTGCAAACACCCTTTTAGCTGTCCATTTAAATAGCACTTTTCCCTAACTATTACCCCACATGGAGTTACCGACTGAATTACTCACTCCGAAAGCACCCTGTATTTTTCTCTTATTGCACAAAGCACATTGGTGATTAAATGATTATTTGAATAATGAAGACATTTTTCTTTTTCACTAGATTGCTATGTAACTTGAGGGTAGGGACCATGTCTGTTTGTGCCTTCAGCACCTGGCAGAGTAACTAGGCCATCGTAGGCACTCAATTAATATATGCCACATTTAAGAACTTAAATTAATCATCAGAACTGGGGACAGACAAGCAGGGAGACACTGTGAGGTTGTGGAATGAATGCAGATACTTGGAAGGCAGGGCTGGCTTCTGGTCCTGGTGGCCCTGCCTCTCTCACTAACTGACAGGCTGAACAGCCTTGAGAAAGCTCCCTACTCTCCTCGCCTCCCTTTCCTCATTTGTAAATAAGGACATAATCTGCTGCATAGCCATCCTAAAAGGTACTGGGAAGACCAATAAAAGGGGAGGGAAGTTTCAAGAGGCCACTCTGCTTTACATTGGTTGTCATAATTTTTTCGTGTTTATTGAAATGACATATTGTTCACCATTTGTTTTCTCAAGCCCAGTGCAATGAAAGTTGCATGGGGGAAAAAAATTCAAAGAAGTCTGAGTAAGGTTCTTATTTGTAGCAAATACCCTGGACAGAGAAACATGTTGAACTGCACCAGGAGTGTGCAGGGAGAAAGATGCAAACTGGGAAATTCTCTGGCTTGAATGAATGACCTGGAGCCTTCAGCAGGCAAACTGTAAGGAAACAAAGACGTGGTGGTGGCGGTGCTTGTGACTGTTAAGTTAAAATAACTCAAAAGGCGATGCAAGGGTGGCTCAGTCGATTAAGCAGTTAAGCGGCTGCCTTTGGCTCAGGTCATGAGCCTGGAGTGCCTGGATTGAGCCCTGCACCAGGCTCCCTGCTCAGCAGGGAGTCTGTGCCTTCCTCTTCCTCCACTGCTCCCCATGCACATGCTCCTCTCTCTCTCATTCACTCACTTGCTGTCTCTGAAATAAATAAATAAAATTTTATATTAAGAAACTAACTGAAAACCTATATCAATTTTTTAAATGAGCCAGATATAAAATTAGTGTCCAGGGATGCACATTTGGGTGGATAAAACTAGGGAAAAAAAAAAATACAAGGAAAGAATTACTAGAAGTTAGGCTATTGGTTATGCATCTGGGTAGAAGACACTTGAAAGGGCACCTGGGGTGGCTGGCAATATTCTATTTCTGGACCTGAGTGGTGGTATAAGACTTTTTTTCTTATAATAAGTCATCACACTATGTATTTGTGTACTTCTCTGTATCTCTTCTTTAGTTTTCAATAAAATGCTTTAAACATAACAAACTGAAACAATACAAATAAATAACCCAGCCAACGAACAGATAATAACTACATAGAGCTATAAATACCAAATTAAAGAGATGGTTGGAAACTCACAAACACCAATTAAGTGTATACACTGGTGGTGATCTCAATAGGGAGTGGGCAAACTTTGGGCAAGGGCCAGGTAATACATATTTTAGGCTCTGTGGGCCAAAAGGTCTCTGTCTCAACTATTCAACTCTGCCATTGTAGGCAAAAGCAGCCAGAGATAATATGTAAACAAATGGGCAGGGCCGTGTTCCAGTAAAAGTTAATTTATAAAAACAGGCTGAGAACTGGATTTGGCCTGAGGGATCTGGTTACCTGACCCCTAATTTAAAAAATTAAACCTGAATGTTACCTGGCATGTCTTCCCAGTGTCTACTAGATGAAAATCAGCTCAGCCTATAATCTGAAACTTCCTTCAAAGTAGTTACTAGAGGGGGCTACCTACTAATTCTAATGCTGCTTTATCTTTCAAAATGCTTTGAAAATTTTATCTTTTGGAATTCCCTTCAGAGATGAGGTGGCAGTGGGGGCGCGTCTGTGCCTCTAAGTTGAATGTGAATTTTGGAAATACCTGTACTAGTCATTTAGAGCCAAAGCTGATGAGTAAGATGGGTGATCAAACCAGATCATGGTGATTTCCCTCAGAAACATTTTCAGGGAAAGCTCTTGCAAACTAGAGCCCCATGTTGAGCTGCAGTACACTCTCTAGTGTGGAGCACACTTTCAAATCTTTCAGATGGTTTCATGTTAAATGCAATACTCCATCTGACTTTAAGGATGGGTTCTCCTTCAAATAATGCTGCCGATAACCAGAGAAACAAATTCAACGCTATGTGTATTTGTGATTTGGGTATATATTTTTGTTGTAGTCATTTTATTTTGAAGCATTCTTAGGGCTTTCTACTAGATTCTTTTGTGGTTTATTTACTGGTCAGGCTGGAAACTCCATGTTTCATCACTATTATAGCTCTTAAAAACAGGGTGTTGTTATTAATTTTCCCAGATTGATAAAAACACATGCTGTCATCTCTGAGTGGTACAGTCTTTACAACAAACTGACTCATTTTTCCCTACAGTGAACCTACTGCTTTATAAACTATAACCTAGTAAGCGCAAATTCTCATGTTCAGCTCCTTGTTTGAAGGACCCCAAATCTCTTACCTTTTAGCCATTTTTCATAAGTCCTATGTACAGGTAACAAATCAATACCATGTACATCTTCTCTGTGAAAATCTCTTTCTTTTGATATTATTTTATCCTCGTGACATTTTTTTGCGATGATTTCTACTGTCTCACTTTAAGGTTTATTTAATTTTACCTCACATTTGACATTATTAGCTTTCATTTAAAAATGTGCAGTACGCAAGCATAGGTTCCAGAGCTACTCTGCCAGGCAGCTATGTACTGCTTTGAGAGTGTATCTCTAAGCTGAAACAAGTTGCAACATATCCTTACCATAATTTCTCCCTCTCTGCTTTCAGAAGCCTTATGAAATAAACATTCTCACTACTTCAGAGTCTCATCTTACTACTGCATCATGACAGTTGGAAGGAACTTGACATAATTAGCCTTTCATGTGGAAAGTGATTAGATTTGTTCTATAAACCAGAATTTATGGTTGGAAGTTATAGCAACTAAGTTCTTCAGTTCTAATAGGACAGGGACAACGATCGTCTGACTCATCATTTGCAGTAGATTGATTACAAAAATGATCCCAGTTGTTCATGCCTTTTTGCTCCCACACCCTTTGCAGTGTGACTTTTTAGCTCCTCCCATCAACATGTGGATTCTGTCATCTCATCTTTTGTTTTTGAGCTGGATATGTCCTTGTTTGGCTAACGGAAGACAGTGGAAGGGATGGCGTATAACTTCAGGGGCTAGACCTTTGCAAGCATTGCATGCTTCTTTTTGCTCTCTTGGTGCCCTGTGACTACAGGCTGGGGGAGAAAAGGTATGTGTCTAGTCACGGTTGCCCTAGCCAATATTACTCAACTGTTAGATGTGTGAATTAGGCTGCTTTACATTGGCCTAACTAACCAAACTGCCAGCTGTCCAGACCAGTCAGTGAGGCTGGCTCTAATCAGTAGATACACCCAGCTGACTTATGGATTTGTGAATAATAACAAATGCTTATTGCTTTAAGTCACTGAGTTTTGGGGTAGTTTGTTATACACAATAGCTAACTGATATACCGTTGTGATTCTAGGGCCTAGCATGAATGCCTGGCTATCACAGAGTAAGCACATAATCCATATATTTTTTTAGTAAAGGCATACAGTAAAGAATGACTATAAATCACTAACTGAAAACCAGAGCTCTCGAAGGATGGATGGACCTCTTTAAGAGAGTATGTTTTCAACACGCTCTATGTCCTGGCCTCTCAGGATCTTTTTTGGATCATAATTCTATCATCCATCTTTCAGCAATTGTATCCTTACCTCATCTCAAATGTGGTCTTAGTGTGCAAGAGTCATAATTAGAAATGCTGAACACTATTCAGGCTCATCTCACTGACATTTTCCCAGGGCGCTGTGACGATGGTGAACATGGGGGACACAAGACGATGGACTGGTCTGGTGGAAAGATCAGCAAATGAGAATTAGGAGACCAGGAATCCTGTCCCAGCTCTTATAATAACTATCTGTGTAATACTGTGCAGGTGTTTTTATTTTAACTATTATACATTTCAAATTTTTTTCTTCTAGTCTCTTATAGCTCTTATTTGTAAAATTGAAAAGGTAACATTTTGCCTAACATATAACATGAGAAATTTTGTAAAAATATAAAGAAATAACAGATGAGATATATTTTTATCAAAGGCAGTGTGCATCCATAACATTTATTTTATTTAAATACCAGCTATTATTAGCCTGAGACCAATGTTGTCATGTTGTCAAGCATATTGTCAATTTTAATTATACCTCCTCCTTGTATGGAATACATTCCCTCAAGACCTTGTGTAACTTCTTTTGGGGGTGGGGGATCATAAGCGCTTACTAAATAAAACCACTTTATATCTGCACATAAATTTCTGTTGCTTTCTGTTTAACATCAATAAAGTATTAGTGACAAAAGTAAAAATCTGTTCTAGAGTTAACAAAAATGTTTCTTTTAATCCTACTCTAAATATACATTTTCTTAAAGAGCTTATTAATATCACTAGGCCTAACTACTTTAATAAAGAGGTTTATTTTGATAAGAGGTATTGATTAGAGAATTGATTAGCTGAATCTTAGTTTCCGTCATCAAACTTCAACTTCTTAACAAAGGTACCACCCCTCCTAGGATGGGCATTATTTTAGGGCTGGTAATGTTACCTTCCCCCAAATAACTGCTTGAGAGTCAAACTCAAGAACCTTGATCTATAAAGTGGAAATTGTGGATCTCATAGATTATGACTACCTCTGATATAAACAGTTTCCTTGACTGTACAGTGTAGACTGTGCAAACTGCCACGTAGATTTCTTTTGCCATGGTGTATAGAGATTCTCAGAAGAAGGGGAAGTTCTCACATTTGTGAGCTAATTATAATTTTTTTAACTGTTATGAATTCTTGAAGCTCTGAATTTTGGCTTGGGTGGTGGGAGTGGGGAGGGCTGGCGTCAGGGCATCTGATGAAGGTTAACTAAGCTAATCATGTGCAAAAATAAACCTGGCTCAAACACTGAACTCTGCCTGCTTTTCTAAATAATTCTATGCCAGCACCAGGCCTCAAATTAACACCTCTCTCCATACCTCACATTTCTTTCATGTGCATTCTGAGATTTCAGTCCTAATGAACCACCTTGGTCCTCAGTGAGATTCAAACGGACACCTCTTGGAAGGATTTTTACAGAAGTTTAGACCCTAGTCCTAGAGGAAAGAGGTGATGTAAAGTTTCTTTGAATGCTCCATGATAATCCTTGCATGGAAACTCACTGCTATGGACAAGAGACCCGGAAGCAGCTCTTCTCTTACATGACATCATTCTTCTGGAGGTTCCCAAGATATGAGGCTCCTCTCCCCCTCCAGAAGGATCATGCTTTTATTTCTTCCCAGGTCTCGAGTCAGGGAGGAAAGAAATGGATGGCAAAGGGCAGAGTCCACATTTCCTCTTCTGAGTTCCTGAGAAAGCTGTGATTTCAGTGATACTGCAAGAAAGGATTAAAATATAGATCAGTCATTTTTTGCTAAGTGGGCCAAAAAAGCATATATAGGATTATTTATTCATGGGTACAAAGAAGTCTTCTAAATATTTTAAACACAAATTAAAATTTTAAAAATGCATGAAAAGAGATTACAATGTTTAAACTAACCTTAACTCATATGTAGTCACAGGTATGAACCTGCTTTTGAGGATAAATGGTGCCATTATCTTTCTATAAGTTTGCCCTTCCTGATGAAATTATAAATACAAAGGCAGTTTTGTGGATATATGAGGTGTTATATTTTACCTAACTATGAATTTCCATGTAATTTTGCTTCTGATTGCACATGCTGAACAATTTTAGGAAACTCAGTACAGCGATCATCAGAGTTAGTAGTGCCTGCCGGATGTAACTAGAGGAGATGCTGCAAGACACTTATGTCCCAAATTCTTCCATTTGCCAACCCTACTGTGGTACCTGGCATGGCTTTGCTGGGTGCTTTTGTGGGGTAAGGAACCAAAGGTCCCAGTGTAAATTTCACTGGGAGAAAGAGAAACATTAAGGCTACCTTAGCATGAATAGCTCATTCTAATGAAAGGAGCTCAGTCCTTGGAATCAAGCACTGGGGTTCAAATCCCAACTTTAATGCTTACATCGATGTGATCAAGGACAGATTATTTATCTTTCAGGGTCTAAGGTTCATCATCATAAAATGGCCATATTCTTCTGTACCAGGAGGTGTTTGGAGATTAAATCAGATGTACATGGCACGTAGAATGTGCTCAACAAATGTTCTGTTTCCCTTCAGAGAACAGAGCCTGTGGGGAGTGAGCTGGACATGTACGTTATTTTGTGAACAGAGAGGTCAGGAGATCAGGAAGCTGGTGGTGCAGGGAATACATCTTTGTCAGTGAAACACCACTTAAGGTCACTTTGACTGCAAGGTGACCATCTCTTCCCCCACCCCCAACCAGCTCACTGGGTAAGGGGAATGAATGCAGCTCGAGGGTGCTGGTGGCTCTGAATATGGATGTTGCTCATCTCTCAGTGACGTTGCCAGTCAGCTCTGGTGATGGCCTACATTTCTTACAGCTCCTCATTCCCTACAACGCAGGAATAATGCCAAAAGGTGTATCACTAGATATCCTCTCAAAGTCCAGTAACAAAATAATAATGCAATTTGCATATTGTTACTTTGTACTTCTCCATCCCTGTGGCTCTCCAAGGTTTATCTTTAAAAAAAAAGCCTGACGTTTTCCCCTTCTTTGCCTGAACATCATTAAGTGCCAGAATTTTCTATTCCTTTGGCTTCTGTCCAGTCTTTAGAGTGAGAACTCAGTCAACATTGACAATTTTCTGCCTGACTACCAGCTACCACTGGGAGGCGAAGATTTCAGAGCTAGGTGCTTTTTCCTTTTACATTTCTTTTCTATTATCTGTACATATATGCATGTGACCACATGCACACATACCCTGAGTGTGTGCCAGCCAGTGAAGAAAAAGACATAGTTCAGGCCCTTTAGCAGCTAATGTAATTGATGACATATATTTTTAAAATGGCGACAATTTCAGAACACTGTGTACAGGAAGCTTTGGGAGCCTGTGAAGAGGCAGTCAAGTCAGTCTGGGTTTTTCTAGAAAAGCTTCCTGAATGGGATGATGCTTAAGTTGAATCCTCAAGGACCAGTGCGTTTTACCCAGGAGAGAAATGAAACAGGCTGTGTAAAGACACAGAGAGAAGAAGTGAGAACCTTATTTTGTCTCTTAGAACTATTAATTCTCAGGAAGTGTTGGCTGATTGTAAGTCAGGAAATGAGGCTTAAGGGGTATGTAGTAGCTCCTTGTGACAGACCTCCCTGAGGCTTGCTTAGCCCTACTGAGGACTCTACCCTGACTGACTGGAGTTGGTCTGTGATGGGCATGTGGGATGTAGAACAGATTAATGACAATGTTGAGGAGGAAATGACACAATCAGATGTGGGTCGTTACAGAGATCAGGTCTGAACTATGTCAATGGTGCTACAGGTTGAAACAGGAAAACCAGTACTGGGCTTTGAAAAGGTGTTTCCCTAATGGAGAAGAAGACCCACAAAAATAGTATGTATCTAGAAACACCTCAGTGTGAGTCACTTTAGCCTTCCCAGAGTAACATCATCACTGTTCTTATCAAGTAGGCAGGAGGCTGAAAAGAGTTATTTCTCCACATTCACAGTTCATTTATTCATTTATTTATTCATTCAAAAATATTCTTTTAGGAGCTGCAGTGTTTGGGCTCTACCTTAGGTCCTTCAAAGTTTTTAAAAATATTGCATATTTATGGTAGTATTCTTCAGCTTGGTTCTTTAAGCTCTAGGGTCATTTTTTGATGCCCTTACTTGCTTGCAACATTCATTCTCGTATCTAGCAACTAGGTACAGTCTGGCACATGAAGTAGCTTTGTGACTAACGTTTGCCGAATGAATTGGCTATTTAATATAACCCCGCTCTGCAATGGGAAAAGCAAAGGAGGATAACTGAAGTAGTATAGAAGCGGGGAGTGCCCATGCCACCTGGTTACCATTTCCTCTCTCAGAAGCACACAGTGGCCTCCTCCTCCCTCCCTCTAGGAACCCCTGAGGAAAGGCATAGCAGGTGGAAATCAGCAAGGCCTCCAGAGCACCTTTGACTGCAGATGTGTCTAATTTGGTAAACCTAAAGGAAGGAATCATTAACAATTAAATAATGACCGAGAAGTGGTCTGGGAAAGTGGCAGTGTGCTATACATGTATCTGGAGAACTACCTTTGTTGAGTGGAGAACTAAGTTGAGACATTTCTCTTGGAGAGAGATAAGTACGATTTTTAAATCTTGAATATTTCCTTCCCTCACTCCCTCCCTATTTTCTTTCTTTCTTTCCTTCCTTCTCGCTACATCTTAACATTTATATAGCTTATCCCAGAGGATTAACAGGAAAAGTGATATTCTCATTCTCGGACATCAGAAATTACATTAGCTCTTTACATCTCTGTGGGTTCAAGGGATGGGCATTCTTGTGCTATTGATGCATGTCCGTCCCCTGCTCCCATGTAAGATCAAACACCAGGAAGAAAGCTGCTCTGAAACCTGGCTGCTTGGAAGGGCTTAAGCAACCTTTCTGGACAGGAAGTTGTATCCAGGGAGGATCCCAGAAAGAAGAGAGATACTAAAGGATGTAAGAGGGAATGAAAAGTATTCAATATGTTGGTGATTGGAAAAACACGACATGGAGAACAAAGTAGAATAATATTCAACTCTACATCCCTGGGATTCTTGGAAAAGGCTGAGCTTATCCTTTTCTGCGGGGTGAAGCTGAAATCCTCTGTAAGAACCGGCACTCTCTGCTTATAGAGCAATGGAGAGGATTAACAGCAAGCAGCAGGGTTTAGGACTCCCAGTACTGATCCAAAAGGGATATGAGATGGTGCATGAAGGACCTAAAATGGTTTAACAGAAAATTGCACTGTCTCCCATGACTTGCACTAAACAGGTTAATGAATGAAAGTATTTAAAGCTGTGTTTGGCATGTGGTGGGTCTTCACTAAGTGTGAATTCTTTTCATTATTACCACTTTTCCTTCATAGGCTCTGGGATGTGAAGTAGAGTCTTGGAGACTCCATGAACCCATTCTCTCCCTGTGGGTGGGTCCCACCAGCAACACTCCCTTGTACTTTTCCATTCCCCAAATTTCTCCATTATCTGTAAAAATCAGGGTCAGGAATCTCAAAAACTCCTGAACATGGATGCCATTTTCATTTCTTCTTCTAAGGTAATTAATTACCATAATTTTGAAAGAGAAAAGAAAGTCTGAAAAAGTAACATCTAGCCCCAGAGACACTGTCAAAGACTGAGTTTTCTCAACTGCAGCTCATGAAAGCAAAATGACAAGAGGCTGAACACATACCAAAACACCAAGAAGAGTAAAGAATAAAGTAGAAGGGCAAGTAGAAGGGCTCACCAGTCTAATTAAGAAGACTTGCATGTGAAATTTGAGGGGAATGAGGAAAAGGCCTATAAACTAGGTGTTAAGAACAGTCGCCACGGCACAGGATGCACAGTGACGAGGGAGGTGCTCAGTAATTTACTGAGGAAAATAACAGGAGACATGTTGGAGAACTGTATTTATGAGCTCAGATTGTAAGGAATAAATTAAGTCAATCTGGAGTTTTCACATTGAAACCAAATCCAGTGCCAAGGAGAGCACTGGGATGTTATGGGCTAGAATCTAAAATGACTTGCAAAGGTTTGTCTTGTTCAAAGGAAACCAGTGACATAGAAATGATGGACGTGCCCCAGAGCCTCGGTTATGTGGCCATCTACACAACGGAAGCATAAATGTACAGTGCAGAACATTATTAAACAAAAAAGGAGAGTGAATACAAGGATTTGGGGAGAGGTGGTGAGGGCACGTTCTAAGTTCCCCAGCCAGGTGAAAACAGACAACTGCTCACGTGGACAGATGGAAGAGTCCAAGCATGGCAGTGCCATGAACACATTCTCCTGTCCAGGTGTCTGTTGACCTTTCCTTCCGCTAAAAGCCGGGAAGGGATAAACTGCTTTGGGGACAATACCATTAATTGAAAGTCATAAACCATAAAGCTATGAATCTGATGCTGATCCTCTGGGGAAAAAATTGAGATAATTTAGCTCAATAAAAAAAAATTAAGTCCCTAATAAAATGAGACAACCATTAGATGTGTATACAAAGATGAGAAAAACAGGTGTGAAGCTTGCCTTCTAATGGAGGTTACAGATGTTAATGACTGGTTTCATGTCTGATTATTTTGATTGCAATTGTGAGATCCATTACAAAACAGAAGAAAGGGTGAAATGAGATAAAAGCGGAGACCCCTCTGAGGTTGAGGGACAGAGGAGCTTAGCGAAGACCTCCTGTGGGAAATAACATTTATGTTGCTATTGGAAGAATTTAGTTGGCAAGAAGGCTCTGAGATGGGACATGGCAGGGGCTCCAGGGTGGGCCTGTGTGAAGGGTAGGACTGAGGAAGAGACTGTGGGATGCAAGGCTCCATTATGGGTTTCTAAACTTATGGTATTCCCGTCACTCTCTTTAAAGGAGTGAGATTACACGGTCATGTGAGCTTCAGAAGATAACTCTGGGGGCATTCCACAGGCCTCTGTCCTTATGGTGGGCACTTCCATGTGGAAAAAAGATAGGGTGAGCATTATTTTGAATGGCTGCAGAGAGCAGAGCTAGGACTCAACTGTGCACATTTCTGGGATGCGGGGGGCATGGGAGGTCCTTCTAACAGCTAGTTCTGCCCAGTGAGGGAAAGGCCTACCTGCCTGCCTAGGAGAGGAGAGCTGCTTTACCTGAATTCATGCAAAAGGGTCAAGTGGAGGCCAGTGGGCAGTTTCAGGACTATCTTGTCAGCATAGAGTTCTTACATTTGGGGAGTCGGACCGTGTGTAGAAATACCCACTTATGCAGCACCGACGCTGTGGGAGGCATTCTTTGTTTAGGCTCCAGGAACACAGAGCTGATAAAGATGGCCCTGTCGTGTCAAGAGGCAGGGAAAAATAGGATGCTCTGGGGAAAACGGTCTCGCACGTGCTGTGCTTTCAACTTTAGTCTCTTGCCCAACCCACCCCCAACGCCCTGTCTGACTCCGCCAAAAATACCTTTACTTAACGTCTGCAGCTGATGCCGCTGCACGGATCCTCACCTGCACAGCCTCGTCACAGAACCTCATAATCCCTCAGCTCTGCTTCCCTCTCTGACCCCACCAGATGCTCTTTTCTGGCTTTTATGACTCTCCATTGACCTGACCCTTGATCTTTGATTGCAATCTGTTCTTAATCCTGTGCCAGCCCCGGACGAGGCAGGTTTGCTTTTTCACTCTGGATACCCCTCTGGGCACGATGCATACTGCTTCTTCTACTCCCTCTAGCAGCTCCTACCCACGACGTCTGCAACTTCCCTGTGGACTTTCCATCACCGGAGATGACCCCTGAGCACTGGAAGGGCCATTTGAGTGCTGTGGGAGCGTTTGGGGTGTCTCTGGAGATCAAAGAATTCCTGAGCAGGAATTCTTCAGGAGGAGAAGGACTGGGGAACCGGGAGGGACTTTCAGTCAGGAGAGCAACCCAAAGGTACTCTAATACATCCTGTCCACCCAGAAATAGATTGCTCCCTCTTCAGGTGGCAAAGGGGAAGGCATTATGAAGCTGGGTGTTGATCAAGACTTGTGACATCCCCAGCTGCTTGTTCCTCCCCATATCTCATACCCCAGTTTACTACCTAAGCGTAGATATATCTGCCATCCTGACCCTTACAGGACAGAATTCTGAAAATGAGGTAAGGCAGGACTGGGATTTTGCCTCTCTGAAGAGAACCATAGAGATAGGTATTTGTATCTAAATTAATCTATTGAGTGACCATTAACTAGAATTCTGTGGTGTTGTACACTAGAGCTTTTCATTATTGATTTATTCAACCAAGCCCTTGGTGGAAAGGCCACTTGGGAAAGAGAACGATCCGTAAAGCTGGACAGTGAAATTGCTCCAGCATGCACCCTGCTTTTTATGGACAGTCTTGGAGAGAGCAAGCTTCTCAGCCCTGCTGCCCTGGCCTGGGAAATTGCAAAGTGTGATAGTCCCTAAGGATCTCTGCTCTCAGCCTCCTGAGCAGACACTGCCAACTGGGCCTAAAGGAAGAGAATCAGACTCTCCAGGGTGACCATGTGTAATTTTTTTCTTTGGAGTCTTTTACTTTATACATATCTTTGGCAAATGTTTTCATATCTGAATTGTCAAACTGAAAGGAATGAAGAAAGGAAGTGCTATGGAGGTATCATTTATAGAGGAAGATTCTAGAGTGAAAGTAGGATCCTGGGACTGAGAGCAAAACACTGGCACTTGGAACTTTCGAGCTACCCAGACTGATGTTGCTCAGCTTCACCAGTCAAATGAGATATTTCAGAAAGCATGCATCATAGGAGACTGCTTGTCCTGGGACATATTTGTGCCCCTGGGTGGATATACCCACCTCTCTGGGGTGCCAAAACAGTACACAGTACCAGGAATACCTCTGGGCACATCTGGAACAGACAGAAGACCAGTAGCCCTATGAGATCCAAAAAGAGATTCAGGCTTCTGGCCAGTCAACTTGCATTCTCTTCCTCCTCCTGCTGCCCAATTAGCCACGTGATTTCAGACAGGTCACAATCTCTATGCCTCATGTTAATCGCCTACAAAATATTGTGGGTGGACCCATCAGAATCTTTGGGATATTCTAGAATTCTATATAGGATTTGCTTCCAGATATTTTATAGTAGCCTTGGGCTAAATCTGCTTTAGAAAGTTAATTAGATGCAAAAGGAAGCTCAGGATGCTATTGATAACTTATTTTCAAATAATCACTACCAGAATTAGGGGTTTGGATACTACTGCCCTGGGTCAGAGAGGATACACACACACACACACACACACACGCATATATATAATATGTGTATTATATTATATTGTATTATATTGTATTATATTATACATATATATTTTTCAAAAATTGTTTAGTTGCTGGTGTAGATGATGGGCTGTGATCTCATGTTTGTTAAATAAAAAAGAATATGCAAAGAGTACAAAATATCTCCTTAAAAGGGTTTGATGGGAGATATATTCCAAATTGGGATTATGGGAAGCACATGGTGTAGTGGTTATGTTATGGGTTGAATTGTGTCCTATTAAAAAAGATATATTGAAGTTCTAACCCTCAGTACCTATAAATGTGATCTTATTTGGAAATAGGGTCTTTGCAGATTTAATCAGTTTAAGATGAAATCATTAGGGTGGGCCTTACTCCAATATGACTAGTGAGTGTCCTTGTAAGAAGAGGGGAATTTGAACACAGATGCACAGAGAGAACATGATGTGAAGACAGAGCCAGAGACTGGAGTAATATATCTATAAGCCAAGAAACACCAAAGGTGGTCTGCTGTCGCCAGAAGTTACAAGAGAGTCATAGAACAGATTCTCCCGCAGAGCCCTTAGAAGGGCTGCCACTCTGATTTTGAACTAGTCTTTAGAACTTGACAAAATAAATTTCTACTGTTGTAAGCCACCTGGTTTGTGGTACTTGTTATGACAGCTCTAGGAAGCTAACTCAGGTTAGGAGTACAGGCTCCAAAACCAGACATTTAAGTTAATTAGCTCTTGACTTACTAGTTATGTGTAGGCAAGTTCCTTAATCTCCCTGAGACTCATGTTCTTATCTGCTAGTAATGTTGTCAAGGTGAAGTGAGGTAAACCTTGAAAAGAGGCCAGCAGCAGATTATGAAATGTAATCATCTCATTTTATTTTATTTTGTTTTATTTTTTTAATTTTATTTTTTTTCAGTATTCCAAGATTCATTGTTTATGCACCATACCCAGTGCTCCATGCAATATGTGCCCCCCATAATAGCCACCACCAGGCTCACCTATCCCCCCAGGCCCCTCCTTTCCAAAACCCTCAGTTTGTTTCTCAGAATCCACAGTCTCTCATGGTTCATCTCCCCCTCTGATTCCCCCCAACTCAATTCTCCTCTCCTTTACCCAATGTCCTCTGTGTTATTCCTTATGCTCCACAAGTAAGTGAAATCATATGATAATTGACTCTCTCTGTTTGACTTATTTCACTCAGCATAATCTCCTCCAGTCCCATCCATGTTGCTACAAAAGTTGGGTATTCATCCTTTCTGATGGAGGCATAATACTCCATTGTATATATGGACCATATATTCTTTATCCATTTGTTTGTTGAAGGGCATCTTGGTTCTTTCCACAGTTTGGTGATTGTGGCCATTACTGCTATGAACATTGGGGTACAGATGGCCCTTCTTTTCACTACATCTGTGTAATCATCTTCTTGTATTTGCTTCTGAACCAGAGACTGTTTCTTAGGGCCTTTGAAGAAGATAGGGACCATATTTTCTACCATCTCACCTAGCATTGAGTGTTGCATGTGGTAGCTGCTCGATAAATATTAGCTTCCATTGATAACACAGATACGTTAATTTTGTCAATGCCCAACTGAGTATGAGTGAAGGTGGACACGTCCTTCTCTTAGGCTCTCCTCTTGGCTCTTCCTGTTTTTTTCTGAGTAATATCCAACATCTCACTGAGAAAAGTAAGAGGAAACGCAGGTGGGGGTCAAATCCAGCTTATTGGGTGCTGGTTAGGTGTCCTTAGAGAGGTTACCCCCCTTACTGTGCTTCAGTCTCCTCTGTAAAATGGAGAAGGGGATGGAATTGCCTTGCTTGGTGCACTCCCCCTCGGGTGGGTCTGACTGTGTGTCCCTGGTTCTTCCCTCTCAGGTTCTGCTCTCCGCCCTCTCAAACACCATCCCCCTCCTTTCTAAAGAGCCCCATTGTTTTCAACACTAGCTTCATGAAGAATACACTTTGAGGAGAGTTATAACTAACAGTCTTAACAATTTATACACACACACACACCATGTGCACAAAATAATCAGTTCAATAAAAGCAACATCAAGGGCCTGGTTTACCCTTGATGATTTCAACTAATGTGGAAATTGTGGCCTTGGCAGCCCAAGACTTTATTGATGTGGGAATCACTGAATTTGGGGGCACATCTTATAAAACATGTGCTTTGGCTGAGGAGACCCCTTGGCAATAAATGTTGGGGTTGGGGGGAGGCCAGTGTCAAAGTCCAGACTTCACTGCCAGTTGGCAGACATTTAAAGTGTGTTAGCTGCACATGGAGACCTGCAGAGGGATAGCCTAGCTGAGAGCCCTGGGGAGAGCAGGACTGGGGAGAGTGATAGAAGAGGTGTGTTTAGTGAGGTTCCTACAAATTGTTTCCTTTTAACAAGACATAAACCTGACGGAAAACATCATCTGTTTTTGGCTTGCTAATTATGCTTTTACCTTTCCTCACTTAGCTGAAGCTTTGACGGCCCTAAATTTCCTAAAGGCCTTGTTAAGAAATATAAAATTAGGGTTTAATTAAAGGAAAATACGACATATCTATTATTTTTAGGAATCTCTAAGGGGTGCATGGTATTTACATGCATCCGTTTACTCTCTCACTTGCCCGCTTTTGTTGGGCCCCTGCTCTGTCCAGGTGCACTGGACATGGTGGACACTCCCATGGCCATGTGTTAAGTGACGTGGTGGCTGCAGCAAACTATGATTTTCAGTAGTCATTTTCTAATGTCATTGTATCTCCATTCTAGTGCTGGGGCTGGCACAGAGCCTAGATGGAGACCAGACTTGCCCTCACGGGCTTGCCATCTAGTTGGAAGAAAGACTGCTTTGCCGCCTTCCCAAGGGCTGAATTAGTAACAGCGCAACCAGAACAGAAAAAGTCAGAATTAACACTAAGGATAATAACTAACATTGATTGTTGATTATTTGCCTGCTCGTAAGTGATTTAAATAGATTATGTTATTTAATCCTCACATAAACCTCATGAAAAAGTTGCTGATATTCTATAAGTGAATAGTTGTGCCCATTCTAAAGATGAGAAAACACAGAAGTTAAAAGCTTACCAGGGCAGAGACGGAGGCGGTGGCAGGACTGGGATTCCATAAGCTGCCCTCATAATTGATTTTCTGCACTGCACTCGGGAACTCCACTCCAGCGGTGGTACCAACTGCAGCTTTATAGACATAAAGGTAGATTATTCACTTTTATAGGAGGATTTCATGAAATGTTTCTATGAATAGCAAATGCTCTTGGCACATTGAAAATAAGGTTTGGTTGGCAAACGGCTGATTTATGCATTTGTCTTCCGGAACATGCCTACTCTGTAACAGGAAGTTCACCTGATGTAAAATTGTATTCCGCTTACACAGCAGAGAGAGATACGGGTAATACGGTGGACAGCCCTATTCTTCTACTCTACCCATGAAAACGTTTTTATTGATAGTTTGTTAATACAGAAGCATATAATGAAGAAAAATGAAGCATAAATTATCTGTAAACACAAAGATAACCCCTATTGACTTTGAACTTTACTTCTTTGAATCTATTACTTTTTTTTTTTAATACTGAAAGGTATACAAGGAAAAATAAAAGATCTCTTTTCCATCTTAAGCCCCCACCACTGAGAATTGTTTCTTGCTTATCCTTGAGGAAAGTGTGTGGAGTTGAATATGTCTTCAGGAGGCTAGGTCACTGTCTCCTCTGTGCTGGGTTCCCTCCAGAGGAAGGAAGCCACAGAAACAATTATCACTTTACTCTGGGCATTTGGTGCAGGCATAGGTGGAAAAAAGATCATCAAGACCCAACAGTTAGGTCTCCTGTTCTTTCCCAAGTGTCTCCACCTGAATCCCATGGTGATTTGAATCCTTTAGCCCCTCAGTAGCCTCCGTGTTTCAGTCATACACTCTCACAGCCATCCAGTCAAAACACCATTCATATGCCTCTACAAGTTGTCCTACCCTGTTTCTTCATTTTTATTCTTACAACTCTGAGAGCAAGATTCACACTAAAATCCAAGGCACATTCTCCTTCCTACGCCTACTCCTTCCTGTTTTCTCTACTCTCTCTCCTTGTTCTTCCTTTTCACTCTCCTTCTCTCTGTTTCTTAAACAACTCTGTGCGTTTCCACTAAATTTTAGGTCCTTGCCATCTTGTCTGCACATGAACGGGTATATTTGACAGGATATAACGGTGGAGTTTGTGTGCATGTGTCTTTCTAACAATAGTCTGTTGCTCGCATGATTCTGTTTAAGTCCTTAACAGCATGTACAAATCCTTTGTGGGAGATATCTAGAGTCAAAGAGTCCTCACTCCCATCCTACAGGCCATCACTGAGTGCTTCTTTCATCAATACACCATTGC
The DNA here is from genome assembly GCF_002288905.1 of Enhydra lutris kenyoni. Classification (NCBI taxonomy): domain Eukaryota; kingdom Metazoa; phylum Chordata; class Mammalia; order Carnivora; family Mustelidae; genus Enhydra; species Enhydra lutris. Next base: position 83,865,908 of record NW_019154085.1, read on the forward strand.
TAGGCGTGAAATGGGCTATTTAGGATTTTAAGAGCCAAATGTAAATGTGCTTAATGAGCCTCGAGGGAGCTGTGGCAAGGCCAGGGAAAAAAGGCTTTTAGCAGCAGATGCAGACAAAAGTATTGGATTTCATTCTCTGGGTCTCCTGAAAAGTCAAAGACAAAGAAAATGGAGATCCTGGCCCCCGATGGGGTAGGAGTCAGTCAAAACCTAAAACCCAAGCAACTGGAGTCTCTTAACATTTTTCTCTTTGGTAAAGAATTCAACAAATGGTGGGGGGCAGATGGAGTATAAGGATTTGTTCTACTACTATGAAGCCCCTGGTTCTGTCAGGGACACCGTAAAGGAGCTCAGGGAAACCAGCGATGGAGAAGAAATCTTTGCAATAGTTTTAAGATTCCGAAAAGTGATTTTTAAAATTTTTAGATTTTTAGATGTGTTTAGAAAAACTCATCTGAGAGAGTATTCCAAATCTGCCTGAAATCTCTTTTTGGCTCTGTCCAAACAACATTCTTTGTCTCTTTACTAGTAAATATGAAGGCTAGTTCAGGCATCTCAGTGCATTAGAAATCTGTTGAATGTCTCAAATTTACTCTGCTGTAGCTTGGGGCTGGAGTCTGGGAGACTTCCTGCCTCTGACAACTGTTTTATGCCTACCCGGGTTGGACCAGCTCTTCTTGAGTGTGTTAAAAGTGGTGTGTTTCTGAATATAACAATGCTGATACTTGATCCTGGCAGAAAAAGAAGTGAAAAATAACTCATAAAAATTTTTTTTTTCTTTTATGGCTTTAGGCAAGTCAGTAACTCTGGGCAATCATATGGTTTACATTCTGCAACAGCTGAGCTTCCAGCATTCTCATCCTCTGGGAGGAGGAGAAAGGCGGGGTCACCCACACTGTTTGCCTTGATACCCACGCTCCTCCACTCTGGTTTGGAAACTTGAAGCTGGCTGTGTCCACGCTCAGCCTACACTGTGCCACTCTCAGCATTCCTGCTGCCTAGCTTCATTCACATCCCTCATCTATTTGTATACCTATGTGTCTCCCATTGCTGATAAGCCCTGGGAAGACAGGGGTGGTGTCTCTTTTTTATCTCTCTGAGCACTGAATGCAGAATTTTGCCCACGGAAACCACTAGGGAGACATTTGCCAAATAGTTACAATTTTTTTTTTTTAAAGTCATGCATTTTGGTCCTTTTGATAAGTCCCTGTTCTCTTGACAAGTCTGACTACATTTAAATTCTTACCACTACTATGATGATGTCTCACTAAATTTTATGTGCTTATGAGCTTAAATCCTATGATTTTTTTAAAGAAATGTTTAACTAAAAGAACATGGGATTGTGTGCCCTGAAATAAACCATCCAAACTCTTGGCATCTCAATTTTTCTGTGTTTTTAAAAGAATGAGAAGCGTTATTAGAAAGTACCGGAACATAAGGTGGAGAGTAATAGGGAATGACTAGTGCAGGGCTGGCTTACTGGCTGTATGATCTCAGACAAGTTACCTGAACCAACCGAGCTTCAGTTTCCTTACCTGTATGTTAGGGATAAGGTCTAATTTATAGAGTTGAGGGGAAGAGTGAATGAATCAATGAGATGATACATACATAGCTTTGAAACTTTGCTTGTACTTAGCAAGCGTCCAGTGAACCTCACTGAGGAGGACTGAGTGCTTTTTGGTAGAGATCTGAGGCTCCAAAAGGATACCTTCTGGGGTTACAGACAGATGGAGAGCAGATCTCTGGGGCCTGGGAAAAAGGGCATATAACTTTATTTTTATTTTTTTATTATTTTTTCATTAATTTATAATATATTATTTACTTCAGGGATACAGGTCTGTGAATCATCAGTCTTACACAATTCATAGCATACACCATAGCACATACCATCCCCAATGTCCATCACTCAGACACCCTATCCCTCCTCCCACCCCCCCATCCCACAATCCTCAGATGGTTTCCTAAGATTAAGAGCTTTATGGTTTGTCTTCCTTCTTGGTCCCATCTTGTTTAATTTTTTTCCTTCCTACCCCACATGACCCCCCACCCTGCTTCTCAAATTCCTCGTATCAGAGACATCATATAATAACTGTCTTTCTCTGATTGACTTATTTTGCTTAGCATAACACCCTCTAGTTCCATCCATGTCGTTGCAAATGGCAAGATTTCATTTCTTTTGATGGCTGCATAGTATTCCATTATATATACACCACATCTTGTTTATCCATTCATCTGTGGATGGACATCTAGGTTCTTTCCATAGTTTGGCTACTGTGGACACTGCTTCTATAAACATCCGGGTGCACGTGAAAGGCCATATATCTTGCTGCTGGTCTGTATCTTGAGGCAAAAACAGTCTCAGAGGGAAAAAAAGGTGAGAGGCTTCCAGAGGGACAGGTTGTGAGCCTGGAGTGCTGGCCTGGCTCAGTATTTCCAGGCCCATGTGTACTCAGAAACAGAGCAAGGGATCTAGAGAGACTGTGTAGGCTGGGACAGAGGGTGTCTCAGCACCAACAACTCTACCCAGATGCCCGGCGGACCCCAAGGGACTTCATAATGCCTTGGAACTTTGAAAGACCTTGTGATTTGTCCCAACACTGGGGACCCTTAAAATGACTGAAGTCATATTTCCCATCCCCCAGGCAGGAGGGGAACTTGAAATTAAATTGTTTTATAGAAAAGGGATGCAATATTTCTTACATACTTACTGTCTGTATCATTAAGAATATTAAACCTGCCACAGATTTTCACTCAGATGTTGGCTCTATTTCACACTGTTAAAGAGCTTTGTGGAAAGATGAATTTTTAAAATAATATAACACTAGGTCCATTCAGATTACATATTTGGCAGCTTTACAAAGTTGTCTCTTTGATTTTTAAATAATTTTAATAGCCTGGTTCCCTGTAAATTATGACTTTTACCCTCTGATGTGACATGGCCACCTCAAATATTATGTAAAGTCAGACAGATTAAAATATGAACTAATATGAATAAATAGGCAGTGGATCATTGATGTAGTAACACTTAATATAGTGCCCTACATAATTATAGATCTTCAATAAATATTTGGGAAATGAACGAATTAATGGGTAGATTCTGACAAATCCTTAGAATCACTGACAAAAATGTAAACTTTAGTGGGGGGGTGGGAGGTTGGGGGAACCAGGTGGTGGGTATTAGAGAGGGCACGGATTGCATGGAGCATTGGGTGTGGTACAAAAACAATGAATACTGTTATGCTGAAAATAAATAAAAATAAAATGATTTAAAAAAAATAATAAAATAAAATGGCTCCCACATGAAAAAAAAATGTAAACTTTATTCATCTTAGCTTTAGTGCTAGTAAACTTTATTATATTCTAATCCTTGTAAGATTAGTCATTGGTGGCAGTACTCTATTAACCAGAATATATTATTAATCAAAATAGATATACCATTTCCTGGCTGTACTGACTAATAGAGAATTTATAGAATTAAGTGACAATGTTGGTTAGTATCTCATACGTCACAAGCTGAGGGCAATTTTGGCCTTAGATGAAACTGAGAAGAGAGCAGAGTTCTTCTCTGCCTCTTGGGGAGGGTTTCACCTTTCATACTTCTCTTGGGTGACAAGGGCCCTTAATTATAGCAGCCCATATCTTGCCCTTTTCTCTGTTCTACTCTCTAATTTTTTTTTTTTTAATTAGTTTTGCTGTTGTTGTTGTGTAAGAGAGAAAGTATAGGAGGGGAGTGGCAGAGGGAGACAGAGAATCTTAATCAGGCTCCACACCCAGCCTGGAGCTAGATCTCACCCTGAGATCGTGATCTGAGAGGTAATGAAGAGTCAGAGGCTTAACTGACTGAGCCACCCAGGTGCCCCTCTAATTGTCTTGACCGAGGATTTGTGTACAAAGATGCTCTCTGCTGCTTTCATTATAATGATGGAAAAATAGAATGAAGCTAACTATTCAAATAAATTATGAGATATTCTCAAATGGCTAATATGCAGCTATTCCAGGTGATGTTTTAAAAATTGTTTAATAACCTGACAAAATGTCAGTGTCACCAAGTCAAATGAGGAAATAGGATATAGTTTAGACATGGGGTTCTGTGGGCACATTAGAGTGGATTTTGGACTATGAAGGGAAATTACTGGATTACAGTTGGCTTGGAGCATCCTTGGCCAAGAATTTTTCTCAAAGTGGAGATTTTGAAAAATAATGACCTCAAGCTCACACTCTCTTTCACAGACACTTGGAATGCAGTCTTTCTATGCTGCTGGTTAGGTGTAAGGTAGAGCTGAGGTGGGGCTGGTTGATACCCTCGTTTGAAAACTGAGGAGGCTTGGGGTGCCTGGGTGGCTCAGTGGGTTAAAGCCTCTGCCTTTGGCTAGGGTCATGATCCAAGGGTCCTGGGATGGAGCCCCGCATTGGGCTCTCTGCTCAGCAGGGAGCCTGCTTCCTCCTCTCTCTCTCCCTGCCTCTCTGCCTACTTGTGATCTCTGTCAAATAAATAAATAAAATCTTAAAAAAAAAAAAAAAGAGAGAGAAAGAAACAAAACTGAGGAGGCTTACTAGACTGGAAGCTGAAATAAAAGAATCACTTTGGTTTAGAGGTGAATCAAAGGAATAACCTGTGGGTAAGGTAAAGAATTTTTGTGGAAAACAGCTTTGGATTTCTTTTAACTCAGAGGTAAATGACTGATCAAGAAAGTAGATTATAAACCTGTGCAGCAATTACTATGGTTATCTCTTGGTAGAGCTGTGGGTTGTTTTAATTTTCTTTTTGAAACATTTTATTTTCTAATTTCTCAGCAATGAGCAGGCATAAGTTTTAGAAAGAGAAAAAAATAACAAAAATTATCTAATTTGCTTGTATGCCTCACCCTCATTGGCCTGCGTGTCTAGACCTAGATCCTATTTTATACATATGCAAATCATAATGACTTTGTCCCACCCATGCGGGAACTTAGGCTCCTCAAATGCTCTCCAGGTGTTTATAAAAAGCCTCCCAGTACTTTCTTCCTTTCTGACTTCCCTATCAATCCACAGTTTACAGGCAGGTACTGTTACAGTGCTGGGTAACTGGCCTTTTCTGGTGACATTGCTGACCAGAACCATGACCCTGGGCAGGGGAGAGGAGGTGCTGTTCCTTTCCTCAGCATGTTGTAGGAACATTCTTCAAAATCCCCAAGGATAGCTGAGAATAAGTTGGAAAATTTCAGAAGGCTTTACTAAAGCCACGGAACAATGAGAGGGAAATACGTTCTAGAGGTTAGCATCTAGCTGTGACTACATGGGATTGTCCTCAATGTCCACAGACCAGGACTATCCTCAAAATCCCCTTCCCAGCTTTACTGCCCACCCACCCTGCCTCTCCCCACTCATACCTCCTGGAATGCTCAGAGCTCTTTAGGCTTTGGAGTTCACATCTGAAGGTATCCCAAGAGACTGAAGTGCTTCTCCTTCTTTCCAGACTAAGGTTCACCTCCTCAGGCCTTATTTCTGGTCTCAGGTTGTATCTTCCCAGGGTGATTGACAAAGAGAATGGCTGTGACTGGGTCCTGGAATTCCAACAGAAAAACAACTGTAAATTAAATCTACAGATCTATGTGTTACATTAGTTCTTTCTGCTGGTTGCAGTCAAACAATTCTTAATAAAGGGCCTCAAAGATCCAGTCCAAGTTTCTCTGAGATTTCCCAGTCCAATTCTTGTCACGGTCTCTCATCCATCATGAGGTCAAGACCAGGCTGGTGGAGATTTCTCTCACTCTGTCCAAGTTGTCCCCTTCGAGTGGTCAAGAAAACACACACACACACACACACACACACTCACTCACACATACATGTGCACACTCACATCTCCACAAAAACAAGTGGCAGGTTGCCTGCATCAAACAGTACAGTGAAAGAAACATGCCCTGAAAGAAATAAGTGTGAAGAATCTGGCTATAACCCTGTACCCCATGGTTTATATTACCAAACAGAATTCTTATTTTCTCAGTTGAAAACACCTGCACTCGATTTACTTCACAGTTTTCCCCAAGGACAATGATGGGTGGGGACTTCCTTTATATTCATGTCACTGAAGGGGCCACCAGAAGCAATTATCCCAAATCAAAGGAACAGTCCTATCCTAAAGGTGAATTCAGTCCTTCTACTTTGAAAGAAAATTGCCTTGTTTTGAAAAGGCAGTTTTCCAGCATCTACGTAACCAAGTATTGTTGCTGTTGCTGTTGTAAGAAAGTGAATGATCCGAGGGTACACTTTTAAGTGCATCTGGACAGACTGTTGCATAATGTGATAATTATTTATGCCTAAAAGTTGACTTTTCATATGCCATGCTTCTATGGGGCTTGTTTCTGCTGCATCTAACCCAAAACATGAGTGATCAGGAATGCAGGAATAATTGATGATGGCTTAATCTCTTTGTCTTCTCTGATATCATTAGCAGTCTGGAAGCTGTCTTCAGAGCTTTAGTCCAGTAGTGACTGGGGTGGAGATTTTCAGTACCAAGATAGCTTTCCAGGCCCTGAGGTGAAAGTGGGGTTTGGAGGGGGCTCCGTTCACATGCTAGTCTTTGCCACCAGTACTTCAGTCAACCAAATGGCTGGAAATTTAGCCTCTGAGTCAACATTCCTCAGCTCTGCTCAAATCTCTGTAGGGCTTCTGTGTTTTGGGAGTAGGAACAAACAATAGAAAGAATGGAGGACAGAAGGCCAGATGAAGAGATACTGTATATGTGGTGACAAGTTTTGAGAAAGGAAAGTGAAGACAACTTTAAATGAATTTCCATTATTATGAAGTTGATTACAGAGAGTTTATGACTGCAGGTTCATGAAGGCAGAGCCAGAAAGAATGAATGTATACTGCTGCAGGAATGATGTTAAGAAACTAGCAACAACTCCTGATAATAAATGTAATTTGGTACCACAGGAGGGTGTGGCATGCCACCCCCAGTCCTATAGCCTACCACAGGCAAGCCAGTTTCCTCTGAAGTGTGATACCTATCGCCTCCTTACTTGTGTTGTTTATTCAACTTTACCTCTTACTTCTCTTTAAAAAATACTATCCACCCTAATCAGGATGGTCACCTTATTACATACAACATATAATTGCCTATCTTCCCTCCCCTTCTGGCTTCCTTGCAGGTAGGTAGTGCCATCTATCCTTATCTATTGAGGGTACATCCTTCATGGCCCAACTCACATTTCTTTTCCCTGCATGAGGCTGTCCTTGAATGTTATTCTGAAGGTCATACTACTTTGAAGGTATCCCCAAGAGACCGAAGTGCTTCTCCTTCTTTCCAGACTGAGGTTCACCTCCTCAGGCTTTAGTTCTGGTCTCAGGTTGTATCTTTCCAGGATGATTGACAAAGAGAATGACTGTGACCAGGTCCTGGAATTCCAACAGAAAAACAACCATAAATTAAATCTACAAATCTGTGTGTTACATTAGTTCTCTCTGATGGTTTCAGTCAAACAATTCTGCATAAAGGGCCTCAAAGATCCAGTCCAAGTTTCTCTGAGATTTTTCAGTCCAATTTGCATTTTAGAAATTAATTACACATAGCAAATGCTCCTTCCTTGGGGTGCTTATAACCCCTTTAAGGTGTGCCAGTCACTTGTCATCTGCAGTTTTGCATTATTAGTTTCTGTTTTCCATCCGTTCAGTCATTCAATAAATATTTACTGAATGTTTGCTTTAATCCAGGCACTCTGCCTGGCACTGGTAACAAGAAGAGTTAAGGCATTGTGTCTGATCTCAGTGAGTTCTGTGTTAGTGGAGAAACAGAGTCTAGTAGCACTCTCTGATCTGGTATGTGTCTTCAGTGAAGTATGGAGTGATTGCTGCACGCTTTTAGAAGAAAAGAAATATCTAACTCCAACAGAAAAGGCTTTATGAAGACTAGGCTGGACCTTAAAGAATGGATTGAAATTTTCCAGGCAGAGAACGAGGAAGGATATTTCAAGCAGAGGGAGCAAGATGTGCAGAGGCAGAGTTAAAAGAGGGCGTGATGTTGTTGGTGACTGGTGAACTGAGTGGTAGAGCTTAAGCATATGTTGTGTGCATGTGGTTTGGAGGGTGGGAAAGAAGATTAAAGTGATAGCTGGGGGCCAGCTTGTCAGAGTCCTTATCTGCTATGCGGAGCTAACCAGTTTGTACATTTAACTTTCAGAGTGCTGAAATGTATAAGAAAAGTACTGACATATTCAGATTTATTTCATGGGAAGAGAATTTTGGCACATATATGGATTATGGACACAGTGGAGAGAGACAGGTGGCAGGGAGGCCAGTTATGAGACTAAACTGTAGCTGTGAGATGCAGAAGAAAGGCTAGATTCTGGGAAACAGAAAAAAAAAAAAAAGAGAGAGAAGAACCTTCTGGAGATATGATAATAAATTCAGTTCAGTTGTACATGCCAGGAGGAGATGTCCAATGGGCAAGTACAAATAAGGACTTAATCTCAGGGAAGAAGTCACTGCCTTGGATGGAGAACTGGGTACACCTGGCCTAAAAGTCATGGCAGCAGAGGGTAGATAAGATTACACTAGGGAGAGTGACTAGCCATAAGGCAAGGATGCCAGTAGGACATTTGAGCAATACAGGAAAGTGAGGGATAGTTGGTAGAATAAAATCACGGAATAGGCAGAGGGTAGCCAGTCCAGTACGTGGGATAAAAGAGATTCTCCCTAAAGAGGTGTATGTACTATATTTGAAGAAAGATGAGAACTGATGAGCTAGAGTACTGGATTGAAGCCATTTGAGAGTAGAAACTAATTCTTTTTTTTTTTTTTTAAGATTTTATTTATTCATTTAAGTGAGAGACTGAGAAAGCACAAGCAGGGGTAGAGGCAGAGGGAGTGGGAAAAGGCGACTCCCTGCTGAGCTGGGACTGTCCCCCACAACCTGAGCCACCCAGGCACTCCTAGAGACTATTTCTTTATTTCTCATACAACATTGCCTTACACAAAGTCCATAATAAATATGTGCTGATTTATAATAGTTTACTCTTTTTGTGCAAAACTCACCTGATTATCTGTCTTTCACTTCCTCTGTTTCCTTGCAATGTTTCTGAGGTCTAATCCATAGCAATTATTCAATAAATAATTGCTGTTGAATGGCTTTCTGGTTTGAATTTCTTGGTTCCTGGGGGATGGGCTACTAGACCCTTGCCAGTGAAGATGGGGTACATAGAGTTGTAGCGTCAGCATTGTGCAGGAGCCAGAGTGCAGAATTATGCCTCCACCCCAGATCTACTGAATCAGAATCTGCATTATAACAAAATTCTATGTGATCTGAGTATACGTTACAGCCTGAGAAGCACTGGACTATAGGCATCTTTTGGAATCCTTTCCTGTTCAGAACTCTGCATTTTCTTGTTCTTTGCTTCTTCATTAGACCCTCTCTATTGCCCCTACAAGATCATTTTAGTGTTTCCAGGAACTGTTGCCCTATGACAAAGTTAGATACATTAAATTTTATGAAATCGTAGATGAGCCTGTACTCATTCAACTGAGGTTCTTCGTGTCATTATGAAAAAGTAAAAGATCTAAAATATATTCATTTTATAGCCACATGAAGAAAGCCAACACTGATATAAAAATATTAGGTTGCACAGGACCCCAAGAGGTTGTGTTAGGTATAATTTAGAAATTCTCAATTGTGCGTCTGCTTCGTTGCTGTTTTCTCTCCCACTGACATAATTCAAGATCGCCAATTCCATCTTCTGTGGTGTGAGAAGTAAATCAAAAGCAGGAGAGAAGGGCAAACTTCCCCTGAAGAGTTGGAATTCCAAATAAAAAAGGAAGCAAAAATATCTGAAGGGATAACCCAGGACTGCATGCAATTTCTGTTCTTCTTGCTCTTTATACAAGAGCATTTGGCTCAGTTTCTGCTGGGCACTGTGACTGCAAGGTTTTTGCTTGTTCCTTTGACTTATTGCTTTGCTTCACACTTTAAAAATATTTGCAACCCCAGAATAACTTGTGTAATTCTGGGTATGAATGCATGAGTGTAAAAATCTTCTAAAAACAGTTTGTTAGAAATAATAGATTACGTGCTTTACTCTCATTTTAGTATTTTAGCTGGTACTTTGCTTTATGTTATCACAATATAAGCAGTAATGTTTATACTTGCTCATCAAAAAAATGGAAAAAAAATTATCTTTTGTTAAAATTGTTGCTTATGTGTCTAGAGTCTCAATAGAAACCAAGTTGTAAGTGTATCTTGACCATGTCCAATATGGCTGGCCTTTCTAATTTATTGATATCTCTTATTTTCAACAAAGGACCAGAATATCCTCTTATTAGATTAAAATATGTCTTGAAAAGTAAAAGAAAATTATGCTGAGTGTGGAATTTCAAACCTGAGTGCAAAACATCTGAACACTGGGTGTTCATCTTTCTAACAAGCTTAGCAGATGGATGGGAAGTGATGTTTGCTGTTTATTTCCTCAACATATCAATATGTGAGGATGTGGTGCAAAATATGGTTTTCCTGCAAATGAGCAAAACCATGCCAGAAGAGTACAAGCAACATAGTTTGTACTCTGGAAGAACTTTAGAAATTGGAGAGCCACTATTGACTTAAAATCTGTCCAATTCTTTTTACTCATCAAAATCTTAGAACTGTTGTGACCAGGATTGAAAAGATGCAATTGTTTCTGCTACTCATCTAACCATTTCAAGAGTGCTTAAAGGGTTCTTTCAGGCAAAAAACACAAGGACAACTGAAATCTATCTGTATTCATGGCCTTTGAATTTTTTTAAAAAAAGAAACAACTGTAAATGTAAGCCACCAAAAGATGCAGTGCATGTCAAGTGATTTTTCCAGGATTTTTGTATTTTTGTGACCAGTGACCTTTCTTTGGCTGTCAATCAGTTAAGAATTAGGCCACAGTCATGGTTTAATAGTCAACTGGCATTATTTGAGAATAGTTATGGAATTAGTCATAGCAGTAAAGTAATGATATTTGCAGGAGTAACACACTGAAATATGGGGAGATAACAAGTAGGGAGAAGTAGCTAAGTAGCGTATAAAGCCTTAAGAATTGTGTACTTAGGGGCGCCTGGGTGGCTCAGTGGGTTAAAGCCTCTGCCTTCAGCTCAGGTCATGATCCCAGGATCCTGGGATTGAGCCCTCCATCGGGCTCTCTGCTCAGCGGGGAGCCTGCTTCCTCCTCTCTCTCTCTGCCTGCCTCTCTGCCTACTTGTGATCTCTGTCTGTCAAATAAATAAATAAAATCTTAAAAAAAAAAAAAGAATTGTCTACTTATTTTTTAGGATAAATAAAATTTTCTTAGCTTTTTTGTTACATTCTTGGTGCTAGGCCAAAACCTTGTTTTCTTCCTTCATTAATTATTGTTTCTCAATGGCTTTTGTTTTTATGGTATTGATCATGGGTTGCCTACATTTCCTGAAAAAATAATAAGAATTCCTCCAAGCCAAGTTATCTTATCATCCCAAGGAGAATAATGAAGTAGATTAAATGTTGAAAGATTCATGCTCCTATAGCTTGAGGTTAGACATTTATAGTCATCATCTTGCTACTAGTGACCTATAAAAATTTAATCTATGCCTGGGGCTGGGAAAACCAGATGCCTCAGATGCCCATTGTATAGCTTATTCTTGGTTATAGGTTTCTCTCATCTTGGCACCTCTGGGGTGGGAGAGAGATATTCTAAGCAACTTACACTAGGAGAAATATTTTTATCTCAGTTCTTGAGTTGAGAGCAACACCTCTGAACTGAGAGGTAACACTATAAAATTTTGCCCCAAGAATTAGTGTTGGGTTTAAGCTGATTCACAGGGAAGCCTGACCCTGGCACTGGAGAAAGAACCCAGTGCTTTCAGGCCCATCGTGATCCTTTCTTGCTAAAAAGCAGACAAGAGATTCTTTGTTTTTCAGAGAGTTCATAGGATTATGTTATGCTATTGCAGTGGACGAAGCAGAGGTATCTGGTCTCTATAAAGGTATAAATATCTCCCCAAATTTCATTTTGTGGCTTCTACTCTCTCTACTCTGTTTTATTAGTCTGTGTGAAAGCACTGCATTTTACAAAGATATTCTGTGAAGTGAATGTAAAGATGTGTCCTATAATGGATGGAAGACTACATGGGTAGAGGACTGCATTACTTTTTAGGAAATCTGGCTTCTAGGCCAAAATCTTTCTCCTTGGTAGTTGTTCACTTGGCCAAGTCACTCAATTTCTTGACACTTCATTTTTGACATTTGTAATAATGGAGGTTCAACTAGCTGCTCTACCTATGGGCCTGTCCCTTGTTGTTTAAATAATGTGGCTTTTCCAACATGTGAAACCCAGAATCATTTTTCCAGACCAGAGACCAACTTTACTCTTGGTAGAACTGGTTTACAACAAAGCTGGCAGAATTGAGGCAAAAGCCATGGACACTCAACAAATACTTGAAGCTGTGAAATTTACAAGATGAGAAAACAAACCAGGAAACTGGGAATATGTGCAGCCATCCAAGCTGGAGAGCTAGTAAGGCCAGTCAATCCTCTGGAATTCTTTCCAGAGGTTACTAGAGGCACAACTTGGAAGGCAGAGAGGAAGAGGCTGGTGCTTGCATTATACAAATTTTCCCCAGGATCTTCTAACTCCCTCATCCCATAGCTTCCTGATGTGTCTCTTTCAGAGCTGACCACATTTTGAAGTATAAAATGCAAATAGTAATATCAGGCCATATGGTAACAACAGAAAGTAGGCAAGAGTTTCTCAGTATTTCATGACCTTAAAAAATAAACCATTGAACTTTTTGCTGAAAAACATTAACAAGAAGTTAATGCAACAGAGACCCTTATCTTTGATCCTTAGAGAAAAGTTATGCAATGGTTTGGCATTTTCTGCTTGTGACCCAGAGCCATGTCCAGGCAAATCAATCTTAGTTTTCAATATCCTACTCTCAAAACGGAAAGAGTAAAGGATGACATAAGGGCCAAGGTAGGGAAGTGAGCACTGGGGACTGGGTGGAGGGTCTATTCAAGTTTTAATTATGTTCCTTTTGCTCTGCATTTCACTGTGTCCCTGAAGTCAAAAGGGCCAGCTTCACTGTTGTCATCATGCTGGCCCACTGTCCTAGTTTCTGATTTCTGCCAGGAGATACTACTTGGTTGGGTGACTCATCTGTATTTCCTCTTCTAGCATTCTGGTCTGCTCACTTCTTGGTTCTGGATGTGTTCTTAATTCACCGAGACCCTGCCCTAGCCCCATGTAACCCTCAGTGATTGGCCTTGACCTACCTCTCAGCAAAGAGGAGTTTGGACACTATGTTGTCGCGTGATTGATGAGATGGTATATGAAGAAGTCCCACTCCAGTTGAAGAGGTGAGGGTCCTCACAGAGGAAATCGCAGTGACAGCTACTTCAATTCTTTCAGCAACCCAAAGTCTCCCTCAGTCGCCAGCTGCTTCAGAACAGCACGACTGGCCAAATGTGCTAAAACAACCACGACGATAACCATAACAGAAAAACATCCTTAAATTAAAACCTTAATAATCTCCTCTATACTCTGGGATTCATGAAAACGAAATCAGGTTGGCACATATTAGGAAATCAAAATATGTGAGTTTCCTTCTTCTCTAAAAGGAAAACACTTTAAAAATGCTTTTAAGCCTCTCAAATCATGATTGTCACATAGAGAAGTTAAATTCAGAGAGCAAGCCCTTCCATGGCATTTACTTGACTTACAGTGGAAAAGGCTTTTTCTTTTGTTGGCAGAGGAGGAGAAAACCTGATGGTGGAATCTCTGGAGTCCGAAAGTAATTACGTCAACAGTATTCTTCACCTGTGGCTTGTGATACTCATATCAAATTTCTGTCAAGTATTTATAGTTACTGTTGGCACTGGTCATATGAATTCATTAATGTTAACCTTTAACCCCATTTCACAGCTAAATAGTACTGTTGGATGTTTGATTACTTCTCCAGAAGGGGGGGATTCTACAAGTCCTTGGACAAGTGTTCAGGACAAGGCTGAAGATTCCTGGCTCTGCCAAAAGTTACCTCTGGGATAGATCCATTCGGAATACTTTGGATGCTGGTTTTCACATCTAACACCACAGCAAGCTCTGAGTAACTTCTGGAGTTTAGTGAGGATCAAGAGAGAAAGCAGAAGTAAACTTTTTAAAAAATGTTTTATTTATTTATTTGACAGAGAGAGAGAGAGAGAGAGATCACAAGCAGGCAGAGTGGGGGAAGCAGGCTCCCTGCTGAGAAAGATTCCCAAAGCGGGGCTTAATCCCAGGACCCTGAGATCAGGACCTGAGCTGAAGGCAGAAGCTTTACCAACTGAGCCACCCAGGCACCTCAGAAGTTAACTTAATAGAGAAGGAAGAGAGCCTGATGGGGAAAATCTTCTGACTTTTTAATGGTCTTTCATTATAGATTTCATGTTTTAAATCATTTGGTCTTTCAAACTGACTTCTCTATTTAAAGTGTTAATTAATGCCTTTATTCTTTTTGGCTATCAAAGACCTATGTAATTGATGTTCTGAACACCCTGAGATGTAAATCATATGTTTTCTTTCTCTAAAGCAGAATAGTGAACCAAGCATTTATTCACAAGTATCCTTTTTTAAAAAAGTTAACTCATTATGCTGAAATTGACTGTTAGTGTTTTTGTAATGTTAAAAAAAAATTTCCCCAAACTTTATTACAGGTTTGTAGATCTTTCAGCATGTGAGGACCTCAGACTGATAAACATCAGGCTAAGGCTGGTTGCTTATCTATTCACATATCTATTCATATATGTATGTGCTTAAATAGTACAAAGCTCTTTCTTAAAAGGAATTATAATACAAAACCTCCATATGTAAAGGAGTTAAAAATATTACTGAAATGACTGAAGCACACTCTAATTTTGTCTGTTACAATTGCATCATAAGGCTCTGAAATTACCTCAACAAAAACTCCTGGGGTCTAAGGAACATAATTTGAGCTCCATTGGACCAAGAGACAAAAAGGGAAGAAGGGAATTTTAACAACTCCTTGATGTGGTATCCTCGTCCTCCTCTCAAATACAAATAGTAGGTAACTGGGCCAGTAGTAAATGGGTCAAAAGATAAAGAGAGCTTCCCTTTGCTGATCCACTTGTGAAACATTCATATGTTACTTATGAACAAAGAGAATTTGATTCCCTCTTCCCTATCCTATTTGTAGAGGACTCTAGTCTGTGATCATACTTGACAGACCTGCACCAGATCATTGTGAGAGGGAAACCTCTCAGAATATACTCCTTCTCAGAGTTCTGTATTTCATGGACTGTGAAATGAAAAAGAAGTATGAAAGATGAATATGGGCTTTCCGATGTCTTATTTTGCCAAGAAAGGATACTTCAAAGAGCAGCCACTAAGGGGATATTCAAGAATCTTCACATTTCATTAGAGAAGGGACTTTTTTTTTTCTTCCAAGATTTTATTTAAACTCAACTTAGGGGGCCCCTGGGTGGCTCAGTGAGTTAAAGCCTCTGCCTTCGGCTTAGGTCATGATACCAGGGTCTTGGGATTAAGCCCCGCATCGGGCTCTCTGATCAGCAGGGAGCCTGCTTCCCCCCCCCTCTCTCTGCCTGCCTCTTTGCCTACTTGTGATCTCTGTCTGTAAAATAAATAAATAAAATCTTTTTAAAAAAATAAACTCAACTTAGTTAACATACAGTGTTATCATTGGTTTCAGGAGTAGAATTTAGGGATTGCTCACTTATATATTACTGTCAGTGCGCATTATGACAAGCACTCTCCTTAATGAAGAAGGGACATCTTAAAAACAAAATATTAGGAAGACAACCTCAGAATTGTTCAAGAGTCAATATTGACAATTAATTGAAGAGAGGAAAGAACACTTTCTTTTTGGAAGAAGATTTGGGAGTGAATTGTTGATCATATGATAATGGCTGAGATAATTAATAATTCCAAGCCTCATCTATAAAACGTCAATGAAAACATGTAGCCCATGTGATTTTCAGGATGCAACCAATGAGTAGACTTTTTTAATATTCTTATACTGTTTGGTACATAGTAGAATCTCAATAAATATCCATTGCCCCCCCCCCCCCGTCCTGCACCGGTATCTCCCCTTCTCCTTTTACTAACATTAGCAGCTTGTTCCAATGATCAAGTAGGAAAATAACAAGAAAATGTTTGACGAACCATAAGGCACTGTTTGAAAGTAAGGTTCTTGAGACTCAAGGTGCTTTGCTTTAAGCACATGTTTTTTCCCTTCTATAAGATGTGTAATAAGTGGTAGAAATAAGCCTAGTACTTTGTCTGATTCCTTGAGGACTCACATGGCCTTCTAGATGAAACTGTATATAAAATATAGATGTTATTTTAATAAATACTGTCCATACAGTGAACATAGTGCTTCTTTTACATGTTTTTTAAACAAAGAGCAATAACCAGTCAACTCACAGATTTCCTGGCATGGCAAACCCTGTAAGGTGTAGTTATAAAGTCCAGTGGAGTTGTAAAGCATTTGGAGTTATATTGCATTAAGCACTATTGCATTCAATCTCACCAAGCTATTAAGGTGTTTTATAATAGGATGTAAATATTTATGACCTGTTTGAGAATAACCAAAGAAAAGTGCTTTTCATTATTTTACTTCGTATCCTATTAGCCAGACATATCTTTTAGTATTTCAACAGTTTCATGACTTGGGAAAGTGATGTCAACTTTTGTACAATATGTGGTTGGGAAGGAATTTGGCTACTTTTGTTACTGTGTCAAATTGCCTAGGAGCTGCTTCACCTGACGGCATGCCTGGTGAGCTAGGGCCAGAAGAATTCCTCTGTAGGTACTTCATGAATAACAATCGGCCACCCCGAATAAAACACTCAAACTTTTGCAGGGAAACCTGGGAGCGTCACTTTCTAATGGTTTGCCTATCTTTCAGATATGATTTTAAGTACAGGAAAATTATTTCTACTTTTAAATATTTTTCCTTAAAGAAAACTTGAAAAACGATTGCATATGTTTCTTCCAGAATGAAATTCTGTTTTTAGGAAACAATCTTGGTTCTGAAATTTTCATACACATCATTATTGTAATAATTGGAACTAGTTAATTTAAATGAATTGAAGCTACAGCTCATCGTGAGAGAGTATAAGAAAGTCTGGAAGACGTACATTTTATTAAGGAAATAAGAAAATCGATGTTTTCATGATTATATACTGTTCTTGAAAACATCTAGTTACAGAAAACAGGAAAGGTTAAATATTCAAAAATGACAATTTAAAACCACTTTGTTCTCAAATCTGTCACTACAGCTTTTGTCAGATAAGTTTAAATCCTGGTAATTGGTTTATGCCAAAGGACAGAGGACAGTCATTTCAAAGCTTTCCTGTTCACAGACTATTAAATTGCCAGAAATAACAATCACAACAAAGTGACACATAATTTAGAAAGAATGCAATGCATGCTTTCCATCAGAACAATAATAACAAGAAAACCTATTACGAACAAGTATGGAAATGCTAGTATGTTGTTGAATCTAGTGGTGGTCACAAATAAAAAACAACAGTTTGACAAGGACAGCTGTGAATGATCTATGTGTCCCACGTCCTCCTCCCCTCCCCCCCCAATAAAAAAGATACTTTCATTGGAAATATGGTTACAAATATAAATCACTGATTTTTTGTAAGACCGTGACGGCTCTGTAATAAATATCAAATCGGTCCATTTTAATCTATAAAAGGATTCGTTCAGATCTGAAGACTCCAGAGAAACTGTGAAGCTGTCTTTATTCAAATCCTTTGAAATTTAAAGCGGTGATCTTAGACCACCAAGAACTGTAAGACATGCCAAGTGATGTTTATAACAACTTAGCCTTCCTGTTCTTCATATCTGATTTTATTAAATGTCTGTCAAAGAGTGTATTTAACTTTCATGTTTCCAACAGGAATTCATTGTTTTTAACTTTTATTCTATGTTTTAACAGGCAGATAATGAAAAGAATTATTTGCATGCTGAATTTATACCTCAGGCTATCTCTACAATGAAAAGAGGTCTGAAGTTATTGTTGTGGTGTGATTTTTCTTCCTAGTAATAAATTCTATTGGAAAAGGTGGAGATGTTATAAAAATGAGATTGAAAAGGAATTTTCAACATGATTTTGATGGACAGATAAAAGCATCTACTATTATTTATAAATGAGGATCTATTTAAAATAGACCCTTTCTCAACATAAGGCAGTTAAGAACTCAAAAGGAAAACAGGGCTACTTTTATGTAATTGAGATGTTAGGGACTGTATGAAGAAATCCCTTCATCTGCAACTCAGCAGACAAGACCTGGCACACCCCAAAGAAAATTTTAATGGAAATTAGGAGGCGGTAAAGCTGATTAAAACCAGATAACACGTTATTTGCTTAGAAATAGAGAACTACAGATATTACGTTGATAAGTTTCCATTACAAAAATTTACTGTTTTTTAATTTACTTATCAATACATTTTCTAGACTTAAGTTAGTTTGAACTCAATTCATTAATCCAATAAAACAAAAGTTGTTGTTTTTCAAACCATGTATGTACCAAACTTTGAAACTGGGTGGCTCCCTTCTGCCAATTTGGAAATAGGCCAGTTTTAGCATGTGACCTCTGACACTCTCGTTAAATATTTTTAATGCAAAGTTCCTAGCAACATCTGTCCTGGTGAAAAGCAATTTCACCAACAAACAAAAAAACTCAATAAGAAAGTTCCATAATTACTTATTTCACTTTTCATGTCCCACTATTTTCTACTTCTGAAATGTTCTCACTTCAGACCATTCTGTAATGTAAACACTTTATTTTCTCTTCATTTAAAAAAAATAGCTGTAATGGGGTAAAATTTGCACATTAAAATTTCCCAGTGCAATTCAATATCGTTTAGTCAATTTACAAAGCTATGCAAGCATCACTATAATCCAATTTTAGAACTCTATTCATGTTTGCATTGTTTTAACATTTCTGGATTTTTTAGTATGTTCATGCCTGCTTGTCTATGAAATAAGATTTTCAATAACTGGATAAAGGAAGAGGGGAAGGATGTTATAGACAAGAGGGTTAAGATTCGTTCATTTAAGACTTACTGAGTCCTTAGTATGAGCCAGACATGGCAATGAGTCTTCGTAATAGTTTTTTTCAGTTATAATTTGGTAGGTGGGCAAAAAATTTGGCCATATTATCACCATAAACATGATGTGTACTATCATAAGGGTATGCAAAGAGCACAGTGGTAATGCACAGAAGCCTAAAAGCAAATGGATCATGGAGGGCTTCCTGGAGGAAGGGCATTTTGAAGGATAGGTAAGTAGAGCCAGGCGAAGAAGAACAACAGTTCCAGAGTCTAAGGAGAGGCTGGAGGAAAAAAAAAGATCCCAGTGGAGCTGTGAGAACAGGTTCACCATATGCCTTTGTTTGTAAACAAAGAAATTAAGATTACTTATTAGATTTCCATGGTTGTAAGGATTTAAGAAACATTATATATTGTCACATTTAGCTTTCGTCAGGATCACTGTATGGAAATGTCTGAACATAGGTGGGATTTTATGTGAGAAGCTAGGGTTCTTATTTTATCTTTTAAGATTAATGTATGATTATCTATCACTCTGACTTCCATATAATTTACATGTAGGTCAAAGTCTCTGTGAAGGGGGCAGGGTGGAGAAAGAGAACACTAATGGCAATTGCTAGTAAGTTTCATAAGGAGAGAATTTCTAGCAAAGTTTTTCAAATTTCAGTTTTTAAGTTAGTCCTGGACATTATTCCAGGATTTACTTCCAAAGTCAAGGTTTTGCAGAGGCAAAAGGAGGAGATCCAGCACGGGCTCCAGGACACTAGACTAATGCCCTGCTAAATGTGGGGCTACATACTCCTTGGGTGTTGACATTGTAGATCTAACATCTGCTCAGACACTTTGTGTGCTTCCCCATATCTCTTATAGCCAAGAAGCCAATGGAAAAAGCCCCCGTATGTGTGGTTTCAGCTGACTGTGGTAATTAGGATGTCTGCTTCATGTTCTGACCCCCTGGGAAGACAGCTGGCTCAATCCATTAGTATGGATTGTTCTACTAGTGTAACATGATGGTCAATTACGGCCCACCCTGTCAAGCAGACTGTTGTCTCAAGATAACAGCAACACACCTGGAATCTTTGACTGAGTCCTTCCTCTGCCCGAAATGTGAATGTCATTCTGGTCAGGTGAACCTCTTTTTTCAGGAAATATATTTTATTTTCACATAGTTGGTTACCTTCTTGGTTAAATAAAATCAGTATTTCCAATTAAGATCCAAAAATGGTTTCACAAAAATGTTTCTTCAGAGAAAGCAATTTCTAAAAGTGCTTGGTCTTTTTCGTCACCTGAATCTACACACCAGGAAACACTGGATGAAGGTGGAAAGGCCAATCCCTCTTATCTAGTCTGACACTAATAAAGCAGTTAACAAGGTCCAACCAGAGCAACAATGGATAAGGAAAGAAGAGCTGAATTCCTTAAGATCAGTCCTATTAAGTTGGACAGATGTCAAGTTCAATCAATCTACAGACCTTAAGGACTTTGGCAAATGTCCTTTTTTATATCTTACTGCTATTTTCAGTTGATGCATCACACTGTTTGCATAGATATAATTATCCTTCACAGATATTATGTAATCAGGGAAGTTTTTATTTTTCTATTAGTTTTATCCATACAGTGTAATAGAAAAGCTTCCTGGTGCACTAAATTTTTTCAAATTTAAGAACGAATGTGCAACACAAAGATTTTTTTTTTTTTGTAAGTACACAGCAATTTACATTTAAGATACCCAATATAGTTGGAGACTATATTTATTTATGGTTTGAGGAGAGAGATTTAATGCATGTATCTGGTAATAGGTAAACTTGTTATGCCCCTTATTAACAAAGTAAGATACTTTCAATTATCATTTAATGGCTTTATTGACGGCTCTTTCTAGCTATTTCTAGCTATTTCTAGCTCTTTCTAGCTATTTCTTCAGTGGCTGATAACTGGGAAACTAATATTTCACAATTAGAAATTTGTTTCTTTGACTCGAAACTCAAGTGATAATAATCTTAAAAAGTCACACATGAGCACTTATAAGTTTAATATACCCTTTCTTTATAGTATTTTCTTATGGTTTGAGGACAGAGTGTGTGGATAATGCACATTAGCAAGGGTTGAGGTATCGAAATAGAATTGGTGAAGAGAGATGAGCAGGGAAAGGAAAAGGGAGGCTGTGGGCTTTGAAAACTGACTTCATAATCCTGCCTGGGCTCTGAGCAAGTCTTTGGAGTCTTTAATTCTACCAGGGAATATTTATTAGATACCTACTCTAAATTCAGTAGTGTGTTCAAAATTATCTGCCATTTTCCTCTCTGTTGGACCAAACAGATTCTCAACTAAATAATTAAGTAAGACTCTAGAGATTATGGATTAAAGGGATAAAAATAATCCTTTAGGAAACTCTCTTGCCCTTAGATCTCTGAAGTGGGCCTCATAGCATTAGGCCTCTATTTTGTCTTTATAGAAATAAAAAGATAAACTCCTTTATGCTTACTGCTAGTTAAAACTAACAATTTTTTATAAGCTAAAAGTCTACATTAAACCTGAGGTTGGATAAATAAATATAGGTTCTATTTGAGATCCTAGAGTACAAGAGACTTCCAAACTTTAGGCAGGATAGTTAAGCCTCACCTTCCTCATCTGAATGATGAGGTTACTCCTTACACCTTCCTCATGTGGCAGTTGTGAAGATTTTACATAAGACAAAGATGTATTTAAAGGTTTTGTATAGAGTGCCTGGGACAAAGGAGAAAGCACCCAGTAAACGATGGGTATTATTGTTACCTAGATTGGCAGGCAGAGCAATACAATGTGGGAAAATATATTAGGGAGTAAGCACCTGATCTAGCTGAGGAGTGAAGGTCCTAGTTAAGGTAAAGGCTGTGGAAATGGGAATGATGTTATTTATTTATTTATTTTTTTAAGGAAGAATTATGTATCGTACAAACAATGTCACAATAATAACAAGAAACCAAAGCAAAGCAAAAATTACCCCAATACAATTGTAACCTCAGGTTCTAGCAGTCCTTTAAGATTTGTTCATGTTACTCATTCCTTGTTTACACGCACAGATTAAAACATAACCATAATACAGATCTGATTTTGCATTCTCTGGTTTTTCCCTTCTGTAATTACATAATCTGATATTAGACACTAAGTTGTTTCTAGATCTTTTCATTATAATGACTCTCCTGGCAATGAAAATCTTTGTGCTTGTAGTTCTACATTTTTCAGACTGTTTCCTCAGAAGGAATTTCCGGAATAGAAGTACAGGGCAAAGGATATGAGTATTTGATGTTTTTAAGGGTTTTGCCAAATGGCTTTCCAGAAGGGTTTCCCAGCTTGTGCTGCCACTAGTAGAGAATGAATGAACGTAGAGTCATTCTGACAACCCTCCTGACAATGTTAACAGTATCATTATTTTTAATTTATCCTCTGTGAAAGATGTAAGTACCTTTTAATCTGTATTTGTTGGGTACCTAGTAAGGTTGAATATTTTCTCATTTTTGCCCCTAACTGTATTTCCTCCAGTATAAAAGTATTTCCCCCTCTGATGTTGGAGCACTTGAAGGGTAAAGAAAGGAACCCACTATGCTCGTGCTTTGTTCTTGGCATTTTAAAAGCACTGTCTCATTAATCTACATATGACTTCAGCAAGGTTGGTGTTCCTAATTGTATTTTATAAATGAGAAGAGTCTTGAAGAAATTAAATTTTATGCCCAAAGTTGAATTGCTGATAAGTGGCAGTCGTTAGATATTTTTTCTCATCATTTTATATGAGATTTTATGTAATATAAATATTAACTCTTTGGGGAAAATATTTTCAACAAATATGGATGACAATCTGTTGTTTTCTTTTTTCTGAAATTATGCTATTTTTGCTCTGCAGAAGCTTAAAATTTTTTCATGAAGTGATCGATTGGAGAGATACTGGGATGGTAGATTGGGCCTCAGCTTCTGTTTTATTTTGGTACCAAGATCAGTTCAGTGAGGATTAGAAGCAGCCAAGAGACAGAACTGTATGTGGATCATTTGCTAATGATTCTATAACAGAAAGTGTCTCCCAGCCTCTCCCATGATTTCTCACAGGATGGAAGAATATCCCGTAAGCCTGCGAGAGGCCATCTGTGGATGAACTGTGCTCCTCAGCTACTTGCTGGGTGGTCTTCGAGAGATTGCTGTGTGGTCACTATATTGTTGCCTTCTCCACTCCTGCCAAGAATATAAAGAGCCCCATGACAGGCCACATATAAGACTGTTGGCCTTCCCAGTAAGACCAACAAGGATATGTGGCTGGTATCCAGTACAGAAGAGGTCAGTAGCTATGGAGTTTAGTATTATTTCTGTCCAGAGGAAGGACGGAATCTCACTGAAATGGGTGGAGATGCTAAGAGAATGAAGTTACGCCTGTTAAGAGCATCATCTGGAAGTTTTTCAATGACCTGGCCTGGAAATGAATGGTTTGGATCAGGGTGGGGACAGCCCTACCTGAGGATGTTTTGGAACAAAGGGATGATAAAGGTCTCTTTCTAAGGCAGAAGGCTTCTATGTTACATGGCTATTTGGAACATTCCAACCTATCACTCAGTCTGGTCTGCCTCATCATGCAATTGATTCCAATACGGCTGTCAGAGGGCGTGATGTCATCTCCCAGGCCTGGGCCTGGTAGGGTGGGAAGACCCAGCAGCCTCCCCATCTAGAAGTCTTTATCCACAAAACCAAGAGAAAGAAGTCTTTTGAGCAGGGGAAAAGTGAACTCTGTAATGGCAAGCCTATAGCTGACATGGCTTGGGCTGTTAAAGTATGCCCAGCTCAGCTGTGCAGACGCTGTGGCAAAGTGAAAAAGTGAACACTGAAAAAAAATGCATTGGCTCACATCACAACTCAAAATTTTTTTCTGACCAGCAAGAAAAGGCAGCAAGTTCTTTACCTCTCCCTGAAAGAGTGGTTACAGCTCTGCCATTATAGCACATAATTTCCAGTATCCCAACCACTCTTTTTCTCAGGTACTTCAAGGACCAGGGGCTTTTGAACAAATGGCAAATGAGTAGAAACGTGTTTTAGAAATGTCTTTCTCCCTGGTGTCTGTGTTACCTACATACCTAATCAGACTACTCTGATTGCATGGTCCAGGTGGGCTCTGATTACAGGAAAGGAGAGGAGAGGAGAGGAGAAGAGAGGAAAGAGGAGGAGAGAGGAAAGAGGAGGGGAGAGGTGGAGAAGGGTGGGGAGGGGAATGGGGAGGGGAGGGGAGGGGTGGGGACGGGAGGAGGGAAGGGGAGGAGAGGAGGGGAGGAAGGAGAAAAAGAAAGAAAGAGAGAGAGAGAGAAAGAAAGAGAGAGCGAAAAAGAAAAGAAAGAAAGAAAGAAAACTTGAGCTTATAGAAGAGTAAATTAATACAAAGTTGAATTGGCTGGAATGACATCCAGAAATCTGACACAGCTACTGAGATGAGCTGGCCTGTGAATCCTTTCGTTAATTGTTGGGTGGCTGGCAGTTATGACACTCTCTGGGCTCCCTAAAGGGATTGGAGCCACCCCCCCCATAACACTGCTTAATCATGTACAAATTATAACTTTGTCTTCATATTCCACCTCGCAAAATGACTAGTCTCCGTCATTTGCCCATAATATATAGTTATTATTTCAATTAGCCAATGTGTTCTCAACTTTTTTTTTTTTAATATATGTATGTCAAAGTTGGTTTTCTCTCTGAGAGTCTTAGTTTCTCCACACTAGAAGTCTCATTTGTTTAACATATTTGTCTTAAGCAAAGTGCATGTGACTTGCACTCAGGGGCTTTCTAACTACCTTTGATGATAATAACGGTGACAGCTGGCCAGCTGTCCCGGCACTCAAAGCCAGCACCCACCATATTCTGCAGGGTAAACATCTCAAGGCCTGCACATCATACCATGGGCTGATTGTATGTAACCTTGGGGCTGGTTAATCCCTAACACTGTCCAGTGCAAACTCCTCTCCTGTTACTAAGATGTCCCTTTCATCTCCCCACTTCCTGCTTCCTGCATTCCTGTTATTTATAGTATCCCAGAAACAAACCACTCCCAAATTTCTCAAGAGGATTTACAGTTGCTACTTGCAATTCCTCACCCAGCTCACACCTCCATGCCTTACAGACTGTGTTCTGCTATCACCCATCTGCCCTCCCAAAGGTGAACAGTGACATCTTTGTTCCGTACAAAGACCTGTTTCTCAGTCCTTATTTTTTGACCAGTCTTTCCCTGTTGGTTCCCTTTGCTCTGACTCCTGCTTTCTGGGACAGTTTACTTTTCTCTCCTTCCTTCTCTAACGGCTCCTTCTTGCTTCTCTTTCCTCTTGCCGCACTAAAACATGAGCGATCCTCAAGCACTTTTCTCTGAACGTGCTTTCTCAGTGACCTGAAGCGGAACAGTGTGAATGATCACCACCTCCCTTTGGCTAATGCCCATATCTCTACTTCATCCTCAAATCCTTCAAGCTTCAGATTCACATGCTCAGTCTTTGGCTTGCTCTTCCCTGGCAAAATCTGCCTGACGCTTCAGGTTTTACATGCCGGTCACTGAAATCACTTTTGACCTTGACCGTGCGCCCTTCTGACTCGCCCATTTCTGTTGATCCTGCACCAGCTCCCAGATATTTCAGAATGAACTTTCTAAGTCCTGTTTGTGCAAAGTCTCTTACACCCATGTTTATTTCCACTCTTACTACAATATTTTACCTCCTTTTTTCATCTTCCCTGGCTCTATCAACTTTTATTCCCCATCCCAACACTTCTGAGGCATACAGCATACTGCAAAGATGGCTTGCAAGGTACTAACTTTCAATTATCAGTAGTGAATGGAGCGGGGGGATGGGGATATTTTCCAATAGGAGCCACATCAAAATTTTTAGGTTAGAGTAAGCAGTTTGAAAAAGCCCTACATGTAGCTGATTTGTATATGCCCCAAAGGAGAGGCATACATCTCTCCCTCTCTGCCCCTACTGCCTTGCACATCATTTTTAAGAAGATTTTATGTTCACTTTCTGTTCTTTTTTATATGCTGCTGACAGATTAATTTTCTCAATACTCAATAAAGACTAAGGTACAATTCTTTCCCTGCTCAAAAACCTACAATGGTTCTCTGTTGCCTACTAAAAACTCCAAACTTCTTAACCTCGCATCCTTGATTAAAACTTATTATTATAACTTCTCAGTTCTCTTCTATGTCTGTCCTGTATTACAGCGGAAATTAGGAACTTCTCTGAACATTGCCATGCTGTTTCATCTCTGTTTGAAACACACCACCCCTCTATTTGGAATGCTTACTTCTTTTATCTTCACCTGGTATGGTCCTACCTGAATCCAATATCACTTCCACAAGATGTCTTCCGCTCCCTGGGTGTGAAGGACCACAGGGGGCCTTGTCATCCCTCACAGGACTTACTTTTCAGCTCTCTTTCAGCACCTGTGTTATACTTACTTGCAGAGACATCTCTCTCCTGTAACAGAGTATACATTTCTGGAAAACAAAGATCCATTCAAAATTTTCAGTATCCAAGACTTAAGCTAATTATACTTTGGCTGTGTATAATATAGAGTTTCTGAAGCTTCTTTCAATATTTATAATTTATTCTTATTCTCCTCCAGTGAAATATTTCATAGTGGCTACTATATTAAACATAAACATCTCAGAAAATTAAAATAAAAATTAAAAACCAATACTAGAAACCATTTAGATGAGGGCTTAGCATGTTACAGCCCATGGCCCAATTCAGTCCACAATATGTTTTTATAAATGAAGTTGTATTTCAGTACAGCCATGTTCAGTCGTTTATGTATTGTCTATGATCATTTCCATGCTACCGTGGAAGAGGTGAGTAGCTGTTACAGAGACTGTACGACCCGCAAAGAGTAGGAATTTACTCTTTGGCCCTTTACAGCAAGTTTGCTAACTCCTGATTGAGATCAATGATTCCTAAGTGTGATAAGGTGAGAGAGAGAACAAATAAATGGAAAGGAATGTGTGGATTCAGGATGGCAAGAACATGGTGAGAATCCTCACTTTTATAACCAGTTAATAATGAGAATCTTCTTTTTTCTCAGGGTGACATACTTGCTCAATACATAGGCCCCTTTTTGGTACTTTTAAGTCTGTGCCTTATTCTTGTACTGAATCAGTGTTACTGATGAGGTTGTGCCGTATCTTTCTAGTATGGGGGGGCGGGGAAAAATGGGGAAAAAAAAGATTTAGAGAGGGGGAGAAATTATTATACCAGGAGCTCTCAGTAAGCTAATTAGAGAAATTCAACAATAAATTTAATTCTTTGATTCCTAGCTGTTTAAGCAAAAAGCAAACATGGCAATTTGGGTAGTTTTCCTTGGCTAACACAGAGAAATATACCCATTTACTATAAAGGACAAATTTTTCAATTGCTAAAATTAAGAGGAAATTTATTGAATTCTCTCTGAGTCATGGGAGACAAGATGTTCAGCTATAGATTTGCAAAAGATCTAGCCAATGTTGAAATGGCCAATTCTCATTACATTAGCTTGTAATTCAGGAAGTAGGTTAGTACAGTCCAGGGACATTGGTTGTTGGTGCCCTAACTTGTTATGGGAATAGAGCTCAGAGAATTTAGAGAATTGGTAGTTAATATGTTTTTCCATTGGAACATTACTTGGCTTTGGCAGGCCCCAAATATGGGTCAGGTAGGTGTAGAGTTTCAAAGATTGCTGGAGGTGTAGGTTTTCTGGCATAAAGACTACAGAGCAATCCACAAACTGGAGGCAGGTAGCAAAACTGATACTTTGGTATTAAAATAGAAAAGCTCTTCGCATCTTTGCCTGGCCAGCTGACCAGCACAACTCCACATAATGGTAGATAGTAGAGACAGGCACCAGAGCAATTTTATATAATTCTGTGGAGGCAGTAAAATAGTTGAATGAAGGATAATGATGGCAGTCAATAAATCATGAACTATCACTTGAATTTATGTGGTTATTAACAGCTGCAAAAATCTTCTTTAAAAAGCTATTCTGAAGCTCAGAAAATTGTGAATGATATCATGCATTGTACCTGACTAATTATTGTAGATAGAGATTATAGGTGGGTTTGGTTTTAAGGAATTAACATTTGGCAACTTCTCTCTAGCCTCCAAAAAGTAATGCAAATTACAAATAAAATAAATATACATTTTCCTGTATAAATAATTTTGAAGAAAAAAGGTCTTATTGTACATTCATTGAAAATACATATCTTGAAATGATAACTGTTTTTGAAGGCTTATGAGAGGTTTCTGTCAAGTGAGTGTAAAATTTGAATTTCTTTTTCTTTATGTTAGGGTACTCCAAGGTAGCAAAAGTATTTGTTGGTTATTGAATAGGAGAATAATTCCATTTTAATGTTTTTTAATTATTTAAGAAATCTGAAAAAGATGACTTAGTAATAGTAATTGAGTAATTTAGTGTATTTTGTGTATTTTGGATCATTTCATGGAAGGTTAGAGTTATAGTAGTTAAAGGGATATGTTAATGAAATGGTTTAATAAATTATCTATTTAAAAATGATTAAATGTAATTTCTCATTCTAGAAGATCCATATTCATCTTATTTATATGATATTTGTTTTTCCAAGCACATTGAAGGCAGGGCTGTATTAGGTTGGTTCTTCATGGGGTTTGTAAGTTGTCCTCTTGGCATGATCCATATGGTGACAGAAAAAGATGAGGGTAGTGTTCTGCTGATAGTATAGCTTCATATATATATATAACCTTTCAAGTAGTGTGAAGATATTATCTTAAGTACCATCTAACCCTCCATGGAAAGTGTTTATGTAAGGAAGTGACATGATTGGAGATGCATTTAGGAGCACACATTCCCTGGGGAAAAAATGGAAATGGAAGTGGGACGCGATTGTAACTGCCCAGGTAAAGGATGTTAATTATTGGAATTTGATTATTAGCAGTTGTTGAGAGGAGAGAAGTGTATTCTGGAGATAAAGTACACAGATTAAATGTGGGGCCTCTCAATTCAAGGCTAACTCTGATGCCACGGGCGCAGAAAATGAGTATATATATATACACATTCATACGATAAAGTCAAGTGCTGAGATGGAGTATACTGAATGAATGGCAAATACAAATGGGGAAGGGCTATCAAAAGTTGAGTTTGGACTATTTTGAGATACCTGGGTGTGTATGGTGGGGTGAAACAAGGGCAAACACCAAGTAGTTAGTTTGCAGTTCCGAAGCCTTGAAGAAGAGGGTGGATGGGAAATATAAATTTGGGAGCCATTTCACATACTTGGAATTTAAAGCAATGGGTGTAAATGAGATTGCCTAGGGAGGGAATATAATTTGAGAAGAAAAGAGTGTCCAGGAACTTACTGTCAGATGGAAGAGAAAGAATCAGCAAAAGAGATGAAGGAACAACTAGAGAGATGATAGCACAAGTGGGGAGTGAGGTGTAATGTTAAAGAAGCCAAGAGAAAGAAGAAAGGAGCAAGTAGTTTCATGTCTTGAATGCTGCTGAGAAGTTGAGAAGGATGGAGAGGAAGAAAGTCCCATTTAATCAAGAACTGTGAATATTTTTTTACCAGGAGGATGTTTTTTAGTGTAGGGAGGTGCCTGACTGGAGTGTATTGAAGAGTCCATGAAAGTAAATAAGTAGAATCCAAATATCTAACTTTGAGACTCTTAGGTGCACAGGGTCCTAGAGGGACAGGACAGTAGATGAAAGATGATGTTTTCCCCCAGACTCCCAGGTGATCAATACTAGATTATATTTGGGTGCTGTTGGAGAGGAGCTTGAAGGCTGATGACACTGCAGAAAGAGAGGTTTGTTAACAGGGTTTCTGGAAGGTTGGAGGGTTTAGGATCTAGAGGCCATGTATAAATCTTGGCCTTTAGAAAGAAGAGGGACATTTCTTTATTGTGATCGAGAAGATGGGCAAATGGTTACAGATATAGCTTTCTGTGTTAGAAGGGTGGATTTAAATGCACATTGTGCAGTATTTATGAATAAATACTTATGTTACAATCAGATTCATAAACGCCAATAAAAAGAGGAAGAGTGGCAAAGTGTAAATTAGAAGTAATTCTATGTAAACATCAGTTTGGATGCTTCTACTTTCACATTTGCTTCAAACAGAAATATCTTAAAATTAAAACAAATGGTTCTTTTCTTGCATCTGTACCTCTGTTGAGTGGTTATTATATTGTTGTTGGTTCCACTTTTCTCTTTTGCATCTGATCTGCAATACATCATTTTTCTATAATCCTACCGGATAGGAGAAAAATCATTCTCCATACACAAACTTTCAGTGCCCATAAAGATATTCATTTATAACATTAGAAGTGTCACATTCCTTCTCCTTCATCTAGCAGTGCAATTTACCTCTACCTGTACTTGTAAAAAGGAACAAACTTAATTTTACTCTCCACTTTTCTGACAGTTTTAAAGTTACATAAAAGTAACCTTGCATTCTCTGGCAGTTCCAAAATGTTGTCAGGCAACCAATCTGTCAAGAGTAACGAGACTGTCTTTAAATTCAAATGATTTTGTTTCATTCATTTCTGTAATGGCAAGACAGCTGCAAAATGATATCCTAATTTCAGATCCTATTGGGTACAGCCTTTCAAGATACTCTTTGCTCCTCCTTCCCATACACAGGTGGAGCTGATCAGAGCAAAGTTACATTCTAGGGCCCCCTTCCCCGCCTCACCAGCACCACACATTCAGCCGGATTATTTTCTGTGTCTCAATCTGTATTCTATTGTCTCCAGTTGTCTTATACATCATGACAATGGTAATTATTAAGATTATTTGAATAGCATTTTATAGATTTACAGTTACAGTTTTTAAGGCCCTTTTCCATGTGTCCTTCTTAACAGTCTCATGAGGGAACATGAGTAGTGATTATTATTTATCCCCATTTTTGAGATAAAGCTACTGAGGCGCAGAGAAATTAAAATGGTTTGCTCAAAGCTAGCAACCTATAACTGCTAGGGCCAGGAGTTGCATCCAAATATTCTGTTTTCCGGTATCATCTGTTTTTCCAATAACATGATGGAAAGCACAGAAACTTTGGAAACAAATAGATTGAGATTCAAATTCTAGTTTGGACTTTCTGAGCTTCAGTTATTTGGCCTAAAAAGTGGAAAAATAATACTGGCTTTATATGATCTTTTTCTAAGGAATAAATGAAATAATGTATATAAAGTTCCTTGTAAAATGCAGACATACAATAGGGCAAAATAATCTTTTGTTATCATCTTAACAATAACTGAACTGAAAGCACTCAGGGGCTAAGAAATCAATGTAGAACCATGGGTAATTGCATTCAAATATACCTCTTGGGAGGATTCTGACTTTAACCTCCTTTTGAGCATTCTGAGTCAGTTTCCCTATGTGAAAACCAGGGATAATTGGATGTAATTATGCCTATGCTTTGGCATTCCATCAAAGATGAAATGATCCTGGCCCATTTCAAACAAGTGGTAGATCTCTTTGCAAGGCAGCCAAACTTCCAAACATGTCTCATTACCTCATGCATTCCCTTACCCCTTTCTATCATTTCGAGCAGAAGTGAAATTAAAGAGCTGACATTTTTCTCTGACATTTGTAGAGATTGTTGGTGTAGTAAACATTGGAGATTTGTTTGAATTAATGTCACTCCCCCCTGTACACAATTTCTTTTTGGATTATTAAACCCCTTCATGAGTGGTCTTGGTGGAAGCATTGTTTCTGGTTCCTGATTTTTACTGTGGAAGCTGCAAGGTCCAAACTTTTCCTCTCCCTATCTCCTGGTCCCTACACTTGACCAGTCTGCTACATTGTGGGTGGGTGAGGGTCTTTAAATCTTTAACATGTGGCATTAGATAGAAGGTGCAGTTGGATGGTTCGTTTACCATGGCAGTGCTCAGACTCACCCTGTGCTGGGACCATGACTGTGAAGCCTGCCTCCCAGTCCTCCACAGAGCCTGTGCATTCCATACGTTTTCAAGCCTCCTGTCAATCCTGCAAGCTCTCTGATATTTTTCTAATAAGTTCCCTTTATGTAAAGCCATCTAGAGCTGGATTCTCAGTGAGAATCGTAATTATGTTTTTCATGACTGGTGGAGAACATCTGATCACTCCATAGCAGTGTTATAGAGAGGGGAAAAAAGGTGTTAAAAAGAAGAAAAGTTTGTAACCATAATAGTTAGAATGTGATCATAGTAAGATAAATTACTGGAATTGCTTCTTTGATCCATTCAGCATGATGCTGTGGAAAGAATCAGGGGACCTGTACATGAGTCCTTTTCCTGTTAATAAGTAGCTCTGTGACTCTGGGCAAAGCTCATTACATCCCTGGGTCTTGATTTTCATACCCATAAAATGAAGGACCAGAAACAAAAAAGCTCTAACTTTTCTTTTATTTAAAAAGTCTATGATTCTGGAAGAGGAGTCAAGATGGCAGAGAAGTAGCAGGTTGAGACTACTTCAGGTAGCGGGAGATCAGCTAGATAGCTTATCTAAAGGTTGCAAACATCTACAAATCCAACAGGAGATTGAAGAGAAGAAGAACAGCAATTCTAGAAACAGAAAATCAGCCACTTTCTGAAAGGTAGGACTGGCGGAGAAGTGAATCCAAAGTGACGGGAAGATAGACCGCGGGGGGAGGGCCCGGCTCCCGGCAAGCAGCGGAGCAATGGAGCACAAAATCAGGACTTTTAAAAGTCTGTTCCGCTGAGGGACATCACTCTAGAGGCTTAACCGGGGTGAAGCCCACGCGGGGTCAGCATGGCCTCAGGTCCCGCAGGGTCACAGAAGGATCGGGGGTGTCTGAGTGTCGCAGAGCTTACAGGTATTAGAATGGGGAAGCCGGCTATAGAGACAGAGCCGAGGAGTGAGCACTAAGCTCGGGGTTACCTTGAACCGGTCGCAGGCTCGGTCAGCTCAGAGCGCAGCCGGAGGCAGGGTGACGGGAGTAAATCGGCGCTGTTCTCTGAGGGCGCACTGAGGAGTGGGGCTCCGGGCTCTCGGCTCCTCCGGGCCAGAGACTGGGAGGCCGCCATCTTCATTCCCGTCCTCCGGAACTCTACGGAAAGTGCTCAGGGAACAAAAACTCCCGAAAGCAAACCCGAGCAGATTACTCAGCCTGGCCCCGGGTAAGGGCGGTGCAACTCCGCCTGGGGCAAAGACACTTGAGAATCACTACAACAGGCCCCTCCCCCCAGAAGATCAACAAGAAACCCAGCCAGGACCAAGTTCACCTACCAAGGAGTGCAGTTTCAATACCAAGGAGAGCAGCGGAATTCCAGAGGAGGAGAAAGCAAAGCACGGAACTCGTGGCTTTCTCCCCATGATTCTTTAGCCTTACAGTTAATTTAATTTTTTTTCCTTTTCAATTTTTTTTTTCTCTTCTTCTGCTAAATTTTTTTAACTTTTACCCTTTTCTTTTTTAACGTTTTTTAACTAGTTTATCTAATATATATATATATTTTTTTTTCCT